>NW_012267391.1:1614308-1640754 GCF_000151885.1 Dipodomys ordii
CATTCCCACCAACAATGAAGTAAGCTTCCCTTCTGTCCACATCCCCTCCAGCATCTGTTGTTGTTAGAGTTCTTGATTTTTGCCATTCTAACTGGAGTGAGGTGGTATCTCAATGTTGTTTTGATTTGCATTTGCAAAAGCATCAAATTTAAGTTCAGCAACATTTCTGGCTCCTGACATTGCTGATCATAAATTGTGAGTAATTTTATGAATCAATTAGGGAAGCAAATTGAAAAAAATTTTGACTACCCCCACAAATGAGTACTTAAAATTTATATTCCAAATGATTTTCATATATTCACTTTCTATGCTGCTGAAGGTTCAGATTTATCTCAGGCATAGACATTCCACTTAGATAAAGAAACCATCTGATTATTATGGTCTAACCAAAAAGACCAAAATATTACTCAGTATTTTTCCAGGATGATTTATTTCTCATTTTATTTAAATTATTCTCTTGGAAAACAGATTTTCAAATATACTACTCATCACTGACATTTTTAAACAAAGTTATCTATCCAACATTTCTTTGAAATACATGTATAGAAATGTTTGTAAACACCACTTTGGAAAGCAGTATGGAGGTTCCTCAAAAGGCTACACATAGAGCTTCCCTATGACCCAGCAATCACACTTTGGGGCATTACCCAAATGATCACAAACAAGACCATACTAAAGGTACCAGCACAATGTTTATTGCAGCAATATTCACCATAATTAAGATATGGAACCAACCTACATGCCCCACAGTAGATGAATGGATCAAGAAAATGTGGTATATATACAATAGAATTCTATGCCTCAATCAGAAAGAATGACATTGCTCCATTTGTTAGGAAATAGAAAGACTTTGAGAAAATTGTATTAAGTGAAGTAAGCCAGACCCACAGAAACATAGGTCCCATGGTTTCCCTTATTTGCAATAACTAGTATGCATCTATGATAATCTTACAAGACAAGCAGAAAAGGTCAAAAGCTACGTACATATGACCATATAAAATGTCGCTAAGTGAAATGAACCTCAAGAAAAGGACACAAGATGTTTTATCTTTCTTGCTGTTGTTTTTAATATACTATGTGATTTTTTTGTTTCTTTTGTATGTTCTTCCTCCATGGTATAACCCCTGTTTTCACTGTATTTGATTCCAGTGTCCTGCATCTTGTATATACATTTCTCTAAATTGGGGAGGGGCAAGGAAATAACAAAATGCTGAAATAAGGATACAGGTTGATCCATTGTAACAATGAAATGTACAAGATGTTATATTGAAAATGAACTTTACAACTTTGGGGAGGGGGAAGAAGTTGGGGAGGTAGGGAGGAAAGGGATGGAAGAGGAAAAACAAAGGAGGTAACAATGTTAGATAGGAAATGTTACCTTATGTAACTGTAACCCCTCTGTACAGTATCTTTACAATAAAAATATATATTAAAAAAGAAATGTAAAAAATAGTAGAATAAACCAAATTGCAAGTAAATTCTATGTTTTTCATAGAAAATGAAAGTTGATATCCTTAAGAATAAAGGAAAAATCGTTTTCTGGCATTTATCTGGAATTGAGTCTTCCTAATTTGAATTCGACTTTGATTTTCTTAATGTAATATTATGTATTCATAAACTACTTTGTTACATGGCAGCTCCTTTGTACAACTACTTAAATTTAAAAAATAATAGCAATTTCAAGAAAAAATTTAATATTAGCCTGGCACTAGTGGTTCATGCCTGTAATCCCAGCCACACAGGATGCTGAGCACTGAGGACTATGGTTCAAAGCCAGCCCAGACAAGAAAGTTCATGAGACTCTTATCTTCAATTAATCACTAAAACACAAACACACACACACACACACACACACACACACACAGATACAGAGAGAGAGAGAGAGAAATAGAGCTGTGGCTCAAGTTGTGGAATGCTAGCCTTGAGCACTAAAGCTCAGGGACAATGCTCAGGCTCTAAATCCAAGCCCTAAGTGGCACACACACACACACACACACACACACACACACACACACAAATGCAATTTTATAATTTAATGACTTGACTAAAAAAGACATGTAAATTCTTGTACTAGTAATACCTTCAATCTAATGGTTGTAAAGTGAGCCTCATTATACACTTTTACAACCTTTAAAATGCAATCCATAAATGTGTTTATGTGCATACATTTTAAATGACTGATCCATTTAATCCCAAGCATTTTTTATGATATGCTGAACAACCCTGTAGATTTTATTCCTTTTTCTTCCTTTAATAATGTGCAACTGTAGAAGGATGTACTTGGGATGAAAGTAAGGTTATTTTAGATCATGTATAATATCAAAGGTCAAATGGAAGGTAAAATACAGAAAAATGCAGAAAGATAGCTACACTAGTGAGAACTAAAATGAATAAGATTAAATTAACCCTTTTACACACACACACACACACACACACACATATTTTTTACTCCAACCACCAGCATCGCTTCAGCAACAAAAATATGACAACAGAAAAATCATCAAAGTTAGGAAAAATGAATGTGTGAAGTCAAGGAGTTCAGATGAGCATATATAGTTTATCAAGGACTTGGAGAGAAGCAGATCAAAACAGTTTAAGCAATGGCTCATGGCTCATGCCAATCATCCCAACTACTCAGATGGCTGAGATCTGAGGATCACAGATCAAAGCCAGCCCAGGCAAAAAAAAGTCCATGAGACTCATCTCCAATTAACCACCAAAAAATGTCAGAAGTGAAGCTGTGGTTCAAGTGGTAGATCACTAGCTTTGGACAGTGCCCAAGGACAGTGCCCAAGCTCTCAGTTTAAGCCTTGGGGCTGGCACAAGAACAAAAAAGAAAGGAAAAGCTAATAATGTTTACAAATAGATAATCAGAACGAGTCCTGCAGTGCCCTAGGAATGCTGTTGAACCTCTAGGTGTAGCTGGGGCTATAATTCTCAAGGTTCACATGTAGTCTTCTTGCTTGTAGATTTCCTTGTCATGATTATAAGAAGAAAACTCATGTACAAATGAATCTTTAATTGGAGGTTATAAATAGCAATACAAACTACACAGACTGTAGTTATCTTTCCTGTTTGGCAAAGGCTAAAAAGATATTTGAAAGTAGTTTGTGCCAAAAACACCAATGAGATCCTAAAGGAAAAGGTTTGTATTGTATATGCTAAAATAGATCATTTCTGTTCATATATTCAAGATACTTTCTGGAAACTGTGCATATATCTGGTTTCCCATATGTATTTGTTGATGTGGATAATAAATCAGATTTTTTGGTGATATGCCATCTGTTTTATTACTCATCAACCCCATAGCCTAGGAAAAGTTTTAATCTAGACTGGCATAAGCATTCTATTCCCATTATTTTCATTCTTACCACACTAAGAAATAGTGGAGTTTAGGCTCCTAAGTGATATGTTGAGTTGAAGATTGAAATAGCTGTATCAACCGCTAGTTTAATTTCTCAAGAAATCAATAAATGGACATATGAACAAGGTGTGAGCTAGTCTCTGCATAGATATTAGGTAACACAGCTTGATGTATATTGAGGAAAATGTAAGAAAAATAAAACAATACAATAAAAATACAGGGATAGACTAACCCTATGGGGGAGTAGTTAGAAAGGGATAAAATACAACCCAGTACACATTTGATTTATTACAGTGACAGATTCGAGAATGGGAAGAAATGTTCACCTTCTGAAGGAACCTGTAAACACACAGAAGAGTTAGTGGACCCATCTTCAGGATGATGGATCAGAGCGTCCGTAAACATGGCTTGATCAAGATGATAAATGGTTCCAAATGGAAAGGAGGGTTTGATCATTACAGTCTATCCTGCCCAGACCACCCTGACATTAGTGGTAAAGAAGCAACCAAGCCTGAGAAAAAACAATGAAGATTCTCCCCTTCTCTTGGAGTCTCAAGGACAGTAGCTGTAAAACAAGTGTTACACTATTACAACTGCCCTGTAGCTATTCTTGTCTCTATAATGGTTGTCTCTGTGACTCCTGGCTGTCTATATCTCACAATTACAGGATTATGAGTTGAAGATGATGGTCAGAATGTCAGAGACCTTGCATCTAGATCACTGTAACTGCCCTAATTAAGAATATCAAAGTTAAAAGGGTGACTAAAAATGAACAAAGACATCCACAATGATAGCTTGCCTCTTTGACAATAAATCTACAAATTCTCAACAACCAAAAGACTAAAGAACAGGGAAATGGTTTTAAGAGAAGAGAAAGGGGAAAGGTTGATTATTTGGTCTTCTATGAGGGAATTATCTTAAAAACAGAAAAGGGGTGTTTTGTTGTTCCTTTACAGGTGATTTTTTTGTTTAAATTTTAATTTTAGTGTCAAGGGGATGTACACAGGGGTTACAGTTACATTGTAACTGTAGGTAGCAAGTACATTTCTTGACAAACTTGTTATCCCCTCCCTCATTTCCCCCTTTCCCATTCCCAACCTCCCCCCAAGTTGTACAGATCATTTCCAACATATTGTTTTTGTGAATATTACTGTTGCATTGTTCCTCCTTTGTCCTTTGTCTCACCATTATTTTTGTTCCCCTTCCCTTCCCTAATTAGATAAACATGTACACAATACCCAGGGTACCAAAATCAAATAGTGACAACGGGGGACAAATCATAGGGGGAACAAAAACACAAAAGAAAAAAGGAATCATGTAGTATATTTGATGTTGGTATAATTTGTGGAGAAAAAAACAAATTGTTTAAATAAGGATACAGGTGGACCCATTGCACCAATGAGATGTACAAGATGTTATGTCGAAAATGAACTATACATCTTTGGTGCGGGGAGGGAAGGTGGGGAAGAGGGGCAGATGGGAAGGGATGGGAAGGGCAAACAAAGGAGGAGGCAACAATGCTTGATAAGAAATGCACTAATTATCTTTCCCATGTAATTGTAACCCCTCTGTATGGTATTTTCCCACAAAAACCAACAACATCAACAAAGAAAAAACTCTTGTGTCCATGTCTTGGAGTTCATTTCTCTTGGTATCATCTTTTATGGTTATATGGGCATAGCTATTGGGCTATTGGGCTATTTTGCTAAGATTATCTTAAACGGATGATGTTTATTACAAATAAGGGAAAGACCATATAACAGCTACCAGCACAACTATGTTTATTGCAGCATTATTTACCATAGCTAAGATATGGAACCAACCCAGATGCTCCTCAGTAGATGAATGGATCAAGAAAATGTGGTATATATACACAATGGAATTCTATGCTTCCATCAGAAAGAATGATGTCACTCCATTTGTAAGGAAATGGAAAGGCTTAGAAAAAGGGTGTTTTAAGTAATGTTTTTGTTTTTTGGGGGTCTGGTCATGGAGCCTGAAATCTGGGCCTGGGCGCCGTCCCTCAGCTCTTCAGCTCAAGACTAAGCGCTCTACCACTTGAGCCACAGTGGCACTTCTGGCTTTTTTTTCATTTTGCTTATGTGGTACTGAGGAATCAAACCCAGGGCCTCATGCATGCAAGGCAAGCACTCTACCACTGAGCCACCTTCCCAGCCCCTAAGTAATGTTTTTAAAGTAAAAAGTTTAGAAACTCTTAAGTGAAGTTAGAAAATGTAGAATGAACTTTTAAACTACTTTCTTTACTTATTTTTAATTTGTGTGAGTTAAGCCTCTTTCATTACAGATAACAAACCCTAGCTTTGGAATCTCCAAATATAGAAAAGATTGAAAGTCAACTAGGTTCAAATTAATGTTTTGAATTTCATTACTTCTAAATGGAAACACAGTATTTCTATTGGCAAACCCGCAGTGAAATGTTTCTTAAAGTTCCTTGTAAAAGAAACAGAAAGAAACATTACAATCTGGGTGTAATAACAATCTTTTAAGTATATAGTGTTTTCATTTTCATGACCCATAGTTTCCAAAGATAGTGTACCAAAATGACCTTGGAAACACTGATCTAGTTTTATGAATTAATTTGTGTTTCAGATTTGTATTTTTGTATTTGTTCTAATTTTTAATAGAAAAGACTCATTATAAAGATAAGGAATAAAAATTGGAAAAGAAGGAAAATTATTAGATGGCCTTATATGAATAGCTATCCAAAAATCATTCTTCAAAGCAGAAGTTTTAGGAAAAGATTGGTGCTTTTTTTGGAATCTTTGAGACCATGAAGACCTCTTCTGGTTGAAAAAAGGTCTTGGCTAACACTCTCAATGTTTGTAATAAAACAATTCAATTTCAAAATGTAAAAACTATTTAAAAAATTTAAAACTTTTACTTTTAAAGCTGAAGAATATCAAGGTGGTAGAAATGTGTGTAGGATACAACAAAATGAAATAGCATTTTTTATTGTCAAGGTGATGTTTAGAGGGGTTATAGTTATATAAGTAAGGTAATAAGTACATTTCTTATCAAACTTGTTACCAGTTATTTTTTATATGATGATTTTTAGCTGATTTTTACAAGTAGCTTTTGGAAAGGGTGAAATATTTTAAAGCATGGACTTTAACTTTTAAAAGAAGAAATACAACTTAAATAACTGGATAATACTGTATTTTACAACAGCTTTGAATATATGGAGTACTTAATATAGATTAACATTCTCTGGTTAAGTTGTTTGTGGTAGACTGATTCTGGACTCCAAGAAGAAAAAGTAAAACAAAGAGAACAATATAATAACCAACTATATTTTAAAACCCATGATTGGGCTCTTTTTAATCTGGAAATCAGATTAATACAAACAATAATCTTAACTACTACAACAGTGCAAAAAGAAAATTTGGTTTAATGTGATTATAAAAACTGTCTCTCTACATTGTCTACATACTTTAGTAGAAAACTCAAATTCTTGCATTCTCTTAGTAGTTAAGGGACTGAACACAGTCTCTTAGACTTTTTACTCTCCTCCTCAACAGAGCTAAAACATTCCAAGGGTCCAGCCTTGCCAGGTTCTAGGCAACTGAATTTCACAGAAATTTGACTTTTTTTTTTTCCTCTCTTCTTTTCTGGTACTGGGGATCAAATCTAGGACATAGCATGACTAGGCAAGGGCTTTGCCACTGAGCTATATCAGCCTGAATTTCACAGAAATTTAAAAGTAGTTCTCATATAACTTCTCACAAAAGCTTCCAAATAGTTCATCCTTTCATTCCATTGTCAATTGATATTGATAATATAGTTTTTCAAAGCATTCTTTCCTCAAAAGTAACCAGCCTACATCCTGCCCCTAGTACCTACAGCCTGTTTCTCTATAAAATGAGAGGATAGAGATGTGCATTCCTTTTAATATTGGCTCTTAGCCCTAGTTTCCCACTATAAGTTACTGTTGTATTGCAGACCAAGGTTTCCACACATGAATTATGTGGAGCATATTCAAACCATAAAGTGTAGGGCTACATCAGTATAATCTCATCACAAGGAAGGCTGAAGCAAGAAGACTATGTATGAGTTTGAGGCCAGCCTAGTCTACACAGTGAATCTGAGGTCAGTCTGAGATACGTAATGAAACTATTCAAAAATATAAATTATAAAAATGTTAATGGAACCCTAAATGCCACCAAAAATCCATTTTATACACATATGCCAACCTATCAGATGTTTAAAGATAGATATTTGTTTCCCTAGGATTTTTTTCTTCTCATGTGTAAATAATTTTGACATTTTTATCAGAGGTCTCTAGCACTGTATGGTGTCTAATCCACAGCCTCCCATCCTTATTATCAGCCCTCAGATTTATTGATACATGCTTAGACTGAACTGGAAACTGGAATGCTTGCCCCAAACAAGAAACAGAAAGGATCTAGTGCTGATCTCTATGTAGCTCCAGCTGCCAGCTGCTATGAGTGTCCCCAAAGACAGTGGGGAACAAGAACAAATCTTAGGGGCTCCTAGGGAATGAGGAACATCATGCAGGCATACGTTCCAGCTGTTGGAACTTCAAGCAGTCTAACTACTGAACAGAACAGATGATATATTCCCAGAACATTTTCCCTTGGGCTATGAGAATTTCAAGATTGAAATATCTAGCAGAATAAAAATAGGCTCTGAATAAAATTAAAATATATTGAAGATGAATAAATTTGGCTCTAATAGCCTATTAAACATACCATATTATCCGTTAGCCAATTTTTACATAAAAGAAATGTTATTATCAATCTCCCTTAAGCATTTCAGAGGAAAAGAATTTACCTGATTTTTTTTTCCAGTTTTCTTGCAAGTTACTTTATTAGAACAGTATGGAGGATTGATCAGAACAAAATCATGGAACTTAATTGCAAAATGGATTTTAAACTCAAGGGCAAGATTTGTTTATTTCTTGTCTTTTACTCAATAATCCAGATATAAAGAATACTCAAAATGTGTCATTATTAATAGAAAAATAATCAATGAATTGAAAAACAGACTATACACACAGAAATTCCCTTGCATTTCTGGCTATTCTTTGTTGTTGGATGGGCAGAACATCCAAAAATTTTGAACTCTTCTCTGGTAACTTAGCTCTGTCTTGTAGAAGCCATTGACCCCCTCCAACAGCTCATACACATCATATTGGAAAGTATAGAGGCATTCATTTGCACAAGAAAACATTTAGACCTTTCTTTTCTTGGCCTTCTTCCTTTTCTGGTAGCTTGAATTTCTGAAATAACCTTCTGTGACTCAGAAACCTCACTAGCAGCCATCTCTTTGAGAGCCTTCATAAATGTTTTAGTTGGTTTAGGCTGTGAGTCTCCCAAACTTGCTGTTTTCGTATTTCTTTTATTCCACACTTGACCTTACTGTTTCAGTTTCTGGTAGGTCTTGTCACTTCCAGTAAGAAAGAATGGCCCCACCCTGCCTATATCCCATGCCCAGGAGATATAAGTCTGGACTACATCTAAAGCTTTTTAATAAACTTTTTTGCATAAGAAGTTGTCAAAAATAACATCAACAGTGGTTGATTTTTTTAATTAGAAAAATGTTAAATACTTCCTAAAGGTGAATTTAGAGAATGCTGGCTTTAATACTTCTGAAAAATGCTTAGGATAATGCCTTTGTCCAGCTATGAACAAAGCAACAAGGGAATGATTTATTTCATGCTTAAGGACAGGAATGGTGAGTGTAGTCTGAACCATACTTCTAGCTTTGGCTGGGAGAAAATTCTCCTTGCCCAGCATGTATGTTATATACTTTCATGCTTTAAAAACAAAACACTAAAAAACACTTTGTTAGTTGAATGTCTCTTTAATCTTATGTTACCCCATTTTATTAGTATTTTATAATAATTTTTGTAACATATGCCTGGGTGTAATCTGTGAGATTCTGTTGTTAATTTGTTACAAACCAAAAGGAAGCATTTCTTTTCTTTAAAAGTTAAAAGGCATCATAATACTTTAATTCTGCAGTTTTCCAAGATTACATAATGCAGCATCTTCATACTACAGCTGAAGTAATTGAAGGTGACTAGGCATCTATTAAGGAATATACAGATCATGCAAGGCTCCAAGCCTCTCATTTATTGACCCATGGAGATCTCTATCCTCTCCTTCCTGGTCTAAAATTCCCATTGGTATCAAAATGCCTGGTACTTAAAGTGCTTATATCAACCAGTAGGATTTAGGAAAGGAGAAACACTGTCCTTTTCTGGACATTAATAAAATTGGAGCTGGAATTTAAAAACATGAACCACACACACACAAACATACACACATACACACAAACGATCACAATTTGTGATATCCATTTCCACCTTTTGTCTTGTTAGTTTTTTCTCTGTAGGTCTCATAGCTTTAAATACTTTAAACACTTTAAATATAAATGTCATTCAGCAATAAATTACTACCTGTCCTTGAACTCAGTCCTTCTTGAATGTGGTTTCATAGTTCTTATAGTTATTTCCTTGGTTTATAACTGCCTGTGTGCCAGCAGAATTATTAGTACTTTTCTCTCCTTGACATTGTTTCAAGTCAGTGACAAGGTTTTAAATGAAGATCATTTTAGTTCTTCCCCTAAAAAGAACTTGTAAACCTTTTCTGTGATTAATCTCATAATTTCTACTTTAGAATACTAATATATATATACATTATTTATACTTTCCAATATTATTCTTTGTTTTATATTATTAAGGTCAGTTGAAACCTCTTGATCTAAATAATGTGCGCCATTATTCTTATGTTGTAACAGTAACAAAAATAATTACAATCAACATTTCCTGACTATTTCCCATGTTTCAATTTGCAAAACAAATAATTCATATGCCTTGGCTTATGTAACCATTTAACAACACTTTGATATCTATGCTACTAACAGCTTCTCATTTATTGATGAGGAAACTATGCAGAGTGTATTGCCTTTCCTAATCTGTCTAAATTTAGAATGATAATAATACCTGTTTCAACTAGAACTCAGTAAAACCACCCACAAAGAATGTTTATCACTGTGTCTAACATATAATATATGCTCCATAACGTATTTATTAAGTAACTTGTCTAGGGTCATACAGCAGCAACACCAGGATACAAAGCTAGGCTGGTTTCCAGAGACACTCTGTTGTCTCTAAAATGATACCAATAAAGCACTTGGAAATGATGATGGTGAGCACCCAAGGTGATTAGCCTTCTGAATCATGAAAATAATTATCTTCTTGGAATTTGTCTTTCACCAGTGATTGTATTTCTGATTTTTCATCTTCTTTAACAAAGGTAAGACTCTACAGTAGTAGTTACACATTTATCTAGTGCATCCATTGTAAGTGCTGATATACATAAGTTATCACAGACAACTCCAAAACAAAATTAACAAAAGATGCTCACTCATAAACATTTAAAAAGACTAAGTTTCATAAAAGAAACACTAAGACAATATTTGATTAGCGAGTGATCTGTAAAGTCAGAATCTCTAGAAGTTGGGAAGGCTATCTAATTTGTCTTCAAATAAATTTGCATTATTAGATGAATTGTCAAAAAGCAAACAGAGGTTGGGAAGCTTTAAAATGAGGATCGAATGTTCAATGTTCAGAGCAAAGAAATGTCTATGGCAGGCCATTTCCCAAAACAAGTGGGTTTAACAGTGGCTATTATAGTGAGATATTTCATAGTATTCACAAGTAAACCTCAACAAAGCCCTCTGAAGAAGGCAGAGCCATCATTACTACTCTCTCCATTGCTAGTAAGAATGAGTAACTGCTGAATTAGGATTTCCCAAGGCTATACCTGTACTAGAATCTAGTTTTTCTCATTTCCTGCCAATGTTCTGTTTATCATGCCACAGTAATCCCACAGCTCCTTTGCTAAGTTCGACATGTCTTGATTAAATGAGCAGTAGCCAGGCAACAATGGCTCATACTTGTAATCCTAGCTATTCAAGAGACTGAGATTGAGGCTCATGGTTCAATGCCAGTCCAGGCAGGAAAGTCCATGAGACTCTGATCTCAAATTCCTACCAAAAAGTGCTAGAGTTATAGCCTTGCACACACAAAAATGCATTGCCCAGGACCTGAATTCAAGTCCCAATACTTGTATAAATAATAATAATCATAATAACAAAATGAAGAAAGAAAACAAGCAGTTCTAATTAATGCACATGGAGAGAAATTCAGAGAATTATATGTGAAGATGAGAGCAAAGGAGCAATGCAGCAGAGATGGGTAGATATAGAGAATGCCACAGATAGCCAGCAAACCCCCAGGAGCCAGGAGAGATGCATTGATTATGGACTGATAACCTCCAGAATTGTGAGATGGTATCTTTCTGTTTCTTAATTAAGCAAAAATAAATATATAAAGAAAAAAGAAAACTAGCACTCATTTATGCTATAAAGAATCAAAAAATTATTTTCACCACACCCTAAAAATGCTTTAGAAATTATTTGAACTCCACTGACTAATGAAGAGCAAATTAGTTTTTTAATATGAAAGTTACATGCCATGTTGCCTGTGCCTTTGCCTGAAGTATCCAAATTTACTGATCTAAATGATCTTATGCTTCAAATAATGTCTCTCATAGCCATGAACAAATGATACAAGCACTATGTATTTTATACACACACATATTTTATACAGGATCCATTTTCCTTATCTTTAACCTTTCCTAAGGCTTATTCTGCACATTTTTTTCTCCTTGACAGCTAAAGCTATTAAATGAGAAGAAATCTTTCCTGTAACAGGTGGAATGGTCACTAAACACATACATTTTCTATCCACCTATAATCCTATCTCCCATTTTTGTAAAGACTAGCCTCAGGCAATTTCTCCTTGCTCCAAAATAGATAGACATACCGAGGAGCACTGTGCATTGAGGTCATTTAGGTGGCTGAGTAATAGAACAAGCACTAGGCAACTTGCATAACCAGTTTTAGTGGGTACTTTAAAAATATATTTGTAAAGTTCATGCTGCAAAACCTTTGATGTGTTAAGCAATTCTCCTTAGTGAATGTGGAATAAAATGCAGTACTTGGACAACCATGATCTCCATTACTTCATCCTCTTTGTTTCCCCCACAGCCTCACCAAGGGGAAGATTATTATACTAGCAAGGGATTTGATTTAAAACTTTTTAATTTTAATAATCAAAGTTAGCATTCCCAAGAAAATTGTGTCCATTTTCTTCACTTCAGTTAGTACTGATTGTTAGTGTTGTCCCCACATTTGTCCTCAGCTCCACCCAGACCAGAGCTCCTCCCTGCCCTAGAGTTTCTACCAGACAGTTGGCCACTCCCTCTCTCCGCTCAAACCTACCTTGCATGCTCTTACCTCACTTCTGCCCTCACTTCCTCCTCAAGACCTGCATGCTACCTGGATAGGGACAGATGCCATGTGCCCCCTCTCAGATATGGCTCCTCTAATAAACCATATCCAGAGATAGTTCAGTTCTGAACTCTCTTCAATGTTTATAGCTTCTTAGCTTCTTCAGAGCATAAAGGAAGTACTTGCTCTCTAGTGCTGCTGCATCCCATCAATAATTATTCAGCACTTGATGTATATCCTTGATAATGAGATATTAATGAGATATATGTCAGTGCTTAGTCTGATTCTATTACTCAGGGGAACTGTCTTGAATCCACAATGCACTCATAAATTCTTGAGTTAATATTATGAGGGAGATTAGACTTGTTTCAAATCCTGGGATGTCTTTGAAGATAAAGATGGCCACAAAACCCAGAGTTACACAAGAATAATTATTTGAATAGAAGAATACTTCATGTGTCTTTTTCTTTGTCAAGTATTGGAAAATAGCTACAGCTTTAGTAACAATTTTACCTTTAGTAACAGAAAATAGTGACCAATGTCATAGGCACAGGGTCTGAGCCTTTCAAAAAGCCAATGTGGCTGGGAACCAGTGGCTCACACCTGTAATCTTAGCTACTTAGGTGGCTGAAATCTGAGGATCACAGTTTGAAACCAGACCATGCAAGAAAGACCATAAGACACTAATTTCTAATTAACCAGCAAAAAGCCAGCAAGAGAGATGTTGTTCAAATAGCAGAACACTATCATTGAGAGGAAGAAGCCAAGGAACATTTTCAGGCCTTAAGAACAAGCCCCAGTACTGGTGCGCACATACACACATGTCAGAGTAGAAACTCATAGCATATGATTTGAAACATTTCCTGTTAGTAATCTTTGTATAGCTAATAGTACAGTTGTCACCTGCTAGCAGTACATTACTGGAACAATAATCTCACCCTTCACTGGCTTCTTTGTTCAAAGCTAAGGAGATTATAGAGTTTTATAGATTATGCTGCCCAGACTGGCTTCAAACCTTAATCTTCAGATCTCAGCCTCCTGAGTAACTGTGATTACAGCTGTGAGCCACTAGGGCCTGGCAATATTAACTTCTTAAATATAGAAAATCTAGAATCCAATAGTGAAATGTCACTAAACATGTTTTGGCCTGGCCTCTCTTGATTGATTCCTCCCCACCCCCTCCTTCCCCCCGCAAATTAGTTAAATCTAAGAGTGTTGTGGCACTAACCTATCCTAAGGCTTCAAGTGTGTTTACATGGCTAAGGTGAAGATTATAAAATTGAGGGTCAATTTGTAAAGCAATTAATCAGATCATTAAACAACTGCTTAATCATTATGAAAAGTCAAGTCACTGCTCTGTGAAATGGATGATTTGATAATTTCATCTGTTTTGCTACTAATAGGCCAAGTGATTTAGTTATTGTTTGACAATTGACCATTAAGACAAGCAAGAAAATAGTGAAAATTGAACTCACCTGTGAAACTCTAATATTTAAAATTAACTAAAAGAGTTTCCACTATTGACCCCCCTCAAAAAAATTTAGAGGTCTTAGGGGTTTTCCTCCATATTACTTTGCTCATACCATGAAACTTTTATCTCACAAATTGAAACAAAGCTGGTTAGAATCAAAATTTGGGTTGGTCCAGGGACTGAAGGTCAGTCTAGGAAGTATCACAAGACCCTACCAGACTGAAAAAAAATCAGTAAATCAATAAAATTAGGGTTGAATTTATGCCTCCCTTTCATTTTGGCTTTCATTTCCAGCAGTGAATTCATGGCCACACATAAGAAAAGGAAACACACACATTTGATCTCTACTGTGTCAGAAGTTCTTGATTTGTTTTTGTTTTTTACAGTATTGATTTAATCTTCACAGGCAGCCATCATGGAAAGCATTGTCTCCATTGTCAAAGAAAGAAATGTCAGGCTCAGAGAGCTTAAGGATTCAGTCAAAAGCATGTAAGTACTTTTTTTTGGGGGGGGGTCCGGACATGGGGCCTGAACTCTGGGCCTGGACGCTGTCCCTCAGCTCTTCAGCTCAAGGCTAGCGCTCTACCACTTGAGCCACAGCGCCACTCCGGCTTTTTTCTTTTTGCTTATGTGGTGCTGGGGAATCGAATCCAGGGCCTCAGGCATGCAAGGCAAGCGCTCTACCACTGAGCCATCTTCCCAGCCCCAAGCAGGTAAGTACTAAATGCCAAAAGCTAGGGTCTCTTGCCACCACCCTCTTCCCCAATGAATTTTAAATTCTACTTTTCAAAATGGTAATGTTTTATCTTGTCTGATAACATGTAATCACTGTAAAATTTAAAGTTATACATACAAATAAAGTTAAAGGATCCTTCTCTGACAGTTTATTCACACACATCCCAGTCACTCTCTTATAGAAACTCTAGCAACTTGATCCTCCCTAATAAGGCTCATGTCTGTATTCCTAACTATTCAGGAAGCTGAGATCTGAATATCATGATTCATAGCTAGCCTGGTCAGAGACACACACAGACAAACATACACACTCCTTTCTAGATGAGGCAGAATGAATAGAATTATTCCATGTAAAGCTTTTCACACACTGTATGTGAAGTGTCTCAGTGAATTAATCTAAGTTTTCCAGAATTTCAGGGATATTTATATCCATCTGTCTATCTTTATCTATTTATTCCTCCATCCATTCATTTAAACACAGAACTCAGAAAGAAAGAGAGGGTATCTATAATTGTCCTGAATAATAACCTAGAATTGAGCACAACATTCAAAATGTAGATTAGTGCATTAAATTGTACGATTAGGTTTTAAAGCACTTCCTTGAGCATATCACACAGAAGCTGTGTTTGTATTCGTTTTCTTGCACATCTGTACCAAATTTTCATCTCCTAATGGGTTTGAAGACAATTTAAACCTACTTTTTGCCAAATTTCCTTCCTATATAAACCTCTATTTGTTTTAATTATGTACACCCTACATCAATTTTCAATAGGTTTCCTTGTTTTGCCTGTAACCAAAACCTGTCAAAATTTTCTCAAACCCATTCTATCACACAGTCTGTTAGTTATGCCTGACATGATAAGTCACTGCAAGTTGAACACTTTCACCTATGTCTTCAAGTCACTGATAAAAATGTGAAGCAGGCCAGGACACAAATACTGACCTGCAGTAACAGTTCTCTAAGCCAAGATTAATCCATTAATCAATGTCCTCTGTATACCGTGCAGTGGGAGAATAAACACAAAATCCTTTTCATAGTTTAACTTAGCCTGCCAGGCATCAGTGGCTTATGCCTGTAATCCTAGATACTCAGGAGGCTAACATCTGAGAATCAGGGTTTGAAGTTAGCCTGAGCAGGAAAGCCTGTGACACTCATCTCCAATAAATTACCAAAAAAGCCAGAAGTAGAGCCATGGCTAGAGTAGTAGTGTTAGTTTTGAGAAAAAAGAAGCTCAGGGACGGTGCCCAGGCCCTGAGTTCAAGCCCCAGCACTAGAAAAATATTTGTTTATTTAACCATTGTTAAGTCTACATGAGAGTTACTTAACCACTTGTTAGTGCAATGTCTGGAAGTCCCTGAGTGTGTCTCTCGAAACGTACTTGGGACTCATCCTTGTCCTATTTCCTTGAGTCGGCTAACCTATGTGAAAGTGTCTTATAGATTGTGAAGTGCTGTAAAAATTTAAGGTGGTTATATACAAAAGTAGATAGTTTTCGTGTATGCACATATTGTTCTGTACATGTTATCTATATGGCTCTTATCATGTTGTAAATATTCATTTGTGTATAAAATCTGTCTCTTTGATAAGCTCCAAATTCCTCATGAGAAGCTACTTTATTTCATATTTAGATTTTACATCATTTTTGTGCCAGTCTTGGGGTTTGAGCTCAGGGCCTGGATAGTGTTCCTGAGCTTTTGTATGGAAGGCTAACACTTGAATCAATCCTCTACTTCCTGCTTTTTGGTAATGTGAGTCTCATGGACTTTCCTGCCTCAGCTGGCCTCTAGCCATGATCCTCAGATATCAGCCAACTAAAATTACAGGGGTGAGCTAGAATTACAGGTATGAGCTACCTCTGTGCCCAGCTGGGAAACAATTTTAACAGTGTTAAATTTGTGAATGTTTAAAGTACTTATTGACTGAATGGTGAGAGAATGAAGATAGTCTAAATCAATACAACTCTTTAGGCTCCAATGAAAAACGTACATGCTAGAGTAGCAAAAAGAAATCCATCTGTAATTTAGTAACTATTGTTAGGTATCTTAGAGGAATTTGAGT
This sequence comes from Dipodomys ordii, assembly GCF_000151885.1. NCBI lineage: Eukaryota > Metazoa > Chordata > Mammalia > Rodentia > Heteromyidae > Dipodomys > Dipodomys ordii. The sequence goes on from NW_012267391.1 coordinate 1,631,280, forward strand.
GAACAGACATGTAAAGAGATTGGACATGGGCAATATACCAATTTTCATAGTGGTTACAAAGAGTGTATCTGAGAAACCATAGACCCAAGCCTGAGGCCACACACAACTGTACAGCAGATTATTAAACAGATGGCTTGTGGGCACTTCAGGAAAAAAACACTGAAAAGCATATTTCTATTGTTACATTTCAACTCTGCCTACTCCCCTGAAGGACTAGAGGCAGCTGTTGATTTCTAGGAACCTGTTAAGGTTTTCTTAGGAGAAGTACTAATTCATTTATTTTGAGACCAACTGATTGGGTAGAGTAGTTGTGTATTTCAAAAGGCATTTGATGATGTCTCACAAACACTGCAGTTTCAGGAGGCTCAGATCTGTGTGTTTAAAACTCTAAAATTCCATACCAAGTCTTTCTTCATTTCAATTGTTTGCTTAGCACCTTCAAGTTCTCCCTCCTCATTTATAGTCTTTATTCACTTTATACTACAGAAATCATCACTGAAAGAAGTATTAAGTAGAATCAATAAGAATGATAAAACAGTGAAGTAAACCAGGCCCAAAGAAACATAGGTCCCATGGTTTCCCTTATTTGCAATAACATATGTCTGAGACAAGCAGAAAAGATCAGATAAGTTGATGTTAGGTGAAATGAACCCCAAGATAAGTATTCAATTTTTTTTCTTTCTTGCGATTGTTTCTAACATATTTATAAGATGATTTCTTTGTTGCTTTGAATGTCCCTCCCCCATGGTATAACCCCTGCTTTCATTGTATTTGATGTTGGTATAATTTGGGGAGGGGAAGGGAAAAAAACAAATCGTTTAAATAAGGATACAGGTGGACCCATTGCAACAAAGAGATGTACAAGTCGTTATGTCTAAAAACAAACTTGGGGGGAGGGATGGGAAGGGATGGGAAAGGGAAACAAAGGAGGCGACAATGCTTGATAAGAAATGTACTCATTATCTTGCCCATGTAATTGTAACCCCTCTGTACGGTATTTTCACAATTAAAAAAAAGAATAATGAAATCACCTTAAATTTTAACCTAGCCAAGGACGAGCAACATTAGACAGAGAAGAATGTTAAGTCCAGATAGTGAAGACAGCAGGCTAACAAAACCAGAAGACATGTATTTTCACTAGTGGTGTTTTCTTTATGGAGAGGACACACATGTGTCATAAGCTCACACACAGGTAAGCATGGCATAGCTCCAAGCTTTCTAACCCATGAAACTCCACACACAGGACTTCAGTAGTCCACATGTTTCCTACAAGTATTTTAAACTTATGTTGCCATTTGTTTTATTATCTAATTAAATATGCAAAGTTTAGTAGACCAATTTATCCAGATAACCACCTTTATCAGCTACAAATAAGACATTTCAGTAGTCACTTCTGCATATGTATGTAGATATATTAGCACCAACTACTTTAACTATTGAGATATCTGAGAACAAAACAGAAGGTGATTCAAAAACTAAATGATGTATTCATACCAATAAAATCTGACTAACACCATCAGGCAGTGGATAAAGATTTTGAAGCAACTCAAGTAGAAAAAAATAACATGACATATTTTTTACTGGAACAAATGCAAAGAACCTCTTTAAAAATAATGCTGTCTACATGATGAGCAGCGATTTTTGTTTCAGCAAAATATTATGTGTTTCATTACATTTATGCCAATCAACATTTTTATTGATTTTCAATTTTATTTACATTAAAAATATGACTTTTTTATTTTTTATAAGAACCATAAATAAAAGAAGTTTTGTATATAGGTTTCTGTTCATGTATTTTAATTTAATAAAAATAACTTGTCCATACTTCCTAGTTGTAAGAAATTTTCCTCTCCTTTAAGAAGATATAACTGCATGCTGAAAGCATTATACATTGTAGTATGAGTTAGTAGTTACTCGGTGTTTAGTTTTTGAAACTAACCACTTGGTTATTATACCTCAATGAAATACTGAACAAACAAATGATATCCTGTATATTTCTTGAGCTTGAAAAACAAAACAAAGCAAAACAAAAACACCATTGGTATAGCAGCCTCAGAGCAGACAGACTTGTTAGCTCATATTTGCGATTTTCCCATTTACTAGCTTGGGTATCCTAGGGCAAGCTGCTTTCCCAGGGCAAGCTCCATTATTTTCCATTTGTACCATGGAATAATAGAGACACTGGCAAGATGTTGTGTGTTGCAGGGAGATCTTGTAGGTAAAATACCTAAAACAGACCTCACATGTGATACTGGTCACTAAAGAGCAAAGATAAAAGGAATGAATAGGGAAAGGGAGAAAAGGAAAGGAAGAACTTCAACTTAACATGATGGACAGTACATGCATGTATATATACACACATTTTAAAGGTTTTCAGTAAAGAAGACAACTGATAGGCAGGCACTAATGGTTCATACCTATAGTCCTAGCTACTCAAGAGGCTCAAGTTAGAAGATTATGGTTCAAAAAAACCTGGACAGAAATGTCTAAGAGATTCCACCTCTGGTTAAGCAGGAAACTGTCAGACTGGAGGCATGGGAACTCAAGTGGTAGAGCACCAGCCATGGCAGGGGTTGGGGGGTAGCCAAGCAAAACATTTTTAAAAAGAAAGAAAAAAAGTAATGGAAGCAGTTTCTTAATATATAGTTCATACTATATTGTTAAGTGTTATGAAGAAAGGGCTAGAATAGAAATAAGAAATAAGAAGCCTGACAAACGTTCATCATAATTTTTATAGTCAAATTATACATATGAGCAAATTACAAGTTTTGCAATAAGCTCACAAAAGCTTTAAAAACTACTCAGTCTATCTTGTATTTTGAAATTTCCTTCAGGCTACAAAAAACCTTTGTTAAGTACTTACTTGCTGCAGAATAAATAATGAGGGTCTTGATCCTGCCTTCCCTGGAACCTATGAACAACATTGATGGTTATATTAATCAAATTAATAAAGAAGAATTCCTGCATATACATATTAATTTCAGATAAAGAAATACTGTCTGTAGGTTTTTAAATCCCAAACTGTCCAAAGAAGGACAGAAGGAGAGAGAGGAGGAAGAAGAAAGAAAGAAAAAAGAAAGGAAGGAAGGAAGGAAGGAAGGAAAAAATGAGATCAGTGAAACAGTTAGGGCCATAGGCTATGATAAAAAAAAATTGAATCTATATGGGGTGAAATGAGAAACCACTGGAAAATTCTGGGCAAAAGTGTGACCTAAAGTATCATCTGTTTTTAAGAGGATTACTGTTGTTGCTCTTTTAGAAAGGGATTTCAGGGTGGAGAGGACACAGGAAGGGAAATTTGGTAAGGGGATTTTTTCAGAAGTGAGAGTACAGTGGCTTTTTTCTCTACTTCCAAAGGAAGAATTCCTGAAAAAAAATCACTTTTGAAGACTAGGAAAACCTTAAGGAAAGAGAAGCAGAAGTCTCACTTCTAACAGTGAAATCATGAAATTCAGAGCTCCATTTTGATGTTATCATCAAGGTTGGAACCCAAGAGCAAGTGCTTGGAAGAATTGGATATGTAGCCCCTTGGTATTTGCAGGTATTTTGTAGACAGGAAGATGGATGCCTGCATTTACCATAAGTTTGTGAAAGTGGTTGTAGCTGTTCATAATGTCCACAAACAGAGGAGACAAAGGAAAATAGTCTACCACCCTCCCATTGTTGAGGCAACAATAAAAGTCTCTAAAGGTCACATGACACAGGTTACCCTATGAAACCTAATTTCCAGTCAGGAATAGAGAAATTTGGAAGAAAGAGGGAGAAAGTGTATCTCTAGAGGTCATAAAAGCTCAGCCTGAAGATACAGAAAGCTGGTGTCTTTATTAGTGGCTTTTCCCCAGAGTCTTTATGAGATTGTTCTTACAAACTATAGTAAGATTTTTCACTTTTTTTTCTATATTCCTCCAGTCATCAACAAGTAAGAAAGGAGAAGAGATCTAGTGAAAGAACAGGCTCTGCTCTACCTTCCTTTACTGAGTGAATCTTAGCCTTCTGCACGACATCTCATAAACATGTCAGAAAAATGCAAACCCAAAGGAGTGCCTGCCACAGAGCCACTGTTGCTCAGTTCTCATTATAACCTAACTTGCATCATAAAGTATTTGCATAATATTTATAGACAACACCATAGCCAATTATGGAAATGAGGGTTTTTTCCTAAGCCCAAACACAAAGAAAGAAGGTCCTTCATTCCTGTCTTCCATCTGAAAGCTACTGCCTTTATTAGATCTTGACAGAAATTCATCTGCAGCTGCTTATGTAAGGTGTAACAAAGATCTCTATGGAGGAGAGGGGGACCAAAAATGAGACTTTAGAGCTCCAGCTACTTTGTACTAAATGCATGAAGAATCATATAAATGAATTTTTTAAAAAGATACACAGGATAAATAAATGATGGAGAACTTCAATGTTAGTTTAGATGAATGTACATGAATGGATGGGCATTCATTCTTTTAATGAGTATTTACCGAGCATGTATTTATATGTGACAGGCACCAAGTAGTAGCAATGAGGTTTCATACAATTCAGTGTGAAAGGTGGATATTTTTAAAGTAAACATGAGATGTCATTCTAAATTAAAATTAGTGCTAAGAAGAAAAAGAAAAAGATGTCATGATGATGTCTATTTTGGGGGCTTTGAGGAACTGTCTTTGAGAAAGAAAATGTGAGATGGAAACTGAAGGGTAAGAAAGAGACAGCAGATGAAGCACAGGCTCAGATGTGGAAAACAAAAAGTTTGACGCTTGCTAGAAATTTAAAGAGAGCAAGTAGGACTGGAGCTTGAGTGAAAAGTAAAGAATAATGTAGGTAGAAAGTTCCAGAAAGAGCAGAGCCTGTGCCTCACAGGAGTTATCTAAATTTTATTCCAAGTGAAATGAGAAATTAAAGGCTTTCAACTTCAATGCTTCAAATTTTAAAACATTGCTCTTGCTTCTGGCTGTGGAAGAATGGATTGAATAGGAGCCAACTAGAGACTGAGGAAGATGAAAGATGTTGGTGTCTTGGACTAGAATGATAGCAGTAATGAGAGGGAAAACTAAGTCCTCTCCTTTCTGATTCTATAGGCTTGAGAGGGAGAAGTTCATGGACTGATAACTACTACTATTTCTTACATTTTTTATTAGCATCAATTAATTGTCCAAGAGAGTTTCATTTTGACATGTCAATACAAACATGTAGGAATCAGACTTCCCTATCACTCCTTTCCTCATTCCCCATTCTCATGCCAATCTCTACATGCTTTCCTCTATTTCCACACATGTACATAAAGTATGTACATGAGTATTATTACAACTGCCATTTCTCTGCGTATGACTCCCAAATCTATTAAGATAATTTCTTTCTTAAAACCTTCCCCTCCCCAAGGAGATGGGGAAAAACCAGTTGTTTAAGGATACAGGTGGATCTGATGCAACAATGAGAAGTACAAGTGGTCATGTCCAAAATGAGCTTTACAACGTCGGGGGGGGGGGGGGGGGGAAGGGGGAGGAGGGGGGAATGAGAAGGATTGGGATGGGGGGGAGGGGGGAGGCTGGGAAGGGATGGGAAGGGTAAACAAAGGAGGAGGCTGCAATGCTTGGTAAGAAATGTACGCATTATCCTGCCCATGCAATTGTAACGCCTCTGTACAGTATGTTCACAAATAAAATAAAATAAAATTAAAAAAAAACCTTCCCCTCCCCAAAACTCTTCCTCTCTAGATCTAATTGCTTAAAGGACACTTCCCTTCAGATAGAAAACTCAAATGGAACTCTACCTCCCAAAATTTGGAGTCTTTGTAATTTCTTATTCTCCCTGTCACTTGGAACCAAAGCCTTGGCATGGTCCTTTTTTTTTGTCTGGCTTCCATGTCCAGAATAGCAAAGAATTAAAAATGCATGCTGGAGAGTCAGGATATTTGGGCCAATAAACAGGAACAAGCCTAAAAGGTCTTTAAAACTGATTGCTATCACTAATCTCTTACAAGATATCTCAGGAATCCTTTTTAATTTCAGCCCCTTCATGCTCTAAAGGAGACAGAGATTCTACTTAATTACACCATCACTTTCAGGTACACTTCTGTCCAAATCAAATCAACTTAGCACTGAGCTGGAGAACAGATATGATCTAATTCTCTTCAGTGGCACTGAAAGGTAAAATATTCTTTCCTAGTTTGGCTACAATTTTTCCAATGAATCTATGCAGACTACTACAGTAATTGCACTGCATAATACAGCCATAACTACAGTGATCTGAGAAGATGAGCCTACAGGATTTGGGTTTCCAAGAAAACATAAAAAAATATATCAGACCATGCAAATTGAGGGGCAGAAAGGGGATGGGAGAGATGGGTTAGAATAATGAAATGGGTGATTAAGATGCATTGTATTCACAAAGTGACATGTTGAACTGAAACTCCTTTGGGCAACTACATAAAGTAAAAAATAACAAATTTTAAAAGACAAGAATAAATAAATGACAGTATGTAATGTCCATGGGTGCTAGTGAGTCCTCAAGTCTAGTTTTTTCTGCTTATTTCATTTAATTTTCTTTTTCCATTGGTTAATCCCTGGCAATCACTCTTTGATTCTTGTACCCTCCATCTTGTATATACATTTATCTGATTTGGGGAAGGGAAGGGGAATAACAAAATGCTGAAAGAAGGACAAGGATGACCCAGTGCAACAATGATACTCACAAGACACTATGACAGAAGTGAACTTGACAACTGGGGGTGGAAGAGTGGGAGGGTGGGAGGAGTGGAAGGAGTTGAAGGGATAGGGGAAGAACTGAAGAACCTGATGCCTGAGTGATTCCATCTTTAAGCCAGTAACCATCTTGTGAGGTATGAGTCATAGATTTGACCATGAGCCCGACCCAGGACACAAAGAGAAAACAATTCTTGGGCAACTAGGGACATAAACCATCATTGATTAAAAACCACAGGAATTTCCTCCAGATGCATCAGTCAGACACTTGGGTGGCCATGCAGGACACAGTAACCCAGTAGTCAGACAATTCTTGTCAATAACAGTGTTAACCAATCATGTTTACCCAGCTTAGCTTGTTTTAAATGTCAACCAATTATGTAATTGCTCATGTAAAAGTTCCTTAAAGTTGTTTGTTCAATACTATAAAAACTGTGCTGATTCTATGCTCTGGGCCTCTTAGTTAGTATCACCTGTTACCGAAGGCACAGAGGACCAAGCCTGACTCTTTCGTCGTTTACATTGATCTTGGTCTCTGGTGGTCTTTGGGGGGTTCCGCAATTCTGAGCACAACAAGAACAACAAAGGAGTGGGTAGCAATGTTTGACAGGAAATGTATTCATTACCTTACTCATGTAATTGTAACCCCTCACAGCCTCTTTACAATAAAACAAAAAAATCGAAAAACGAACTTTACAACTTTGGTGGGGGGATCGGGTGGGAGGGGGTATGGGAAGGGATGGGAATGGGAAACAAAGGAGGAGGCAACAATGCTTGATAAGAAATGTACTCCTTATCTTGCCCATGTAATTGTAACCCCTCTCTACGGTATTTTCACAATAAAAAAAAAAACACCTTGTGGGACCCTGTAGAGAATCAGTTACTACTGACTGGAAACTGAACTGGTCTTCAGTATCAGGAAGCTTCTTCATAGAAAAACAGACAAGTCAATAAAAGCACCACTACCCAAAATGGTGACCATTAGATTCCTGTAGCTATTTTAATTGAAATTGATTTAAATTAAATTAAGTTAATAAAAACAGCTAGTGAGAAATTGAAATTCTCAAAGTATTGACAGAGATTAGGAATATTTGAGGATGAGAAGATAGGAAGATCCAAGGAAAATAGTTTAAGTGCTGAAAGACCTTTGATGAGTAAAGCTACTCCTCCCCACACACAACTGTCAGAGACTGAAAAGAAAGAGCAGCCATGAAGGCTTCATACTAAAGGCTACATACTAAAGGCATTGTTATTACACCCAGATTCCTGCATTATTCTGGATACTTTCTCTACATTGCTCCTTATCTTTATAAATTAGTACCTTAGTAGACTATTTAATATCATCTATTGCTTACTAGCATTCTTGCTAAGAAGAGGTAAAGGACTATTATTAAAAGAAATTATGACAAAAAGATTATTGAGTTGCATCTTTGTTTGGGTCGGTCATGGGGCTTGAACTCTGGGCCTGGGCGTTGTCCCTCAGCTCTTCAGCTCAAGGCTAGCACTCTACCTCTAGAGTCACAGCACCACTTCTGGTTTTTTTCTGAATGGTTTATTGGAGATAAGAGTCTTATGACCTTTCCTGCCCTGGCTGGCTTTGAACCACAATCCTTAGATCTTGGCCTCCTGAGTAGCTAGGATTACAGGCAGGAGCCACCGGCACCCAGCTTGAGTTGAACATTTTAAACAGCAGCTGCTCTTTGGTTGGGTGTGCAATGAAGAATTCTCCAGTGGGCACACTTACTATATCCTGTTTCTTTTCAGGGGCTGGTTAAGCAATGCTTATACTTATTGGAGCTCAGTCCAAGGAAACAAACAAGTGTCTAACTGCAAGGTCCATTTAACTTCGATCATCTCAGGAACGCATCCTACTAATGTCTTAAATAATTGGAGGGTTAGTAGAGGGAAAGAATGGCAAAGACTCACCAAGGGAGCCAACCTTCTATTATTATTTTGAAAGGCAGGGGGCTTTCAAACTCAGCAAGCTTCCCATTCTGCAGTGAACCTAATTAAAGTAAACAGAATTTTAAAATGAACCAAATCCAATTAGGCAGCAGGGCCTAACATTTCTCTTCAATTATCATAGAGGGTAACATCTCACAGTCGTAAGTTGTACACATTTCCCTTTTTCTCATTTTGTCTACCCATCTACTTCCCTTTCCCAAAAATCCCCCAAATAGAGATCCCATAACACTGAAAAGTCTGGGCTGACCTCAAACTGTCTCTCCTATCCATCTTGTCTTGTGAATGAACACTTACCACATGGCCAACTTAAAACATAGAGTTCAGTGACAATAGAGGAGGCAGCTATAGAGAGGGACTTACAGGGAGAGGGTCAAGCATTTTTCTAATGCTAATTCTGTAGCCCTGGTTGATACTACTTCACAAACTACAAACTATGACTTGGCTTTCCAGGTACTCTAATTTCTGAACAGGCATAATTGTGGCTATTTTACTTATAGAAGAGATAGAACATTATGTTACATATCATAATTTTCTGAGTTATGGAGTTTTAGGTTATAGTGTGAACTATTAAGAAAAATGAAGGGATTTTTTAGTATATTATATGCAAAGAATAAATCTGAAGACTAAAAATACTAAATGTATGTATTGGATTTGTTTGTTTTAGTTGCCATTATATGCTATTATTATATAATAATTTCTTTGTTTTAATTTTAATTTTTTAATTTTTATTTTTTGTGAACATACTGTACAGAGGGGTTAAAATTACATGGGCAAGTAATGAGTACATTTCTTATCAAGCATTGCAGTCTCCTCCTTTGTTT
>NW_012267391.1:1652029-1687414 GCF_000151885.1 Dipodomys ordii
CTTTTTGGTTGGAGAGAGCTGTGGCGTTTCCCTACTGCCCCGTCGCCATCTTGGTCCCCCCTCCTAACTTGGATAATTTTATGAATTCAAGAAAATCATTTACATCTGACATTATTTTAGACCAGCCAGAAAATGTAGAAGAAACTGAAACTAAAGATCTTACAACAAAAGAAGCATGTTAATGTCAGAGACAATCGAATTAGAATATTTATTTATTGGACACATTCCAGTGGCCAAGTCAGTGTTGATGGAAGGGTGATGTGGTAGAGAACTAGAAATAAAAACAAGCTTTTGGGGTGGAGGTGGGGGTAGTGTGGGGCTTGAAATCAGGGCCTAGGCTCTGTCCCTGAGCTCTTTTTGCTCAAGGCTAGCAGCTCTACCACTCTGAGCCATGGAGCCACTTCTGATTTTCTGGTTGTTAATTGGAGATGAGAGTCTCACACTTTCCTGACTGGGGTAGCTTTGAACATCAGTCCTAAGATCTCAGCCTCCTGAATAGCTAGGATTATAGGCATGAGCCACCAGCACCTGGATAAAAACAAACTTTGATAATTCTTTATTACATACACAAAGATGCTAGATTACTGACATTTGGTGTCTCATTCAGGTTTTAACAAAATAACTTTTTTTAAAAAAAAGAACATTTATGTCACAGCATTTGGAACTCTACTACTAACAAGCTGTAATAGAGACTACCCCCTGTCCCCCCATACACACACATAATTAGAATATTAAGCTATAGTCTTCAATTTTCGTATTTTGATCATTTTTCAAACATAATCAAATCTTTCAAACATCAATGCTTAGGCGTTACAGAAATGCAGTGAAATACCACATACTAGCTCTGTTTTTTTTTCTTCCCTTCCTCTCCCTCCTCAAGTATGCTTTTTTGTTACCTAAATTTTATTTCTGGTGATAAATGAGTTTGCCAGTGTAATATTCCTTTCTGTATTAAATTCTGCTCTTCATGGGAGATGTTATGCCAATAGCCTTTTCTGTTACAACTATTGCTGCTATTACTACTACAAAAGATGAAGGTGGCAGAAGGGGAGGAGAAAGAGGGAAAGAGAAAACATGGTTGATCATGGTCTTATGGTCCTGAAGTCTCATCGTTTGGAAGTACATGATTGTATAAACAAGCAGCCTAATGCCAAGTCCCATTCTCTTACTGCCTCTCTAGCAGTAACTGGTAATTTCTGGTGATGCCCAAGTCAGTCTGTTTGTGAAGGGGCCAGGCTTCAACCTCTTATGCTCTAACTCTGAATGCAACCTACCTAGTCACAATGAATCCCATTTTTCTGAATCTTAACTCCAAGTCCAAGTCCAACTCCAAGTGAGTTCAACTCATAGAATCATTGGATCATCTGTTTCACTTTGATAACAAACCAGAAACAAGGAATCCAGTCATTAATAACGAACATACAGTATAACCAGGATGCCTACTCTTCCAAAGTTCTTCCTTTTCTTAGAAGGTCTCTTTCAGGAAGCTTATTAATTCCCCATCCCAAGAACTTCATCAGCCAAGCTACACTTCATTCTGAAAGAATTAGATCTATCTATTCCTGTCAACATTTTTATCCTCAAAATATTATATATTAAGCCAGGTGCTGGTGGCTCACGCCTGTAATTCTAGCTACTCGGAAGACTGAGGATCACAGTTCAAAGCCATTCAGGGTAGGAAAGTTCAAACACTAGCAACACACACACTCACACACACACACACATTTCCTATGATCTCTACATTTCTCCCATTACATTAATATTGCAATTTAATATTATAAAATATCAAGACATTTAAAAGTTTAAAGAACATTAGCACTCTCAATGTCTCATAGGAAACAGGCAAAAAATTAGGACTTCATACTGTCTAAGATGAGCTACAAAGTACGTAAGTATACTGACATGCATTGAGATTTAAAGTTTCAAAAACACTCAAATGACAGAAGAACATATACATCTACAGAATCACTATTTGTAAAAGCTAGCAATAATTCTAATCAATAAGTAATAAGCTATGAATGGTGGTGGATGCCTGTAGTCCCATCTATATGGGAGGAGGAATCATGAGGGAGCCCAGGACTTTGAATCCACTCTGACAACCTGAGAGCCTATCGTGCTTTTATAAAAATGTAATAATCTTGTGGGAAGGAATGGAGGGAGAAATGGGGAAGGAAGGAAGCAAAGGAAGGGGTAATGTTGTCCAAAATAAGAAATGTTCTCATTACCTGACTTAGGAAAATGGTAGCCACTCTGTACAACACCTTAATAATAAAATGTAGTGCTGGATGAGCACCAGTGGCTCACACCTATAATCCTAGCTACTCAGGAGGCTGATATCTGAGGATTGTGGTTCAAAGCCAAATGGGGCATGAAAGTCTGTGAGACTCTTACCTCCAATTAATCACCAGAAAATATAAGTGGCACTATAGCTCAAGTGGTAGAGCACTAGCCTTGAATTGAAGAGCTCGGGGACAGCACCCAGGCCCAGGGTTCAAGCCCCACAACTGATTTTTAAAAATGTAGTGCTGCCAGGTAAAAGGTTCTTCATTATCAATAATCTTTAGATATAGATCTCACAGAGGAAAATTAGTTCCTCTTGTGTGTGTTGTGATTTCCTTAGTCTGTTCAAAACAACTTGGCCGGGGCTGGGGATGTGGCTCAGTGGTAGAGTGCTTGCCTTGCATGCCTGAGGCCCTGGGTTCGATTCCTCAGCACCACATAAGCAAAAAGAAAAAAGCCGGAAGTGGCGCTGTAGCTCAAGTGGTAGAGCACTAGCCTTGAGCTGAAGAGCTAAGGGATAGCGCCCTGGCCCAGAGTTCAGGCCCCATGACCGGACCCAAAAAAAAAAAAAAAACTTGGCCAAGACTTTAAGATATGTCAAGGGAGTTGTTAGTGAAATGAGCTCCCTTCCCATAGCTTAGCACTCTCCTTTCCCTCTCCAAATCTTAGCCTGCTCCCTTCCTCGGCAACACTAGGCCCATTTAGTAAAGGCACTAAATAATCAGCCTCCAGCCCCCTTTACCTTGGGATGGTACTTCTCTGTGGCAGCTACCATCATATAAGGCAACAAGAGCCCCTTACAGTGACCTTCAGGTCTGGGAAGTTGAAGGACCCTTATCTACCATTTGGATAGCAGCCATAAATCCTACTCCACCATGATGAAGCCCCTGGCCCACGTCCACATCAGGGTCTCCACCTCCTAGCCTCTCCTAAACCTCCTAGGTTATATAGATCACCTCAGACAATAGAGGGCTTCTTCTCACTTCTCCCTTGTGAGAAGGGGTCTTGCCAGCCCCTTTCCTCACAATAAACCTTTCTTTGTTCTCTGTACCTGGATGTCTGTGTGGTTTTAAGGCAAAGTCCAATTAATCTAACAGAAGTCTAGACCATTTTTCTCTCATTGTCTTCTGAGAGGTATCTATAAATTGTGGACTGGTGTGTTCTGCCTGTTCCGTGAAGCATAGGCCTTGTTACCTGTGGCAGAGTTTGACAGATTGCTGGGGAGCCAAAAGATTACATCATTCACTACTTGAGGGATGCTTCATGGTTTAGTACAATTGCAAAGAACATATTTTTTGTAAGTGTGGACTACTAAAGCTTTTTGCAAGAGACCCCATGTCAGAAATGTTGGCAAGATTCAGTATTGCAATATTTTGAATAAAATAAACCAAAGACATGTTTCAACAGCTAACAGTAAGGTTTCTTTTTTATTTTTATAAGCCTGTAAATTTGTCCTAAAATTTTTTCTAGCCCCAGAATTACTGTGAAATTTCAATAACCCAAAAAAATCGATTTTGTTTTGGAGCTCATGAGAGTTACACTTGTAATAATATTAATTATGGCTATGACTATGACTAGGCTATAATTTGAAATCAATATGACATCATTAGCAATCAAAAAATTGTTTCTGAAACAAAATTCATTGTTGGCAAGATTAAGAATCTGACTGCAAAGTTAAGATATGAACTTTTCTGTAGTTTTATTGTTAATTTACATTTATTGTTCAAAATAGCTGTTCATACCTTGGCATTAGTCTCTAGGTGTTTTCTTCTTCTATTCCCCTGGATGCAACATATTATTAAATGGTCTAAGCTGGTCCTGGACTAGTGGGCTCAAGGGGAGACTTCAGCTTAGCCTCCTTAATAACTGAGAGTACTGGTTCATACTGCCTCACCCAGCTGTCTCATGTCTTTAATGAATTAGTTTTTTTTAAATCATCTTTTTAAAAAGCTCATCACCTTTTCTTATTAAGCCACACAGATACAACATTAAATCAGATAAAATACCTAAGAATAAATTTAACTAGAAAATGAAAGACCTCTAAAATGAAAAAGATGAAATGCTGATAAAAAAAATTGGAGAATAGCCAGGCACCAATGACTCAGACCTGTAATATGTGCTACTCAGGAGCCTGAGATCTAAGAATCATGATTGAAAGCCAACACAGGCAGAAAAGTCCATTAGACTATGATTTCCAATCAGTCACCAAAAAGACAGACATAGAGCTTTTAAAAAGCTAAGGGACAGAGGCTGGGAAGGTGGCTCAGTGGTAGAGTGCTTTCCTTGCATGCATGAGGCCCTGGGTTCAATTCCTCAGTACCACATAAGCAAAAAGAAAAAAGCCGGAAGTGGCGCTGTGGCTCAAGTGGTAGAGCGCTAGCCTTGAGCTGAAGAGCTGAAGAATAGCGCCCAGGCCCAGAGTTCAGGCCCCACGACCAGACCCCCCCCCCAAAAAAAAGCTAAGGGACAGTGCCAGGCCTTGTGATCAAACCTCAGTACTGGTACAAAAGGAAGGAAGGAAGGAGGGAGGGAGGGAGGGAGGGAGGGAAAGAAAGAAAGAAAGAAAGAAAGAAAGAAAGAAAGAAAGAAAGAAAGAAAGAAAGAAAGAAAGAAAGAAAGAAAGAAAGAGAAAGAAAGACAGAAAAAGAAAGAAAGAAAGAGAAAGAAGGGGGAGGGAGGGAAAGAGGGAGGAAGGAAAAGAGGAGAGGAGAAAGAAAAACAAAGAAAAAATATGAGAGAAAGAAAATTAAGAAAGAAAGAGTGAGCAAGAAAGAGAGGGAAGGGGAAGATAGAAAAAGAAAAAGGAAATTCAAGAAAATACAAAAGAAATAGATCATTTGTGTTCAAAGATTAAAGAATTAATATTGCTAAAACAGCCACTCTACCAAAAGCAAGTTACAGATTCAATGCAGTCTAAATCAAAATTCTAATGCCACTTTTCACAAAATAGAAAATAAAATCCTAAAATGTATATAGAAATACAAGAGACCTCCCATAAGGAACAAAAGCAATCTTGAACTTTAACAAAAATAAAGCTTGGGCTGGGAAGGTGGCTCAGTGGTAGAGCGCTTGCCTTGCATGCTCGAGGCCCTGGGTTCGAGTCCTCAGCACCACATAAGCAAAAAGAAAAAAGCCGGAAGTGGCGCTGTAGCTCAAGTGGTAGAGCGCTAGCCTTGAGCTGAAGAGCTGAGGGACAGCGCCCAGGCCCAGAGTTCAGGCCCCACGACCGGACCCAAAAAAAATAAAAATAAAAAAAATAAAGCTTAAGGCATCAAAATAATTGACTTCAAAACATACTAACAAGTAATATTAACCAAAACAATATGCTACCTAACCTATAGACACATAGACCAAAAGAACAGAATTGAGATCCCAGAAATAAATGCATTCATCTCCAGCCAATTGTTCTTGACATAAGCACCAAAAGCTTACGCTGAAAAAGGGACATCCTCATCAACAAATAGCACTCAGAAAACTAGAAATCTATCTGCAGTAAATTGAAACTTGACCCCTATTCTCACACTTCTACAAAAATCAACTGAAAATGGACCAAAGACCTAAATGCAAGATCTAAACTCTGCAACTATTAGAAGAAAATATAAGAAATTCTTGAAGACATTGACTCAGTAGGTAATTTTTATATGACCCACAACCACAGGAAACAAAAGCAAATAATAGGCACAGAGTGCATTGACCCAAAATGCTAATGTACAGCTAAAAAAGAAATTGGAAAAGAGAGTTGGCCAGCTATCTAACTAGAAGATTAATATTCAGAATATATAAGAAACTAAAAAAACTTAACAATAATAAAGTAATGAAATGATCTCAATAGACATTGCTCCAAAAACAAATGTTCCAGCAAACATTTCCTAATGTTTTAGAACCTTGGACAATGAGGGAGACTATTATAAAAATAATGTTAACAAATGTTAGAGGATGTGGAGAGAAAGGAACTCTTATATTCAGGTTGGCAGGGATATGAATTCATGCAACCATTTTGGAGAGCAGTAAGGCTCTCCTTAAATATATAAAATTGCATCTATCATGTAAAAATAAAAAATAAACCTGAGTGTGTAATAGTGATTCCAGAAGTTGGAAAGAGAAGGAATGAAAGCAGTTGGGATCAATGAACACTTTATGTATGTATAGAAATATCACACTGAGCCCCATTAATATATATAATTAATACATGCTAGTCAAAATTAGATTTTATAAAAATAAGAAAGCTTCCTTTTCTTCCTTAACCACTCACCCACTCCAGATATCTCTGAAATTTCTTGTACAAATATATGCTTAAATTATGCATAATACATTTTTCATTAAATATATTTGATTTCTATGATTTTCTTTTTACCACTAATTTTGAGAACTTTGTTTACAAGTTCCCAGTAGGCATTCTATAAGTTACATGAGCAGTAATTTATAAATGAACATTTTAGCTTGTCTCCTGGTTTTTGTTATTATAATCTATGGCACACATGATTTTATTTAACATTGAATTTCAATGAAAATAAAGTAAGGGAAATTTCACAGGTGTTAAGTGTGTTTATGTTCTATTACTTGTGCTTTACCAAATTGTTCTAACATATATGTAATGGTCTTCATAATTCATAATGATAGGCACTCCCACACAAGCCTATAACAAATAAAATATAAACACAACTGGATGTCAGGGTTCATACTTGTAGTCCAAGTGACTCAGGATGCTGAGATCCAATAAATCACAGTTTGAAACTAGCCCAGGCAGAAAAGTCTTTGAGGCTCAATCTCCAACTAACTAGCAAAAAGCTGGGCTGGAAGTGTGGCCTCAGTGGTAGGATACCTATTGTGAGCTAACAAGCCAATTGAGAGTACAAGGCACTGAATTCAAGCCTGGATACTATCAAACACAAAAGAGAAGGAGATTGAGAGAAAGAGAAGAGAAGAAGGAAGAAAGGAAGGAAGGAAGGAAGGAAGGAAGGAAGGAAGGAAGGAAGGAAGGAAAGAAGGAAGGAAGGAGGGAAGGAGGGAGGGAGAAAGGGAGGGAGAAAGAGAGGGAGAAAGGGAGGGAGAAAGGGAGGGAGAAAAGGAGGGAGAAAAGGAGGGAGGAAGGATTTAAACTCTTCTGCTAAAACAATTGTTTTAGCAACTAAAATTGACTTGGTATCTGACAATCTTTCAAACAAAATGGATGCAAATTTTCATTAGGATCATGTTTGATATATAATGAGGAGCTTTATAAATTATCTTTATAGTCAAACAATAACTAAAATTTTGTATTATATTTTAATTCAAAAAATCAGTTGGCCAAAAATTTCAACAAGATACCATATTTCAAATATTCTTTGGGCTTCCTAATATTGAGCAACAATAAAATACTCACTCTTTCTCTTTAATATATTTATAAGAGTAGAGTATAACTGAATGTTTTAATGGTGTAATTATTTTTCTAAAATAGCTACCTAGCTAGAGATGAGATGTTACAGACTAAAAAGAACTTACTGACATTCTTAATCCAATCCAGTTATTTAAAATGAAAAGGTCAGTGTAAAAATGAAAGGGAAGTTTCAAGAAACCTATTAGAATTAAATTACAGTAGAATAATCACTGCAGGGAGTAAAGCTATGAGACACAAGACTGAAAAGAAAAGATTTTAAAACTCTGGGCAAATTTGGGACAATTATTTCTATTTTTAATATTGAAAGTAAGTACAAACTGAGTGTGGTAGCTCACACCTTGTAATCCTGGCTCCTTAAGAGGCTGAGACTGAGAATCATGGTTTAAAGCCAATCTAGGCAGGAAAGTCTGTGAGACTCTTCTCCAATTAAAACAAGCAAAAGGCCAAAAGTAGGGTATAGTTCTAGTAGTAGAATGCTAGTCTTGAGAAAATAAACTAAGGTACAGTGCCCAGGAACTGAATTCAAGCTGCAGTACCGGCAATACACTAATGAACTAATATTATAAGCATTTTTGGCACTTCCTGTATGTGTTGTGTGTGCCTGTATATACATGCTATGTGTGTGTGTGAGTGTATGTGTGTGTGTGTGTATGTGTGTGTGTGAGAGAGAGAGAATGCTTTGTCTTCAAATTAACACTAAAGAAGAACTGTTTCAAGGAGAAGATGAACAAAATTCAAATGACAAAAAAAACACAAGCTAGAATCTATCAAGTGGTTAAAACACTACAGAAGCTTCCATCAATAAATTTGCTCCTATCTAATCATAATGAAAGTTTTTCTTACACTGCCTCATATTTGGGAAGCCATTTGATGATATAATCATAATTTACATTAATAGAGAAACATTTTGTTTGATTCAAGGTATGTCATTTGACTATAAGAAAGGTAGGTACTATAAACAGCACAGCGAGACACTTCCATAATCAAGGGAAGATGAGGCACATTGAATTTCTGTTTCTGCCAGAATTCTGTTGAAAGGTTTGCCTTCTTGTCTTGGTGGAGATGCTGTGCACAAGACTCCCCCCAGAATGTCATGATGCTTCTCATCATGACACAGTTGATTAACCTCTTTAACTGGAGGGAAATCTTTCAGTTCTAATCATTTTAAACCCTGTTCTGATTAATGATGAATCTCAAAATTTTTAAAGAAAAATTTTCTTCTGATTTACTGATTGAGCCATCTTCATATAAACCTAAATAAGGTCAATTCTATTTAGTAAGAATGGCACTCTTAAATCTTTCCATATTCTAGATATCTCTAGGAACAACTCTAATTTTCTCTTCTGTACATTAAAATCTAGGTCTCTACTATGGACTGATATATGTCCTTCCATAATTCACATGCTGCAACCCTACCTCCAATACAGAAGTCAGGAGGTGTGAAGTTGAAGTAGCTGTGCCCTGTAAGAATGCAAGAAGATGGCCATCATCAAACCCGGAAGTGGGCCCTCTCCAGAGACCACATCTGTTGATATAATGGTCTCTGACTTCCTAGCATACAAAACTGGAGAAAATAAAGTTCTGTTGTTTGAGCATCCCAGGCTTCAGCAGCATGAACTAAGACCATCTTCCCAGCCCCAGCTACAGCATTAATAAGGAAACCATAGTCCCAGTTTGCCCAGAAGAGTTCTGATTCCCACCTAGTGCACAGCTTCATCTCCACTCCTATTTCAACATAGCCTCTGTTAAAAAATTTGTCATGACACCTTCAGGCACAGTCATTCTAGTACTGGCCATTGTCACACTTGGCCACCTAGGTAAGGAACTTACTGATGAATGAGAAGTGCTTTCTAGTTAAGAAGTAAGAATCAATTTTGAGTCCTATTTTCACTTCATTCTTTTTGATTCTAGGGGGTTTTGTTTTTGCTTTTGTTTCATTTTTGGTTTTTGTGCCAGTCCTGGGTTTGAACTTAGGGCCTGGGGCTTATCCCTTAGCTGGTACTTTACCACTTGAGTCAAACCTCCACTTACAGTTTTTTGTTTTTTATTTTTGGTTAATTGGAGATAAGATTCTCATAGATTTTCCTGCTTGGGTTGGCTTTAAATTTCAATCCTCAGATTTCAGCCTCTTAGTAGGTAGGAATACAGGTATAAGCCACTAAGGCCCAGCTCAATTTCAGGTTTTTAACATTTCTTTGATGCCTTCATCAGAAAATCTCCTGGGAAACAGTAGCCTCTTGATAAGAACTTTTAAACAATTGGGAAAGAGGGAACCGCTGACGCTATGCAAAACAAAAGAAATGCACATATCACCCAATGTGGAAGAAATAACTGTATTGCAAAGCTCATAGAACTCATAAATGTTATAGACCATGAAAGACAATTTGCCCCGTGAAAGTTAGAATGTGTTTGTGACTTTAAGTAAGCATCACTATCCCACAATACTGTGAAATTTGGGAAATTATGTAATCACTTAATCACAATAAAGAATTTGAAAAACAATTGCTTTTTGAATTTATACCTAAATAATGTGACAGGACATTTTTAGGAAGCTAGATGGAAGTTTACACTTTAGGAATGTCAACAGCCTCGTACATGGAAATGTTGAAGAATACATGGTAGTGGGGAAGAAAGCAGTACTGAGAGCAAGACATTCCAAATGAACTAAAACTTGCAGTTAACTGTAATACACAATCTACTTAAATGACACTGAAAGGTCTGTCACATTGGCTCACATCTATAATGGCAGTTTTGGGGGGAGTCAGAGACCAAAATGATCGTAGTTCAAGATCAGTCAAAGCAAACATTTAGCAATACCTCATCTTAACAAATAAGCAAGACATGATGGTATATTTCCATAATCCTAGATTTGCTTGGAGGCATAGGTAAATACTCTAAGACTACTCCAGGCAAAAAAAACCTAAAAAAATAACTGAGACATTATTGAAAAAGTAAACAAATTTTAAAATGGGCTGGGGAGCATGGTTGTAGTGGTAATGACTTGCTTGCAAGCACAAGATTCAGCATCACCAAAAGTATTAATAATAATGAGAAGTAAAGTGACATTGAATTATACCACAGTAGGTTCTATATCAGAGTTCTGTGTGTGTAGTACAATAATAAGAGTGTTTGCCTTGCATGCCTAACCCTGAAGAAAAGAAAAATATTTTGGAAATGGAAAAGCCAATATAAGGATGGTAATTGACTAAAGGATTTCAAGAAGTTGAAATTTCATGTTAATAGTGCTGGATAACAAGAAATAAGCCAACCTGTTCCCATCCCGCACACACAAGTAAATAGAGTCCAGGACTGGAAGCAACAAGAAAAAAGGTTTCAATAAAAATGAAGATTCAAAAGAGACTGTGGAAGAAATGGAAACCTCTAACACAGTCACCAAAGCCTCCAGGACTGAACTGGAGGCTGAGAATAAAAAGGAACTGACAATATATGGAACTGTGTTTGATCATTTGGAAAATTATTAATAGAATTCACAGAGCTCATAACACATTTTGAAAATTCAGTAAAGGGCACCTTGAAAATAATTGTCACTGAAATGACTACAAAGGGATTGCCCAGGGACAATCAAAATTAAACCTACTAGATAGCTTTTTTCTAAGTTTGGGGTGGGGGAAACATGATATTTTACAAATAATGCACACTTTAATCAGGCTGTAAAACTATAAGTTGAGTCCAATCAAGTATGAACACAAGTGAGTATGAATGAGTGAGTTAATGAGCCATTCATGCACGAGTGTAGAGCACCAGGCCCCGTGAAGGTGCATGCTCTCAAGAATGAGTCTAGCGTCTGTCGATAGTTTGAGTAGAATCATGTAAGTAGGTCTTCAGCTCTTCACACTCAGCTAGAATGTCTGATGTGGAAGGGAAGGGAAAGGAAGGGAAGGAAAGGGAAGGGAAAGGAGAATACTTGTGCACAAGTCTTGGACTTGAACTCAGCATCTGATGCTGTCATTTGGCTTTTCTTGCTCACAGCTGCCACTTTATCACTTGAACTGTGCCTCCAGCCTGGCTTTTTGTTGGTTAGCTGGAGATCAAATCTTGGGTTTGTCTGTCCAGGCTGGCTTCCATATTTAGTTCTCAATCTACAAGCATGAACCACAGGTGCCTAGTTATGTTTCGAACTTTTTAAAAAATTGTATTGTCAAGGTGGTATACAGAGGGATTACAGTTTGGTACCCTGTGTCTTGTATATATGTTTATCTGAAATGGGGAAGGGAAAGGAATAAGAAACTGGTGAGACAAAGAACAAAGGGTGGAGGGTTCTGGGAAGATAGTGGAGGAGAAGCTGGAGGCTAAACAAGCTCTCGCATAGAAAGCAGTTTTAGTGTTCCAGTGAACAGTCCTAGGCCAGAGAATTACACCAAGTGTGCCATCACAGTGCAGAGAGTTTGGCCAGAGAGGGAAAATCCAGGCAAGGAGACAAGATCTGAGCACTTGCCAGCAGCCGCAGCTGCAGCTGCAGTGGCAGTGGCCGTAGCCGCCATACCTACAACACAGAGACTCCAGGACAAAGGCGCCAGATGCAGTGGGCAAGCGGATTCTACTCATCACTCATCACCAGCAAGAACTGGCAAGGAGCAGATATCTTCACCTGCAGATCTCAGACCAGAGACGACCCAGGAACCATCACTCCAGCGGCGTGAGTAGAACCCTGACATCCTCACTCCTTCTCAGGGAGCAGAGGAGGGAAGACCACCCATCCCCCACCCCACTATGGGAGATCTCCATCTTTGATACTGACAATGCCCCAGCTGAGCTGCTAGCTCCAACTCAGGCCTTGGGAGAAAACAAAAGAGTCATTTAGCAGGTCACAGGAACCTGCCCAGACCTTCCAGGCTCAACTCCATCCAGGAAAAAGTCACCCAGCCCAGGCAGAGAAACTCCGCCCCCTCCCCCAGGACCAGAGACTCCACCAAGAGACTGCTTTTAGAAACAAGAGAGATACAGGATCTTCCCATCCCCCCCCCAAAAAAAACAAAGAACTTTTTTTGTTGTTGATGTTTATGATCTGTACCTTATTTTTAATTTTTTTTAAAAATTGTTTTCTATTTTTTTTCTTTCTTTCTCATATTATTTTTATCTTAGGTATATATGTGTATGTGCTTTTTAAAAAATCTCTACTGACATTTTGATCATTTTTTCTTTCTTTCTCATTCTTTTCACTTTTTCTTCTCTTTCGTTCTTTTTTGAATGACTTAATTGCTGTTCTGCTCATCCTCAGATATACCCATCGTCAACTATTAGATCTTATCCCCCATTGTGTACACATTTAATCCAGAATTTTATCACTCAATTCAAAACATCTTAGACTTAAATTCCTTAATAGCAGTATTACCTCTTTATACCCATATAATATTTTAAGCATTTTTTATTTTTTTCATTTTTCATGTCTCCATTCTATCCCTTCCCTCCTCTCATCCTATCCCCATTCTTCTCTGAATATTACTTCTTCAAACTTGCAGTTTTTAAGCGTTTCACTTTCTAATTTTAAATTTTTGTTTTTCCATTTTTTCTTGTCTTTTTTTCTTTTTCTTCTTTTTTTTCTCTCTCTGCTATCATTCTGTCCAATCCATTTCCCTCTTTGAGATTAGGACTTGGTTAATTTCACTCTCCCCTCATTTTCCACAACCCTCTAATCCTATTTTTCCCCACATTCTCCCTAAACCTAATAATTTCTGGTTGCCAAATTCTCTCTTGCTGTTTTAGGCCATTAAGACATAGTTGTTTGATGTTGAATAGATTGTATCTCTCAAACTAGATTGTATCTAGTTGACTATGCAACTACGGACTTTGGTTGATGCTTTCCTTAAAATAGTGTTCTAGCACAAAACTTGTGTTACTCTCATCACAAATGGGCAGAACAAGCCGGAAAAACACAAGAAAAATGGCAAGTCCGGGATCTCAACTCCCACTCATGACAATCAGGGGACAGAACAGATAATGAATAATCCAGAGGAGAGTTCCCAAAAAGCTCTACAAATGCTACAGGTAAATATAGTAAATGAAAAGAGTGAAAACCTGCAAAGGTTTCAGTGTGATAGGGAGAGAGAGGAGGCAAACCAAAGATCGACACAGGAATCTCATGGGCGTGAGGAAGCTACTCAAAGATGGATACAGGAATTTCGTGAGCAGATTGAGAACACTCAAAGAAAAATAAAGGAATTGTGTGAGCAGGCTGAGATCAGCCAAAGAGATAGACAGGAATTGCGTGAGCTGACTGAGAACAGACAAAGAGAAAATCAGGAATGGCGTGAACAAGCTGAAAATACTCAAAGAGAACTACAGGAATTGCATGAACATGAGGAAGCTAATCAAAGAGTAATACAGGAATTGAGAGAGTGGAATGAGAATAGACAAAGATCTATAGAGGCATTCAAGGAATCCATAAACAGAGAACTGAAAGAAGTCCAGGAGACCACAAAAGGAATGCTGAATGGATCCCAACAGAAAGAATGGCAGTCCAAGGAAACCATAACCAATCAACTAAGTGATTTGAGAATAAACACTGAACCAACAGAAAGAATGGCAGTCCAAGGAAACCATAACCAATCAACTAAGTGATTTGAGAATAAACACTGAACAGCAAATTAAAGAAGTAAAGAAGTCCATACAAGATCTAAAACAAAGCTTCAACAAAGAATTTGAAGCCATCAAAGCTGACCAATTAGAAGGAAAAGAAATTAAAAAAAAACAAAGGAGGAAGTCTTGACAGTAGGTTAGACCATGCAGAAGATCGAATCTCAGGGATTGAAGACAGCCTAGATATTATAGAGAAAGAACATACAACCATCCAAGACAAATCCAAGAAATATGATAGAGCTATTCAACATTTGGAAGACACCAGCATAAGGCCTAATCTGAGGAAAATGGGTGTAGAGGAGCACCTAGAGACAGAAATTAGTGGTCTAGGAAATTTGTTTAACAGGATCCTAGCAGAGAACTTCCTAAACATGCAAAAAGATAGGTCTATTCAGATACAAGGAGCTTTTAGAACTCCAAATAGACCAGACCAGAACAGGACATCCCACCATCACATTATAATCTGCCAGGATCAATCCAGACCAAGGAAAAGATCCTTAAAGCTGTCAAGGAGAAAAGATCAATCACCTATAAAGGGAAACCAATTAGAATCACCTCAGATTTCTCAGCAGAGACAATTAATGCAAGAAGAGCCTGGAATGACATATGCCATGCCCTAAAGACAAACAACTGTCAAACAAGAATAATGTGCCCAGCTAAACTCTCCTTCATAACTGAAGGTCAAATAAAAACCTTCCATAGCAAAGAAAAATTGAAACAATATATCTCCACAAAACCAGCTCTACAAAAGATACTTAAAGATGTCCTACACATAGAAAACAAACAAGACCACAATAAAGGCCAAGAAACCACACCCAAATTGAGAATTCAAGAACCATAGGAAGAACCCAGTTGCCACAGCACCCAAGAAGGTGGATAAAATAGCAGCAAATCCCAAATACCTCTCAGTCCTATCTCTTAACATTGACGGGCTTAACTCTCTGAGTGACATAGACTGTCCAGTTGGATTAAAAAGAAAGATCCTTCTATCTGTTGCCTTCAGGAGTCACATCTTGCCCATAAAAACAAACACATTTTGAAAGTGAAAGGCTGGAACAAAATCTACCAAGCAAATGGCCCCCAGAAACAGGCAGGAGTTGCAATCCTAACATCAGACAAAATAGACTTCGAATTACAATTAGTTAGAAGAGATAAAGAAGGTCACTACATAGTAATTAAGGGATCTCTCCTTCAGGAAGATATTACAATTCTGAATCTCTATTCACCAAACAATGGAGCACCAAATTTGTCCAAGAAACACTACTTTATCTCAAATCTCCCTTAGATCCAAAGACATTAATTGTTGGGGACTTTAACACACCACTTTCCCCACTAGATAGATCAACTCAGCAAAAACTCAACAGAGAAACCACAAACCTAAACAACTTCATAGATCAACTAGATTTAACAGGTATCTACCGAATATTTCACACAGCAGCATCAGAATACACATTTTTCTCAGAAGCACATGCAACATTTTCCAAAATAGACCACATTTTAGGCCACAAAGGAAACTTGTCCAAATTCAGAAACATTGAACTTATACCTTGCCTTCTCTCAGACCACAAGGGAATAAAATTAGAACTCAACACCAAACGCCACCAAAGAAAGTCCTGTAACACATGGAGGCTGAACAATACAATGTTGAACCACCAGTGGGTCATGGAAGAGAATAGAAATGAAATTCAAGTGTTCATGGTATTCAACAAAAATGAACACACAAACTACCAGCTCCTCTGGGACACAGCAAAGGCATTTCTCAGAGGCAAGTTTATTGGTCTGCGTTCCCACATCAACAAATTGGAGAGATCTGAAACCAACAATTTAATGAGACATCTGATCCTCCTTGAAAAATAGCAGCAAGATAAACCCCAATCCAGTAGACAGAAAGAAATAATCAAAATTAAATCAGAATTAAATGAATTAGAATCCAAAAAAAATTGAAAGAATCAACAAAACAGAGTTGGCTCTTCAAAAAAATTAACAAAATTGACAGACCCTTAGCAAATATCAGAAAAAGAAGAGAACACATCTAAATAAATAAAAGAGATGAGAATGGAAACATCTTCACAGAAACAACCAAGATTCAGAATATTATAAGGGAATACTTCTCAAACCTTTATGCTAATAAGTTTGAGAACTTGACAGAAATGGATCTTTTCCTAGCAAATATTGACATGGCAAAACTAAACCAAGATGAGTTAAACTATCTTAACAGGCCCATATCAAGCACTGAAATAGAAACAGCAATAAGAGACCTCCCATCTGAGAAAAGCTTAAGACCAGATGGTTTAAAGCGGAATTCTACAAGGCCTTCAAAACAGAGCTCACATCAATACTCCTTCAACTCTTCAATGAAATTGAAAGAGAAAGTTCACTTCCCAACTCATTCCATGAAGCCATCATAACCCTCATCCCAAAACCAGGCAGGGACTCATCAAAGAAAGACAACTATAGACCCATTTGTTTGATGAACATTGATGCAAAACTTCTCAACAAAATTTTGGCCAATCGACTACAACAATTCATCCAAAAAATCATACACCACGATCAAACAGGATACATTTCAGGGATGTAAAGCTGGTTCAATATATGCAAATCAAGTAATATGATTCATCACATCAACAAGAGCAAGGATAAGAACCACATGGTTTCTCAATAGATGCAGAAAAAGCATTCGACAAGATCCAACACCCCTTTATGATGAAGGGAAAAATTAGGAATCCATGGACCCTTCCTCAATAGCATTATGCTCAATGGTGAAAAACTAAAGCCACTTCCTCTAAACTCAGGAACAAGACAAGGATGCCCACTCTCTCCACTTCTCTTCAATCTAGTATTGGAATGCCTAGCTGCAACAATAAGACAAGATGCAAACATAAAGGGGATCCAAATAGGGAAAGAAGAAATAAAACTCTCCCTCTTTGCAGATGACATGATCTTGTATTTAAAGGATCCCATGGACTCTGCTCCCAAATTACTCAAGGTGATTCAAAATTTTGGCAAAGTAGCAGGGTATAAAATAACCCCCCAAAATCAATGGCTTTTCTGTATGCCAACAATGAGAAAAGTGAGGCTGAAATTAGGAAAGCAACTCCATTCATAATAGGCCCACATAAAAAAAAAATACCTAGGAATTAAGTTGACCAAAGAAGTGAAGGGCCTCTATGACAAAAAGTTTAAAAACCTGAAAAAGGAAATCAAAACAGAACTTAGAAAATGGCAAAAACTCCCATGTTCCTCGATTGGAAGGATCAACATCGTGAAAATGGCAATATTTCCCAAGGCTATCCACAATTCAATGTGATACCTATCAATATTCCAACCTCATTCTTCAAGGAAATAGAGGAGGCAATCCAAAAATTCATTTAGAATAATAAAAGACCCTGAATAGCAAAAACAATCCTCAACAGAAAGAACAATGCTGTAAGAATATCAATACCAAATTATAAACTCTACTGCAAAGCCATAGTAATCAAAACAGCTTGGTACTGGCACAAGAACAGACCTCAGGACCAATAGAATAGAATTGAAAACCCAGAAATGAACCCACAGACCTATAGCCATCTAATCTTCGATAAGGGAGCTAAAAAAATAGAATGGAAGAAAGAGCCTCTTCAGTAAATGGTGCTGGCAAAATAGGTTAATCACTTGTAGAAAACTATATCAGCCTGCACCAGAATCAACTCCAAATGGATCAAAGACCTCGAAGTCAAAGCAGACACTCTGAAAACATTACAGGATGGAATAAGAGAAACCCTAGGTCTCCTTGGCTCAGGCCGAAATTTTCTGAATAGAGACCCGGAAACACAACAAATCAAAGAAAGATTGGACAAATGGGATTGCATGAAGTTGCAGAGCTTCTGCATGGCAAAGGACATAGCTAGCAAGATCAATAGAAAGCCCACGGATTGGGAGAAGATCTTCACTAGCCATACAACAGACAAGGGTCTCATATCTAAAATATACTTGGAACTCAAAAAATTAAATCCCCCAACAACAAATCCTCAAAGAAACAACTGCCCAATAAATAAGTGGGCTAATGACTTAAAGAGAAACTTCTCTGAAGAAGAAAGAAGAATGACCAATAGACACATGAAGAAATGCTCAACCTCTCTAGCCATAAAAGAAATGCAAATCAAAACAACATTGAGATACCACCTCACTCCAGTTAGAATGGCAAAAATCAAGAACTCTAACAACAACAGATGCTGGAGGGGATGTGGACAGAAGGGAAGCTTACTTCAGTGTTGGTGGGAATGTAAACTTGTTCAACCACTTTGGAAAGCAGTATGGAGGTTCCTCAAAAGACTCCACATAGAACTCCCCTATGACCCAGCAATCCCACTTTTGAGCATTTACCCAAATGTTTACAAACAAGACCACACTAAAGCTACCAGCACAACTATGTTCATTGCAGCATTATGTACCATAGCTAAGATATGGAACCAACCCAGATGCCCCTCAGCAGATGAATGGATCAAGAAAATGTGGTATATATACACAATGGAATTCTATTCCTCCACCAGAAAGAATGACATTGCCCCATTTGTTAGGAAATGGAAAAACTTGGAAAAAATTATATTAAGTGAAGTAAGCCAGGCCCAAAGAAACATAGGTCCCATGGTTTCCCTTATTTGCAATATCTAGTATATGTATGAGTAAAGGGGAAAAGGTCAGATAATGTGATGTTAGGAAAATGAACCCTTAGATATGTATTTTAATGTTTTTTTCTTTCATGCATGTGTTTCTAACACATTTATAAGATTATTTCTTTGTTGCTTTTATGTCCCTCCCCCACAGTATAACGCCTGCTTTCACTATATTTGCTATCAGTATAACTTGTGGAGGAGATGGGGAAAAACAAGTCATTTAAGGATACAGGTGGACCTGTTGCAACAATGAAAAGTACAAGTTGTCATGTCGAAAATGAGCTTTACAACGTTGGTGGGGGAGGGGGGCAATGGGGGTAGGGTGGGAGGATGGGGGGGAGGCTGGGAAGGGATGTGAAGGGTAAACAAAGGAGGAGGCTGCAATGCTTGATAAGAAATGTATGCATTATCCTTCCCATGTAATTGTAGCCCCTCTGTACAGTATGTTCACAAAAAAAATAAATAAAATAAAATGAAAAAAATAAAATAAAATAATAAAAAGAAAAAAAAAGAAAAATGAACTTTACATCTTTGGGGGGGGAAGATTGGGTGGGGGGCGGTATGGGAAGGGATGAGAAGGGGAAACAAAGAGGAGGCAATAATGCTTGATAAGAAATGTACTCGTTATCTTGCCTACATAATTGTAACTTCTCTGTACGGTATTCTCACAATAAAACAAAAGAACAAAGGGTGAACCAATGCAACAGCAATATTCACAAGAGACTTTGTTGGAAATGAACTTGGTGGGGGGGAAGGAAAGTGGGAGAAAAACTAGGTGGGGGCATCAATTATCGACAAGAAATATTTTAAATTGTTAATTTGACTAAATAACTTACAACTTGGCTACCCAGAACTAAGGTCAGAAGTCATGAAATATGCCAAACGTTTAGCACTGATTACTTTTGAATTCAATATAATACAATCTGTATTTATTATTTGAAGTCTTCATAATATTTTAGAAAATTTGACATTGTGATTTTAGAGTCTAAGGTATAAATGAATTTTGAAATTTCTTGAACAACACTAGAAGGCTTAGAATATATATTTTTTATTTTTGTTTTTTTTTAATGTGTGGTCCTTTGGGGATTTTTTTTTTTATCATACAGGATTGAGCCGAGGGTGTCATTAATGTGAGACAGACATTCCACTTCCTGAGTGGTCAGACCTTAAGGCTTTATTCCTAGGCCAGCCCTGGACTGCATTCCTTTTATCTATGCCACTCATATATCTTGGATTACAGAGATGAGCCACCAAACCCAGCTGCCTGGTTAAAATGGAGTCTTTTCAAACTTTTGCCTGGGTTGGCATTAAACTGCAATCTTCCCCTATTTCCACCTTCCATGTAGCTAGGTTTGTCAGAGTGCACCACTATACTTAGCCTCAACTTACTAGTTTATAAGAATCACAAAGTAATTTTTTATGCTATTATTTATTGGACAATATGAATATTGAATTGAGAGTGTAAGAGAATGGAGAGATTTTACCTACATTTTTGTATTGCTGAAAAGCTTTTGGAAACTTTGACTCATTTCCTTCCTCACTATGTGTCTTTGTAATTTTAAACATTTTTGCTCATTACAGATTTGAATTTGCTCCCCTTAGAATACTGGGGAACATGGCTCTAGTACCAAATCTAATCTACAGTTTCAATACAATCGTTATCAAAATTACAGTGTCATTCATCATAAAATCAATTCTATAATTTTTATGAAAGCATAAAAGACCCTCAAATAGCCAAAGCAATTGAATGAAAACTAGCAATGCTGGATGCATCCCACTACCTTGTTTCATATTCTACCAAAAGGCATTTTAACCAATACAGCATCACATTGGCACAAAGATAGATACAAAGACAAATGTAACCAAACAGAGAGCAAAGAAGGAAATCCATCTGAATCTTGACAAACATACCCCAAAACATTCATTGGAAAAAAGACAGACTCTTTAACAAATGATATTGGGAGAACTGGATATTCACATATAGAAAATATATATATACTATATATCATATATGTATATATTTTAGATGTGCGTGTATATATACATATATATATACACACACAGTGGAGTATTATTCAGCCATAACAAAACTAAAATTATGCATTTGCAGAAAAACAGTATTGAAGAACATCATCTTGAGCAAAATAAGCCAAGGCAAAAAGCCAAATATCGATTGTTTTGCTCATATGTGGAAGATAGACCTAAAAGACATGTTCATGGGGGCTGGGAAGTTGGCTCAGTGGTAGAGTGTTTTCCTCACATGCTTTAGTCCCTGGGTTCAATTCCTCAGCACTACATAATTAGAAAAAAGCCAGAAATGGCACTGTGGCCCATGTGGTAGGGTGCTAGCCTTGAGCTGAGGATGAGGGACAGCACCCAGACCCAGAGGTCAGCTCCCATGACTGACAAAAAGAAAAGAAAAGAAAAAGATGTATTCATGGACATGGACGTTTGTATACATACTTATGTATATAAAGTATTTTAAATGTATAGTATAATATAGCATATATTAAAATTACATATACAACATGATATGGAACTATTTAAGAGGGTAAGAAGAAGGGGAAAAGATAAATTTAAATGTAAGTAAAAGAAAAAAGGAAAAGAGAAAAAAAATGCGTGCACACAAATGGGGTCCCAGTGGGAAGTACAGTGTAGGACATGCAGAGATGGTGAGGGGCACACATGACCAAAGTTCATCATAGATACATATGAAAAGGTTACAATGAAAACTGTGTAAGAAACTTGGTGGGACATGCCTATAATCCCAGTTACTAAGGAGATAGAAACAGAAGGATCATGGTTCGAAGCCAGCCCAGGCAGAAAGTCAGGGAGACCCTGTCCCTAAAACAAACTGGGAGTGATAATGCAACTACACAGGCACGTGCGCGCACACACACACACACACACACACACACACAAGGTAAGAGCATCACAGTCCAAGTCTGACCTCTGAAAAACTGCAAGACTATCTAAAAAGCACTTGGGACTTGCTTGGGGCATGGCTTGTGGCTCACTGCTTATCTGCCTACCAAGTATGAGGCCCTGAGTTTAAAACCCAGTATCACCCAAAAAACAATTGTGAGAACGTTTAGAAAGGAGGTGGTGGCATATGGAAAAGGTACATAAGAAAGAGTCATACAGAGGATACATGTCGTGAGAGTACATTGCACACACTTGGGAAAAGCATCGTGGACTTTGCATCATTAACATATGACAATTTTTAAAATTTGCCCGAAATTTCATGAGACACAATTTAGACATAAAGAATACTAGTTACACTCCAGGCTCCAGGGGCTCATACTTGTAGTCCTAGCTATGCAGAAGATTGAGTTCTGCATAGATTGAGGACTGCAGTTTGAAGCCAGACTGGACAGGAAAGTTCAAAAGACTCTTATCTCCAATTAACAACAACAACAACAACAAAAACACATAAAAGCCAGAAGTGAAAGTATGGCTCAAGAGGTAAAAAATGCTAACCTTGAGTGATAAAGCTAACAGCATCAAGGGCCCAAGTTTAAGTCCCAGTACTTGCACAAACACAGAAATAAATAATAATTCTTAGAAGCATTCATTGGAAATCATAGCATATGAAATAAAACTTGGATCACTTTACATACAAGTTTCCCAATGGACATTTTAGCTAAATAATACATAGACTGTGATATCAACTTTCAACAAATATCTAAAGATAAAAATCACACAAATAAAATAGTAAGGAGTTCAGTTTTTAAAAACGTTATTATAGAGATAATGTTCAGAGGGGTTACAGTTACAAAAGTCAAGCAATGAATGCATTTCTTTTTGGATATTATCATTCCTACCGACACTCTCTTCCAGTTTTTCCTTCCTGACCCCACCCACAAATTGTATAGTTCATTTTCAACCTAGTGTCTAGTGAGTATAACTGCTGCATTTGTTCACCCTTCATCCCTCCACTTTTCCCCCACTCCACATTAACCTCTCAAAGACAGACAAATGAACAAACAACACAAAAAGAAAAGAAAACAAAAGCAGCAACAAAGAAAAAGAACTTTGTTTCCATTTTCCGGAATTCATTTCAATAAATATTATTTTATATGATCAGATGCACAAAGGCATTGCAAACGAGCTTTTTTATGTTTCTTTTAGATGTTTAAATAGTTGCCATGGCTTCAAAATGATGACTTAAAATGTTGCTGCTACATTCTCCACATTTTGTAGCCTGTTTTATTTCTCTGAGCATAAAGTACTTAATGAAGCAGAGTGATCTTGTGTATGTGTGTGTTTATTGGGGGTTTTTTTTGGGGGGGAGGGTCTGGTCGTGGGGCCTGAACTCTGGGGCTAAGCGCTGTCCCTCAGCTCTTCAGCTAGCATGCTACCACTTGAGCCATAGCACCACTTCCGGCTTATCTTTTTCTGCTTATGTGGTGCTGAGGAATCGAACCCAGGGCCTCATGCATGCAAGGCAAGCGCTCTACCACTGAGCCACCTTCTCAGCCCTTTGTGTGTGTTTTTAGAAATGCTCCAGTCCATCGGAAGGGGAAACAAAGGAGGAGGCAACAATGCTTGATAAGAAATGTACTCATTGTCTTGCCCATGTAATTGTAACCCCTCTGTACGGTATTTTCACAATAAAAAAAAAAAAGAAATGCTCCAGCTTAAGCAGTTGAAAAATCATACAGTTGGGGAAGACATGTTTTTATTCTGTCTGCTCTATAGTGAGGGCCTTTGCTCCCATAAGGCTGTTTTGTTTTTTTGTTTTTTGGTTTTTTTTTTGGTGGGTCATTGGGCTTGAACTCTTGGCCTGGGCGCTTCCGGTTTTCTGGTGGTTTATTGGAGATAAGCATCTCACGGACTTTCCTGCCCTAGCTGGCTTTGAAACAGGATCCTCAGATCTCAGCCTCCTGAGTAGCTAGGATTACAGACCTGAGCCACTGGTGCTCTGCAAGGTAGTTTAGTTATACTTACGTAAGGATTAGAATATGTGGTTAAAGACAAGCAAGCCATGTACCAGTGACTCATGCCTGCAATCCTAGCTATTCAGAAGACTGATATCTGGGGATTGAAGTTCAAAGCCAGTCCAGGCAGAAAAATCCTCAAGACTCTGATTTCCAATTGACCACCAAAAAAAAGAGCCAGAAGTGGTGATGTGGCTCAAGGAGTAGTGCACCAACCTTGATCAAAAAAGCTAAAGGATAGAACTTAGGCCCTGAATTCAAGCCTCAGGTCCAGCCTACACACAAAAAAGAAAACCATATAAATGTAAAATATTATGCTATCTGTGTTTTCACCATGAGTTGTCAGTAATTGAAACTTAAACTATTGTCATTTAATAAAGTGGCAAAAAAAATCTGCAGTCTTGGACATGTTCAAGAGAGTTTAACAGTGTATGTGTATGTGTATATGTGTGTTGTGCATATGTGTGTTGTGCATATGTGTGTTGTGCATGTAATATCAGTATTACTAAGGATTTAAACATAGGACTTCATGCTTGCTAGACTAAAAGCCACTGAGTCATGCCTGCATCCATTTTTCTTTTTTTTTTTCTTTTTTTAAATGTAATTTTTATTGTCAAGTTGATGTACAAAGGGGTTACTGTTACATACCTAAAGTAATGAGCACATTTCTTGTCAAACATTGTTATCCCCCTCGTTTTTCTCCCACTTTTCCTCCCCCCTAAATCCCCCTCCCCAAGACACAACATAGTGCCTTGTGAGTATCGCTGTTGCATCGGTTCACCCCTTTGTCTTTTGTCTCACCATTTTGTTTTTTTTCCCTCTCTTCCCCAAATCAGATACGCATACATTCAAGACACAGGGTACCATAATCAAATACAGTGACAACAGAGGATAAACTATAGGGGAAAATGAAAGAGAAAAGAAATAACAGCCCTCAGTTCCTATCCGGGATATGCTTGAGCCTCTGTCTACCTACTACAGGCTACATGTGGCCCCTGGGATCACAGCCCCCTGACACTGCCCAGCTTCCCTCTATAGAGCTAAATTGCATGGACTTTCTGTCCAAGGTAGTCTCACACTTTGCTCTTCCTCCTCTTAGTTTCCATGTAGCTTAGGATGACAGGTGTGCACCAATGCACCCAGATAATGGACTGAGACAAGGTCTATGAGTGTTTTCCCTGGGCTGACTTTGAAACATGGTTCTCCTGTTCTCAGCCTCCCAAAGTAGCTAAGATTACAGACGTGAGTCACCAGCATCCAGCTAACCAAGCCTTTACTAGTGATTAATTTTCTTTACTAATGATTAACTTTATTTAAAAAACTTGACTTTACAATAAGCCAAGCAGTGGTAGCTCACACCTGTAATTCTAGCTACTCAGGAGGCTGAGATCTAAGGGTTGCAGTCTGAAGCCAGCCCTGACAGGAAAGTCCATGAGATGTTTATCTACAATTAACTACCAAACAACCAGAAGTGCAGCAGCCTTGAGCAGAAAAAGCCTAGGGATAGTGCTCTGGCCCTCAGTTCAAGCCCCAGAAACAGCACACACACACACACACACACACACACGTCATACAATGATATTATAGAAACAGTGCCCTTAATTATAAACATAGAAGAAACATAAACTTATGCCATATGAAATGATTTCTTTTTAATTTTAATTTTATTGTCAAGGTGATGTACAGAGGGGGTTACAGTTATATAAGTAAGGTAGTGAGTACATTTCTTGTGTAACTTGTTACCCCTTCCCTCATTTTTCTCGCTCTTTCCTTTTCCTCCCAACCTACCCTCCAGTTGTACAGATCATTTCCAACATCTTGTCTTGTATCACTGTTGTATTAGTTCCCCCTTTGTCCTTTGTCTCACCATTTTGTTGATCTTCTTCCCTAATTCAGATAAACATATATACAATACCTAAGGTAACAAAATCAAATACAGTGACAACGGGGGATAAACCATAGGGGGTAAAACACAAAAGAAAAAAGAAATCATGTAGTAAATTTAAAAACAACAACAACAAAGAAAAATTGCTATGATTTTATTAATAAATGAGACATCATTTTTATGTGATCTTACTGCTTTATAGTTAAATTTCTCCAAACCTTAATTTCCTTATCTTTGTGAATAATATCTACTGAATGGAGTTATGGAGAAAATGAAAGGAATTCATAAGAAGGTTTTTAATCAAAACTAAAAATAAACATAGTCATTGTTGGCTCACATCAGTCATCCGATCTATCAGGAGATTGACATCCAGATAGAGATTCAAAGCTAGTCTGGGCAGAAAATATCCATGGGGCTCCATCTCCAAAATAAATAGCAAAAGCTAGGGCAGGAGAATTGGGTCAAGTGGTAGAATACCAGCCACATACGCTGAGAAACATGAGACCTTGAGTTCAAATCCTAGTACCACAAATAAATAGAAAATGCTGCACAAGCCTAGGTATGTATTCTACTTTATAACTATGGTACCCATGCATTGAAAGATCCTAGAGAGGCCAGAAAATTTTTTAAAGGAATTTTTAATAAAAACTATCAAAAATTAGGGATTAAAAATTACGTTTGCCTGAAAAATTAGGATAAGTTTGAAATGCACACACACTTGAAATATTTTACAATGTTATTATGACTTTTATTCATGTTTCAAGAGTTTTGTGTACCAGCTGATACTCCTTTCCCTCCCCCACTTGCCTGCATTTGAGCCTGCCTCCATTCATGGAGACACACATGGACAAGAGAATGGCTTAGAGTTAGTTGCTAAGGGTTCAGGTTTTTACCTCCAACAGATCATAGCAAAGCCAATAGGCTTTATGTAAAAGTTCTCAGTTGTGAAATGCTTGACATTTAGGGGAAGGAAAAGTGGTTTCTCAGGTCCAGCCACAGTGGACTGGAAGTCTCAACACACAGTTTGCACCATGAGCTACGATGTGGAATGGTGAATGATGAAGAAGCCAGGTTTTGTCACATCAATGAAAAGATGTTTTAAAAATTCTTGGAACTGAGGAGGAAGAAGTCTGCAAAGACATGCTCAGAGATGAAGCCCAGGATATATACATAAGAGTTTGTGAAATCATAAAGCAAAAGTAGTGTCTAACTTTCTAGAACACAGCCAGGGAAGAGTGTGCAAGGCTACAAAGAAGCTACATATGCAGGGGGAAGGGCCTGGAGACACCCCACAAGCCAGACTAGAAATAGTTGGCACATGAGTCTAGACAGAATCACAAAACACATTTAATAGCTGCTTGGTTTGAATGAATACCCCCTGTTATGAACATACAAGGACCATAACATTAGAGACTGGAGTACAGCTGGATACAGGAAAAGGTAAATACAGCTGTTGAAGGATAAAATGAGAATAGAAACATATCAAGGCCAAGGCCAGCATGACACAGCACATTACCATTTACATAAGCCCTGCTGCCCTGGGCTGAATTTAAATTCCCTCATGAGGGAAGGAAAACAGGAAGGAAGAACAGAAAGATGACAAGACAAAATTCACTCGAATCTATGTTGACTTCTAGATGACATAATACAGTGTTCAACAATAGCAGGAAGGGAAGCTCAAGAACCAATTTGCAATAACTAGTACATGTGTAGGACAAGCAGAAGGGACCAAAAGCTATGTACATATGACCATGTAAGATGATGCTAAGCAAAATGAACCCTAAGATTGGGACACAAATATCTTTTTTCTTGCTTGCTATTTTTATTTATAACGTACCATGTGATTTTGTTTGTTGCTTTGTATGTTCCTCCCCCATGGTATAACCCCTGTTTTCACTGTTTTTGATGTTGGTGCCCTCCATCTTGTATATACATTTCTGTAATTTGGGGAGGGGAAGGGCCAAAACAAAATGCTTAAATAAGGATACAGGTTGACCCATTGTAACAATGAGATGTACAAAACACTATGTTGAAAACGAAGTTTACAACTTCAGCGGTGCTTCAGCGGTGGGCGTGGGAGAAGACGGGGAGGGGAGGAAGCCACGGGGGTAGTTGTGGAGGTAGGAGGGAAGGGATGGTAGGGGGAAAACAAAGGAGGAGGCAACAGTGCTCAATAGGAAATGTGGTCTTACCTTGCTCATGTAACTGTAACCCCTCTGTACAGCATTTTTACCATAAAAAGTACCAAAAAAAAACCCAAGTTGATTATAAGAAAATAAAGTCCAATTTTTGCACACTCATGTTCCTCATTACAAAATATATACCCCTATAGCAGTGTGATGGGCTCATTCTCAATCTCTACTGAATCAGAACAAGAAAAGAAACCCATGTTGGCTTTCTGATTATTTGATATTTTCAGTGGTGCATAGTTTCTAATATAAAAAGTTCTAACTATTAGAAATTTCTGTTACTTTATGCCATAAAGAATATTTATATGATCATAATTCATCACAGATAGTTCTAGACATTATTTCTCTAAAGTACATAAAATGCCTACAACTGGAGTTGGGCAAAACAATCCTAGATCCTACCAAGTACACATTTTTTCGCATAATAAATTGTTGTCTTGTGAACCTTAGTGCTTAAGACAAGGCTAAAAGAAAATATTTAAATTTAATTATTTATTTACTAAGTAAATAACAAAGTATGTAAATAGTACAAAGATGGAGAAGGGAGTATACACAAAACTGACGCTTGTAAAATGTATTGAGGTAATAGAGTGACCATACAGAATAAATAAAGAAGAATCTATAGCTCATGGGAGAGAAGTGAACCAGGATTTAGGAGACATGTATTTGGAGCAGCCACAACTGTGGCAGTGACATCTTGTTCTGATTAGTCTTGCCAGTCTCCATTTCATTTACCTTGAAGACATGGAGACAAAATAAGTGACCCTTCTCTTCTAGTCCCAGCATTCGTTATTTCAGTAATTACTCTTAAGGTATTTTAACATTATGAACCTCGTTTCAGCACTACCACATTCAGTAAGTATTTAATGAGCATCCTCCATGAGTCAAACAATGTTCTGAGTATATATCAATAAATCAACAAAGATGAAACCCCTCTCCTTCATCAGATTTACATTTGGGCTCACATTCTGGGAGGTAAATATTATATCCATTTCACATGGGGGTGTTAATGTCAAGGATATAAGCAATTGCCCCCAGATAAGTGGGTGAGAAACACAGTCAAGACTCAAACTTAATACTTTTGATTCACAGATTGTGTTCTTTCTATATTCCACACATCGTGAAGGACATAATTCAACAGGGAAATAACTTAGAAAAAATAGAAGCTGTTGCTAAAGGAGAAGGCTATTAGATAATGTTATCATATGCTCTTATTTGAGATCTTTGATGATGCTGATCATTTTTTAAAGAAATAAAAACCCTCGGTGGCACTAAATAAGGAATAGGTCTTATGAAACAGATGGCCTAGCAGATGGTAGATTGCTCCTTTCCTTTTTGGCACCTCCTGTTGAAAGAATGTGATATGCAGGATGGTTAGGTATATTTGACTTCTTGGGTCTTGACTAGAAGATATTTCTAGAACAGATGCTGCTTCTGTATCCTGAGCTCCACACATTCACAAGTACAATCTGTAGCATTTCCTTTTCTGTCACTCTTCTCATACTGTGTCCAGTTGTATCAACTCTAACTAGAATATTTTATATTGAAATATGACCTAAAATACAAGCATTTCAGGACAAGTCACTCAAAGAAATTATTAGAAGCTTCCAATTTCTTTCAATAGGGTGTATGACAATCGTAGTCTTTGGGAGAGTCAATATTACATTAAATACATCTTCCAAGCAACAGAAATCATTAGGGTCCAACAATGAACAGATCAGGAGGATAGGCGATATGAGTTCAGGGCAGACCACAGTACTGACATGAGGTGTTTGGACACAGAGTGGATGCTCATAGAAAGAATGGCTCACTTCTTGGCTGAATTGAATAGGGCTACAGATAGTAGAGTTAAGATGAAAACCTTTGTTAAAGTCAGTCTTTGCAGAATGAAAAAAAAAAAACAGCTAGAAAGAACAGTAAGGCCTTTCCAGTTAGCACATTCTAAAGTGCAGAGGTAAAAGTGTTTCTAGGACAGTTATCAATTGTGTCTGCAAGGTGTGCAAGAAATGTACTATAAGGCCTTGGAAATCAAGACCAAGTATCTGAGCTTATATAAGATTACAACAGGGAATTATGTCAGAAGATGTCATACATAATACATGCCTTGCTTTAACAAGGTTAGTCTCTCAAAAAATGGGGAGAGACTAATCTTTACAGAGAAGAAAAATAGCAGGCAGTGAGACTGGTGAGGAGGTTCTTTTCATAGTCCAGAGAAGATCTAATTCTAATCATAAGAAGAAAGAATGAATAGTGATACTCAGTATTTCTCCACAAAAGGAGAAAAGTCTACCTATATCTTCTACAATCATTGCAAACTGAGACCTGACTGAGTTGTTTAAAATATCAGGCCAACAAATCTAAATTCTTAGGAGCTCTAAGGTTGATTAATTTCTCTAACTTCATAAATTTCTAGTTTTAGAAATTTTATGTATATTTCTATTACTTATACACACAGGGATTATGGATATATAATTTGCTGTTTGAAAGCAAAGTTATGTTTAAAATGAAATCTCTAAGTAAAAACAAATACATAAATAAAAATTATTTATGAAATAAAATTCAACATAGAAAAGAATCTTTTCTTATTACACTGGGAAAGATAGAATGCAAGCAGTGGTTGGCTGTAACCCAGAGCCTATTAAAGTTTATATCAGGCCTCTATGCTACTAAATCATGCTCCCATCCATCACAGAAATTTCAACTCATTTCAAAGAAGAGGCCATTTTTGTAAGTGTCTGAAATAATGCTCTATCATATACTAGATTCTAAGAATAAATATTTATTCTCATTAAAACATAATTCTTAAATTCTCCATAAGTCTTGTCTCCATCTAAGTCTCCATGGAACTCTATATGAACTATAGTTTTAGATTTATCATTTGTATCTTGATTATTATTTTAGCCACAGGTCATTTGTTCTATAAAACTGAAGATTCCTAGAGACAGAGTCAAAGTCTTGTTTTCACAGCTGTGTAGTATCTAGCATCAAGGATTCAATTTTGTTTTGTTTTATCACAGAATATATGCAAGAAGATTTAATGAAGAAATGTCCAGGCACTGTCTTTGAAATTAGTCCCTTAAATCATCAGATTTTTTAAATTATTATATTTTTTAATTATTAGAAGATTTTTAAAGACTTACAAACTTTGTCATGCAAAATTGGATGAAATCTCTTGTGTTTTAGTGTCAATTATCAGTTACCCAAGCCTATTCTGGGCTGGATCAATACTTCTCAAGTAAGGTAAAGCTGTAGTTTTATGTGCTATTTTCCCTACTCTCTCCATTATCATTTCCCTACACTAGGCACCTATTATAATTTGTGGAACCAATAATACAAAATTGTTCAAGTATTTTCCTTTTCACAAATGGAAACTTTTCCTTTTTGGTCATCTTATTTTTCCACTCAAAGCTTGCCTAAAGCATAATAACCTTTCTCTCTTACAAAGGTCTCTTGCCTTCATGGGAACAATCACTCTATTTTGAACTGTAAGTGGAAAATAATGCTATTCTATCACATTATGGAGTTCTTGCTCAAATTACTGCTTTTCAGGAATTGAACATACATTACAACTCTTTCTGTCTGTTCAATGGCTATTGTGTTGAACCCAAGAAAGTGATCTTAGGCTTTCACTCCACCTGTTTTAAGCCAATTTGTGTAACATTTTATATTCAGGGTCTTCATACCTGTGGTAATTGCACTAAAACTGTAGGGTTGTTTGGGTGATTAATGGGCTGCCATGATTTAGTTTCTTACAGCTCTGACTCAAGGTCTTTAATTTATTTGCCAATTCCTTTCTGACTCTTACTTTTGTCCATAATGGGGATTAATAACAAAAGGGACTGGGGAGGAGTAGTTGTGGAGGTGGGAGGGAAAGGATGGTAGGGGGAAAACAAAGGAGGAAGCAACAATGCTCATTATCTTGATCATGTAACTGTAACCCTTCTGTACAGCATTTTTACAAAAAAAAAGTACCGAAAAAGGGACTTTTT
Organism: Dipodomys ordii; assembly: GCF_000151885.1. Taxonomy (NCBI): domain Eukaryota; kingdom Metazoa; phylum Chordata; class Mammalia; order Rodentia; family Heteromyidae; genus Dipodomys; species Dipodomys ordii. Next base: position 1,683,939 of record NW_012267391.1, read on the forward strand.
TTAGTTTAGGGGGATAATTTAAATTTTAAGTTACAAATAAAGTACAAAGAGCTTCTACAGAGCCCATGCATAGTCTTCTTACTATAAGCCTATGATCTTAATGTGTAACATTTATCATGATTAATAAAATCCTAATGTCTTCAGTTTTTACTTAATGTCTATTGTTCTATTCCAGAACCCTAATATGCAAGATATCACATCACATTTAGATATCACATTTCTATAGACTTCTTTGGCTGTGAGATTTCTTAGAGTTCCCAGATATTGACATTCCTGATTTGAGATTTCACTGGTGTTTTTCTCAGTATAGGTACTAGTTGTGAGGTTGGGAAAGGAAGACCTTGAAAGTTCCATTCTTCTCACAACAAATCCTGTACAGGTGCTATGAAGACATGGTATGAACTAGATCACAAATGAAGTAGTTCATATTAAATTTCACCAATGTGAAAATTCCTTTTTTTCCCTTTGTTTCTTGTATGATTTGGAAAATAAAGCCACTATTCAAAGTACAGGTTTTGGAGCTAGACATGGTGGCACAGGCCTGCATCTCCAGCGCTTGAGAGGCTGATACAAGAAAATAGCAAGTTTGAGGCTAGTGTGGGCCCATGGTGAGACCTGTCTCAAAAAACTAAACCAAGGAAAGGAGTATGTGGGGGGGGTGTGGTGTGTGTGTGTGTGTGTGTGTGTGTCTGTCTGTCTGTCTGTTGCTTAAATTAATTTAATCTGCTTCACAAATATTTATCCATCTTCAGATAAGGGATTTTAGGAAATTCAAATGACCCAATCATGAATACAGCCCTAGAAAAATTCAGCCATTTTGGCCACTACAAGTTTAAAAGGAATATAAGATGTACAAAAGACATGATAAAGTGAGTTTAGAATTAGATTTAGATGAATTCTATTTAAATGGCCTACAATAAGGTTTTCAAGAATTGTTAATTCCATGCCTAGTTTAGAAAAGGCTGATTGTAGTTAGTGAAAACAGAACAATACAAGAGTGAGTAACGCAAGAGAGAGTAATAACAGATGGTGTATAAAAAACTAAAATGTGCCAGGCAGTGGTGGCTCACTACTGTAATCCTAGCTACATAGGAGGCTTAAATCTCAAGATCTAGGTTTAAAGCCAGCCTTGGAAAGAAAGTCCTTGAGACTCATCTCCAATTAACCACCAGAAAACCAGAAATGGCACTGTGTTTCAAGTGGTGGAACACTAACCGTGAGCACAAAATGGCTCAGGCACAGCAGCACCCACGTACTGAGTTCAAGCACCACAAACAACAGCACCAAAAAACTAAAATGCCATATGTAAATTTAATCTAATCCCTAAGGCACTGCTAAGAATGTAAATAGGCAAGATGATTGTTGAAGTAGTGTACATATTAAGAAAAACAAGGAAGTTTGCTTACAAAGAAGATGTTACTATTTAAAGTCATACAAAATATTAAATATAAAGATACACAAATTTTATATTTGATTAGGCAACTTGATTTTCCATTATTGTGGCAGAAGGATGATCAAAATGCAGTGATTCTGCTAAATTAAGAGGACACCAAGAAGGAAAAACAACTCTCCCTGTAATCAGCCTTAAGTAGAAAACAGGCCTGTGATTATAGGGCAGAGAAGATGGAACCCTGTGAAGCACTTCGAAAGCAAATGAGGTCATTAATCTTCTGACTAGTGAAACAAGCAGATCTGAGTGAGTTATCTAAATAACTTGGTACCACTCATGCTAATTGTATTACATAATTTGGGGGAGGGCCTTTCTTTTTTAAAGACTTAGATCTTGGGTTTAGTTATTTTTACATGTTATTCCTTTTAGATTCAGAATATCTCAGTGGTAAAATGGATTTGAGAAGTAAACTTTTCACCAAGTTGTCCCTTCTTGTGACAACTCAATCAGGTGGTAAAATGGTATAAATGCTGTATTAAATGTTTATTAAGTATCCATTCCATCGTAGATTATAGGAGTTGACTGGGCTCTAGTAACCAGACTAGGCCTGCTCTCCCAGAGTAGCAGGGCCTGGTTTTATACTCCCATTTCTTTTTTGGAATATCTTTAAATAAATCAGACTTTTTTTTCTTTTACTGAACTAAAATCTGCATCCTTAAAATTTTTATCCAAGATATGCCTTCTGGAATCATGAGATTTTTGAAAAATTACTTTGTCAAGTCACTGAAGAAAAAAGTTAATAAGACATGGCCAAATATAAGATCCTGTAGCCTGTCATCAGCAAATTCATCTTAGTTGACACCATTTTCCTTGGTGAAAAAAATTTTATTCAGAAACATATTCAATGGTGACTTTTTTAAAAATGCTGTGGGACAGGGAATACAACTCAGTAATACCTGCTTAGCATGTGTGAGGCCCTAGCTTCACTTCACAGTATTAAAAGAAAATAAAATATGTAAAAAAAGAAAGGCTAGGAAAGATGGCACAAGATGGCACAGCATATACAAAAACACCAAAACAAAGGGCAACCATGTGAAATATTTGGTTTGGCTTTAGTAACCATTTGATAATGAGGCTATATATCAAAACAGGTCACTTGGACAATATAAAAATAATTTTAAAGAAGACAATTAAAAATAAAAATATTATATCTCATATCTATATGTATAAATACAAATATACTTAAAAAGAAAATGACACTTTGTCAATGCAATATGTAAAATATTGATTTATTCACTTAAATAAGATTGTATAGTAATGCAAAGACTTTCACAGACCAGAACATTTAGAGACAGGAAAGAAGGGAAGGGAAGGAAAAGAAAGGGAAGGGGAGGGGAATATTTCAAAAACTTAAAGGAGTAAACATAAAAATAAGGCATGCATATTCTCAGAATTTTTATTTATATTATTTCTCAGGAAGGTACAGAAGGATGTGTTCTACTAAAGCAATAAAATAAATCTAGAAAGTATTAACTTCCCCCCACACACAAAGATCTAATTCAAGAAAAGGTAGAAATAGTTCCTAGGATGACCACCAGGGGCAAGAAGTGGAGGAGACCCACTGAGCAACAGGCTCACAGAGGAACAACCCTAATGGAGACTAAGGTCAGATGGCTCCAGATACGTTCCCTAAGCATCACCAAGAAAATAGTAAAACTCAGGTATTAATTTTATGTCTGAATGAACCAGATGCACTTTAATTAATAACAAGTTTACTACAAATTATGCAAATATAAATGTCTCCATAGACAAGAAAAACTTTTATAAGAAAGGAAATATGGTCATAGTACACTGAAGAGCTAAACAGGAAATAACATTTATGTTATCATAATAATGTAGTAATAATGTAGTCAGTAGATATTTTTTGGGGGGGGGGTCCAGTCGTGGGGCCTGAACTCTGGGCCTGGGCGCTGTCCCTCAGCTCTTCAGCTCAAGGCCAGTGCTCTACCACTTGAGCCACAGCGCCACTTCTGGCTTTTTTCTTTTTGCTTATGTGGTGCTGAGGAATCGAACCCAGGGCCTCACG
>NW_012267391.1:1688884-1781297 GCF_000151885.1 Dipodomys ordii
GCTGTGGCTCAAGTGGTAGAGCGCTAGCTTTGAGCTGAAGAGCTGAGGGACAGTGCCCAGGCCCAGAGTTCAGGCCCCATGACCGGACCCAAAAAAAAAAAAAATCTACTCTTTAATCTTTTTCAAAATTATTCTAAGAATTTTTGTTACCACTATTCTACTCCTAGAAAATACATCGCTCTGGATCACATCCAATACACACATAGAGCCCTCTAACATTTAAAATGATTGGTTTCCTTCTGTGAATCCTGGTTCCTGTTTTGCATCTTGAAGATCACAAATATTCAGCCTATGAACATAATAACATTGTTTTATCAGTTTATCAAGCCTGCAATTGCTTTAACTAAGAATCGACATCTGAATTCAAAGCAGTGGGTACTATTCTGTTATCTTTTCATAGTAGCTTTCAGTTTGTTTTTCATTAAATATGTGTCTTTGATTTTCACCATTATTAAATATTTTAAATTCATCAGAATTTAATACATTTGCATTCTATCTCTTCAAATCTATATTTTTAGAGGGCATATTTATATAGGGAATGTTATTTTCAATTTTTTTATCTAATGCCTTAAAATATCAAATAAATATGTGTCAATACTGTTGTCATATACACTCTCTAATGTCTGAGACCTTTTAGCATTAGATATAAGCTTAGACCTTTTCAATGCACCTTTGAATCATGGAAACGGCCCTTAAAATAGTCGCCTGGGTGCCAAGATTTCCCTGTCCAAACAATAAAATCACCTAAACTTGGACTGCCTCTCTCTTTTTCCTAATGAAGCTATAATTGTTCTGATGCTTGAAGATGATTTAGCTGCAATTCCACTTCCATGAGCTACCATATCCAATTGCTACCAGTAGATACTATAGTCACTCAAGCCACTTGTAAAACATATTCTATACCTCTAATACTGGCCCTATACTAATCTATTTAAAGTTACATATAGTCCTTGGGTCAACAAAGCATCTAATAGATTGCTATATTCATAGCAGAGATAAAATAAATGTCAATCCAAATTTAGCTCAAATAGCACAATATTGAATCAAATAAAAGTATCTGGTCATACTAACAGCAAGAATACTCCTAACTTTCCAGCTATTCTAATCTTGATCTTGCCATAAAATTTTCTTTTGGTTTTAAACATATTAATCTTGGAGGATTTGACAATCATTTAAATTTCAAAGTCCTACTTGCTATTTAGTTTATGAGATTGATCGCTCACATGAGCACATTTACTTTCTTTCCTTGGCTTATTTTTTCTTCATATTGGAATCTTATTTTTCTAATATTTGGGTGAAAGAAAATTAATCTGTCTACTGAAATGAATAATGCCTTAGATAAGGGACAAGTCAATACCTGGATAGCTGTAAAATTCCATTGTTTCACTCTATTTCCTCATAGAGCATTTTAGGAAAACGAATGGAAATTAGCTCAAAAAGCCTTCAACTTTATCACATTTTTTAAACATTTAATAAAACATGCAAATAGGAGAGCAAGTCATAATTTGAAATTCAGGTTATTTTTCCAAAACTAACTTTATCACCACAATATTGATGAACAATAAAGTTCTCAGAACCAAGCATGCCAAAAACAATTCATTAATCTTGTGTTTTGGCCAGAGCTAGCCTCAAATTATGATCTTCCTGTAGAAAGTCATTGATTGACATGGGGATTGCAATAAATTTCTTTTTTAATTTTTAAAGTAGTTGTACAAAGAGGTTTCAATTCAACATGTCATTTATGAGCATAACTAATTTTGGTCAATGTATTTTTGCCCTAGCTGGCCTCTAACTTCCATCCTCCCAATCTCCACTTCCTAAATAGCTTAGGGTTATAGACATTTTAAAGTCGTGTCTCCTGACAGTCGCTGTTGGCTCATACCTGTAATCCTAACTATTCCGGAGGATGAGATCTGAGGATCAGTGTTCAAAGTTAGCTTGGGCAAGTCAAGTCCATAATACTCTTATCTCTAATTAACCACCAGAAAACAGGAAGTGGCACTGTGGCTCAAGTGGTAGAGTGCTAGCCTTAAGCTGAAGAGCTCAGGGACTGTGCCCAGGCCCAGAGTTCAAACCCATGGGGGGAATGGGGAAAGTTGGGTCTCCTTAAAGCTTCTGGGGAAAGACCTTGTTTTCACTTAACAAGTTGCTACAATGATGTAATCTCTAAATATTTTGCGTATATACTTTTCCAAACTACCATAAAAGACTTCCTGTAAGAGTGCCATCAAACTTAGATTATAGCTAAATTATATTCTTTTCATTTCCTCAAACAACAAATTACAATATTTATAGTATTCTCCAAGTGATGGGGAAATCAAATATTAGGAATTAATATATCATCTATTTAATTAGGAATTAATGTATTTCCTGTCACTTATCTCTAGAGAAAAAAAAGGAGGGAGAAAAAGAGAGAAAGGGAGGGAGGATGGGAGAGGGTGAGAGAGAAAGAGGGGGGAAAGGTGGAAGGAGAGGATAAAAGAGAGATTAGAAGCCAGAACTCTAATAAAAGACAACCTCTCTAGCTAGTAGGAATTTTACAAGAATTGAAGTCTTGGTCTAAAATGTGTAAGTAGACTCAAGAGGCTATAAGCTCAAAGAAAATATTTCTATGTCACCACCTTGAAACAGAATTCTCCAAGAAACCTTGGATTTTGCTATTTAGGTGCAAAAAGGTATAATGCATGGCTCAAGTGGTAAAATATCTGCCCAGCAAGCACAGACCTTGAGTTCAAACCCTAGTATCACAATCTGCACACAGTGCACTTCCTAAGGACCTGTGTACTCTCCAGTCAAAGACAATCATATTATCATGTGGAAGACAAACAAGTGAATATAAGTGCATGACAATGTGATACTTGCTGTGCCAAATGCTCAGGAGGCCAAAGAAAGGGCCTCAAATTCACCCACAGAAGTTGCAAATACCCATAAGGGAGAGGTAATGATTAAGCCAAAGTCAAATACAGAAATTATCTGCCTGAAATATTTTTTAAGGCCTAGATGCATTTCATTTGTGTGGCCCAAAGGATACAGGTGCAAAAAATTAGCTGGATACATGGTCAGGTGCCAGAACATAAAGAATTTGGTGTGCCAAGCCAGAACATCTGAATCATATTATGAAAGGTATGAGAATTCATCTAAAGGACGCACAGTCAAGGTGAGTATCCAAAAGATAACCTTGACTGATTCAAGAGATGCAAATGCTTGGATGAAGTTCCTATTATTTGATTATTACACATTGTATAGATGTACTGAAGTACCATAATATCCCCTATAAAGGTGTACAAATATTATAGCTCAATAAAAAAGAAAAACTTTAAATCAGATTCAATTCACATTCAAACTTTTCCATTTGATTCCACAACCTTTTGCTTTTTCTAGATCATCTTTCAAAATCTGTCTTCTGAAGTAGGCTTCAATTTTCAATCTGTCTAAAACTCATCTTTCTTCTCATCAGAACTCCACACCCCCAAACTCTTACTTTTCTAAGAACTACTCCTTTCCTCACCTAGCCATAGATTTCTCTTGTTCTAGAAAACATAGCCACTCACTGCTTATAGTGGAAAACAATGGAGATAGACTAAAAAATAAGAGAAACAGCGTTCTGAACCCTTTCAGCCCTTGGGACAACTGCATTGGAAATCCAGCCATTCTTCATAGACTCTTAATAAGAGAGTTGTTAAATTCCAACTTTGCTTCAGGCAAAATAGGAAGTATTTTTAGTGTGTGTGTGTGTGTGTGTGTCCATCCACATACACTTACTGAGGCCTTGGACTCAGGGCATGAGATCTGTCCCTTAGCTAGCTCAAGGCTAGCATTCTACCACTTGAACCATACCTCCACTTTTGGCTTTTTTACTGGCTACTTGGGTATTAATTTGGAGAAATCCTCATGGAGTTTTCTGTGCATTTTACCTTCAAGCCAAGATTCTCAGATCTCAGCCTCCTGAGTAGCTATGATTGTAGAGTTTAGCCACCAGTGACTGGCCTGCTTAATACAATTTGCAATTTATTTTCTGGAACTAACAAACTAGACTCCTGGTACAATGAATCATTACATAATGTATAAGTGCTTTCTAAGCTATGCATCAACTTAAAGCTCCATAATTAATTGTTTATCGCTTTACTTTTATAAGAAAGCCAAAACACCATTCTCAAGTTCAATACAATCAGCATACAGCCAAATGAACAGAATACATTCCTATCAAATTGTGGATTTTTGTAAACTGCAAAGTAGAACTAGAGGAAGCTTGTATTTGGTAAGTTAGAGGAAATGGGGAATACTTGTACTTCCTCCTTATTTTGACTCACATTGTTACTATTGCAATTTTGTTTTCAATATGTCTATGAGAAACCCTTGAAGTTGACAAACAGCCCACCATATTATAATTTGAGATGGTTACAAAATCTCAGTATGAAATGCACAGTGGCTAGAAGGTCCTCATAATCAAAAGATCTCAATGCAATTTTTTAAAGTAAATATTTTTGAGAGTCAAGTATCCCATGGGATATTCTTTACCTGGTTGGGGGGGGGTAGTTAAATTTAAGAAAAGAACATTCATTCTCATTACTGAGTTAGTAAAGTATTCATGAATGCAAGTCAGAGACAGAGTAGATGTTGCCAAAAATGGAATCAAATAAACAAAATGAAATTTGACTTAATTGTGCATTAAAATGTGTTTCTGAAGGCCTAGTCCAATAACAAAATAAATTATGCATGGAATTAAATTATGTTACTTCCTTGGTGTCAAAAACAAAATGTGTTATGGAATGACATATGGCTGAGAATTATGAATAAATACAAATACTAACAGTGATAATTAAAAATAATAATGACAAGCTTGAGTATTCTTGAAGATGATTATATTTTCAGTTTTATCATAATTTTTATGACAGTTTTGAAAATTTTGTTTTCACCTTTTTATTCCTCAATATATGACTACTTAACTCTGTGTGACATGATTACTTGAAGTCACATGTCATGATTTGAAATCAATAGTCTAAAAACCTTGGGGTATAAGGAGTCTTCAGATACCCCAAAGCAGTCCTACACATAATAAGATGGATAAAAGGGCCATCCTAGCATTTTATATACTGTGTATAATATATACTATTGGGGTAGGATCATCAGTATTTGAAGAGATCCCTAGAAGAAATGTTCCTCTACAATCTTCCTCAGTAAAGGAGTTAGGAGACATCGCACTAAACTGTCTCACAGCAGTTCATCAAGTAAAAATGATCAGTAAGCGTACTTTTCAAATTTGTTTTTGCTTGTTCAACCACTCTGAAAAGCAGTATGGAGGTTTCTCAAAAGACTACACATAAATCTCCCCTATAACCCGCTTTGGGGCATTTACCCAAACAATCACAAACAAAGCCATACTAAAGCTACCAGCACAACTATGTTTATCACAGCATTATTCACCATAGCTAAGATATGGAACCAACCCATATACCTCTTGGTATCAGAAAGAATGACACTGCCCCATTTGTAAGGAAATGGAAAGACTTGGAAAAAATCATATTAAGTGAAGTAAGCCAGACCCAAAGAAACATAGGTCCTTATTTGCAATAATTAGTATACATCTAGGATAATCTTAGCAGCTCAATAGCTATGTACATATGACCATTTAAGGTGATGCTAAGTGAAATGAACTCCAATACATGGACACAAGAAGTTTTTTTCTTTGTTGTTGTTGTTTTTAATGTACTATGTGATTTCTTGTTTCTTTTGTATGTTCTGCGCCCTATGGTATATCCTCTGTTGTCACTGTATTTAATTCTGGTATCCTGGTATGGTATATATGTTTATCTGAATTAGGGAAGGGAAGGAGAACAAGAATGGTAAGACAAAGGACAAGGGGGAAATAAATGTAGCTGATATTCACAAGACAATATGTTGGAAATGATCTGTACAACTTGGGGTGGGGATTTAGGGGAGGGAAAGTAGGAGAAAAATGAGGAAATGGTAACAAGTTTGACAAGAAATGTACTTATTGCCTTACTTATGTAACTGTAACACCTCTGTACATCAACTTGACAATAAAATTAAATAATTATTAATTACTAAAAATTTATAAATATAAGTGTGTTTTTTACAGTGGGACATGCCAATCACAAGTAGCTGCTCAGGAGATTACCATCTAAAGGTCTCAGTTTGAAGCCAGCCCAACAAAAGGCCAGAACTGGAGGTGGGGCTCCAGTCATAGAAGTGAACCTTGGAGCAGAAAGTTTAAGGGACAGACCCCAAGCCCTCAGTTCAAGCAGTGGAACTGGCACATAAGGAAAGAGAAGGGAAGGGAAAGGAAGGGCAGAGGAGGGCATGGCAGGGCAGGGCAGAGCAGAGCAGAGGAAGAGAGGAGAGGAGGGGAGGGGAGGAGAGGAGAGGAGAGGAGAGGAGAAAGAAAGGAAAGAGATAGAAAGAGAAAGAAAGAAAGAAAGAGAAAGAAAGAAAGAGGGGAGAAAGGAAGGTAGAAGGTAGGAAGGAAGAGAAGGAAGAAGGGAAGGAAGAAAATTAGAGGGTCATGCTTGCTAGAGCATTCTTGGCAATGTTTGGAGGTACCTTTGGTTAGCACACTGATGGGATACTATTGGCATATGTGTAATACATAGAGGACAAGGATGGAACTAAATATCCTAAATGCACTGACAGCACAACAGTAATTATTCAGGCAATAATGTGTCAAGGTTGAGAAAACAGCTAGAAGAGAGGAAAAAAGAAATATGTGAATATGTTTAAAGAATTATACATTCCATATCCACTAATTACATGTTACCTCCAACTTACCATACATTTAACAGCTTAAAGCAATACACATTTGGTATCTCAATCAATTTCTGAGAAACAGCAGTCTACCTGGGCCTTCTGCTGGGGCTGTAATCTGTTGGGGGAGGGAGGGAATACAGTCCAGGGGCTGGTGAGGGCCACTGTCTCTACTAAGGCCTGGCAGAAGAAGAATCTGTCTCTAAGCTCATATGATAATTAGAAGAATTCAGTTGTTTACAGATTTTCAGGCTGAGACCCTCACTCTCTTGCTGTCTGCCAGGCAAGATTGACCTGTGTTCCTGGCCATATGTTTTTTTTCTATAGGGTAGCTGGCAACATGGCAGCTTGTTTCATCAAAGCTAAAGAAAGAGAGAGCCCTTTATATTCTATAAAGACAGTTTTACACACACTACTGGCAAAAATAGGTCAGCCTTCAACAAATACTAAACTAAACATCATACCAGATAATTGTCTGGTGGATCAAGCATCTTGTTTTTCTGAGAAGTTGCTGAGTCATCTTTAATCTTTACAGATAAAATATACACTAAATAAATAAAAAGATTCCTTTTGACATCATAGAGTAGAAAAACTTTAAATAAATGGCCAGCAATAACTTTTTGAATACTTTAAAGCGAAGTCAAAAGATTCATAAAAAAAGATGTACTATTCATCAACTATGTGTTGGGCAATTTTCAGAAATTTGAGTATAGGTGCATGACAACCTATTTTACAGATAAGAAACAATGTTTCAGGAATTTCTGGGATTTGAACCTACAGAAAGAGCTAAAGACTGCACTTCTAGAATGCTGGCATTAGAGCTCATTAGAATTTGGAGGGAATTAAATGAACTAGTGGAAACTATAAAAACAAAGCAATTGTTTAAAGTCTCATATTTAAAAGAAGAAATAAAAGAATATACTGTAAGAACAAAGCATTACTTATTCCCTATTTCCTATTTTAAAATCACCACAATTAGTTCACATTCAGTGAATATATGTAGGTCAGCAAACTAGGCACAGATTATTTCCATTGTCTTCAGAATATAGAAGAAATAATGAAACAGTCATTGAAGAAAATCCACAAAAGCTAAGTAAGGAAAACAAAGTGGCTGGCTGCAGATGGCTCACATCTGTGCTCCTAGCTACTCAGGAAGCTGAGATCTGAGGATGGTGATTCCAAACCATCTGGGACAGGAAAAGTCCATGAAACTCTTATCTCCAATTAATCAGCAAAATAAACCAAAAGTGGAATTGTTGTTCAAGAGGTAAAGCACCAGACTTCAGTGAAAACATGAAGGGACAGTACCTAGGCCCTGAGTTCAAGCCCCAGGACAGATACAAAAAAAGAAAACACACACACACACACACACGAAAAAAGAAAAACTGGCTGGGCCTTTGCATTCTAACTTGCTTCCTATTCCCTCAGCTCAGGTATGTGTTATGGAAGCCCCACCTCCAAAAGCTCTGCTTTAGACAGGTGCAGTCAGACAGGAGTTCATCTTCCCCCAGGACCAAGTCAGGGATTACAGGTCACTCCAGGAGAATAGGCCACCAGTGTTTTTCCACACTACTCACTCCAACTTGCAGAAGCTCTCTTCCATGCCACTGTGGCCCAGAGTCCCAGGTCCTCCTTCCCTACTGAGCTAGTCCACGCAGACTGGATGCTCCAAACACACAGCAGGAAAAGAATAATGGGGCCTTGACCACTCACCCCAGTCTGTGCAAAGCACAGAGATTCCACACAGGCAAGTGAGCTGAGAGTCTTCCCAGACAACTCAGTCCTCCCAGGAATAGTGGCATTGTTTCTGCTTCAGACCTGGTGTGGATTGGGGGTTCTTCCCAGGGCAAAAGGCGGGCAATAAGTCACAGATCTTCCTAAGAGACCTGACTTTATTTGAAACAGAATGTCGAAAACTCCACGACTACAGGTTTTGTGTAGGAAAGAAATGGAGCTGTTTTTCTTCAGGATTGTAAATCCATGGGGTGTTTTAAATTTAAATTTTATTGTAAAGGTGATGTACAGAGGGGTTACAGTTATGTAAGGTAAAAAGTACATTTCTTTTTGAACAGTGTTACCCCCTCCCTCATTTCCTCCCACATTTCCCCTCCCCAGCCCCTTTTACTCCCCACCCCCTGAGTTGTAAATTTCATTTCCAATACAGTGTTTAGTGAGTATTACTGTTGCATGGGTTTACCCTTTGTTCCACCATTTCCTTGATTCCCCTTTCCTCCCCCAAATCAGATAAGCTTATATACAAGACAAAGGGTACAGAAATCAAACATAGTGACAATAGGGAAAAAAAACAAAGGAGAAAAAAGAGAGAACTGTAAACAGTACAATTAAAGAAAAAAAATAAAACTCTTGTTTCTATTTCTTGGAGTTCATTTCAATAAGCATATTTTATATGGAAATCCCTTATTTGTAATAACTAGAATATGTCTATAAATCTACAAGTTAATCCAATGGATAGTAAAAGACAAATAATTACATTTGGATTTGATTAATTAAACAGCACTCTAAGCAGTTGCACACTAAGAACAAAAGAGGATATAATTAGGAAAGGATCCCAATGGCTCACTGTGCATATGACCATATAAAATGATGCTTATCGAAATCTATAGTTTCAGTAAGCCAAAAACTGGCAGTATGGTAATGAAGCTTATTTTCACAGATACCTAACATATGCCTGAAAAGATTTTACAGGTAGCTCTACATGCAGATCGTGACAATGTCAAGAAAACATAGAGCTCCTGATACAAGACAGAGCATTTTCAGTTGGATATGGTGATACATACTTATAATCCCAGCATTGCAAAAGGTGAGACAGGAGGACTGAGAGTTCAAGGCCACCCTAGACTATATATTAAACATCTTTTCTCACAAAAAAAAGACCAAAACTATTGGGAGGATTAACATCATGAAAATGGCAATACTTCCAAAGGCTATCTACAAATCTGATACCGATCAGTATTCCAACCTCATTCTTCAATGAAATAGAAGAAGCAATCCAAAAATTTATATGGAACAATAAAAGACCCTGAATAGAAAAACCAATCCTTAACAGAAAGAATAGTGCTGGAGGAATATCAATACCAAATTTCAAACTCCACTATGAATCCATAGTAAGAAAAACAGCTTGGTACTGGCGCAAGAACAGACCTGAGGACCAGTGGAATAGAACCGAAGACCCAGAAATGAACCCACAGACTTATTGCCTTCAAAAAGGGAGCTAAAAAATAGAATGGAAGAAAGACAGCCTCTTCAGTAAATGGTGCAGGAAAAATTGATTAAGCACTTGTAGAAAACTAAAGCGAAATCTTTATATATCACCCTGCACCAGAATCACCTCCAAGTGGATCAAAGACCTCAAAGTCAAAGCAGACACCCTGAAAACATTACAGAAAGAAATAGGAGAAACTATAGGGCTCCTTGGCACAGGCTGACATTTTCTTAATAAAGGCCCATAAACACCACAAATCAAAGAAAGGTTGGACAAATGGGATTGCATGAAACTGCAGAGCTTCTGCATGGCAAAGGACATAGCTAGCAAGATCAATAGAAAGCCCATGGATTGGGAGAAGATCTTCACTAGCCGTGCAACAGACAAGGGCCTCATAACTAAAAGTACTTAGAACTCAAAAAATTAAATCTCCCCAAAACAAATCCTCAAAGAAACAACAGCCCATTAAAGACTTAAAGAGAGACTTCTCTGAAGTGAAAATAAGAATGGTCAATAGACATATAAAGAAATGCTCAACATTTTTGGCTATAAAAGAAATGCAAATCAAGACAACGTTGAGATTCTTCCACCTCACCCCAATCAGAACGACTATAATCAAGAAACCTAATAACAACAGATGCTTGAGGAGAAGTGGTCAAAAGGAAACCCTACTGCATTGTTGGTGGGAGTATAAACTGGTTCAACCACTCTGGAAACAGTATGGAAATTCCTCAAAAGACTCCACAGAGAGCTCCCCTATGACCCAGCAATCCCACTTTGGGGCATTTACTCAAATGATCACAAACAAAGCCATACTAAACCTACCAGCATAACTATGTTTATTGAAGCATTATTCACCATAGCTAAGATATGGAACCAACCCAGATGCCCCTAAGTAGATGAATGGGTCTCTACACACACACACACACACACACACACACACACACACACACACACGAATTCTATACTTCCATCAATATGATTTTTTTTTTAATTTTTTTTGGGTCCGGTCGTGGGGCCTGAACTCTGGGCCTGGGCGCTGTCCCTCAGCTCTTCAGCTCAAGGCTAGCACTCTACCACTTGAGCCACAGCGCCACTTCCGGCTTTTTTCTTATTTGGTGCTGAGGAATCGAACCCAGGGCCTCAGGCATGCAAGGCAAGCGCTCTACCACTGAGTCACCTTCCCAGCCCCCATCAATATGATTTTTTTATGTATGCTAGTACTAGGTCTTGAAGTTATAAACTGGGCACTGCCCCTTAGCTTGTTTACTCAAAGCTTATTTTCTCCCACTTGAATCACAGTTCAACATCTAGCTCTTGTGTGGTTTATGGGAGATAAGAGTCTCATGAAGGGCTGGGAAGGTGGCTCAGTGGTAGAGCGCTTGCCTTGCATGCCTGAGGCCCTGGGTTCGATTCCTCAACACCACATAAGCAGAAAAAAAAAAGCCAGAAGTGGCATTGTTGCTCAAGTGGTAAAGCGCTAGCCTTGAGGTGAAGAGCTGAGGGACAGCGCCCAGGCCCAGGGTTCAGGCCCCATGACCGGACCCAAGAAAACAACAACTAAAGAAAAGAGTCTCATGAACTTTCCTGCCCAGTCTGGATCTGAATTGCAATCCTCAAATCTTAGCTTCTTAGGTAGCTAGGACTACAGGCATGAGCTACAATTGCCTGGCTCAAGGTCATTTTCCATTAGCATTTATCTGTTTCATTTTTCAAACTTCATCCATAGGAAAAAAAATGAGTTCATTGTGTGTTTATTAGTGTTTGTTTAGTTACAAAATATTATAATTTAATAAGCCATAAATTTTTCTTTCATCTTCATGTTTTGGACACTGCTCATAGGCAAGATATTTTTTCTTATTCTACATTCATTACACCAAACAATAAGCATGAGCTTTATATTAACATCAACCTAAAATTACATGTTAATAAGCTTTTTAGCTAGAAAATCTGTAGTAAGCTAGTAATTAAATTATCATTTGTCAAGCATAAGCTTTAAAACCTATTACAGATTATTTCATGATAAGGAAGGATAGCGAAGGATTTATCCAAACTGCATACATCTCAAAGCACTGCCAGAGCTTATACTTAGCCTAGAGTGCCTTGTGGAAACAGCCTTGAGCCCTGAACCTCTGGGTTTCCATCCAAAGTGAATAAGATCCATTTCTATCCTTAATATAGGTTAAGAAGTTTAACTTCAATTTCAGTATCCTACCTCTCAAAATTTAGGGTAAAATGTATGCTATCACTCCATTTTCTGTTACTATAATAAAATATTTGAGGCTATGTGCTTTATAAAGAAAAGAGGTTAACTTAGTTCTGAATTTAGAGGCTGAAAGTCCAAGATCTGGCAGTACCATCTGTCAGGTCTGTGGTGAGGAAGCCCTTGGCTGCTTGATAATGTGACAGAGGGACAGAAGGGGAAGCAGCCATGCGCAGAGGGGTCAAACGTGGGGTGGCCTGGCTTTGTATCAATCTCTGCTTGTGACAGCTAACTGAAAACTTGGACGATGAACTTAATCCTTTTCAAGGGCAGTATCCCCCATGAACAATTATTTTCTACTTGGTGCTGTATCTTGAAGGGTTCACACAGAAAACTGAGCTTCTAGGACACGCCTAGCCACATCCCACCACAGCTTCATGGCACTATAATCCATTTTTGTATGCATAGGCTAAAGCTGTCATTTCTCTTTGAGGTTCCAATGACAAATACAGCAAACCTTGACATCGACATGGGCTATGTCTTGATTTCCCTGACAATTCCCAATTCTAGACTATTACTTCAGTTTCCTCATGAGTTGCCCTGAAAAAATATTCCCTACGAACTGTTATAATAAGCACTGTAGAAAACAACAAAGCCTCATAAAGAAATAATTAGTATTAGCCAACATTGATTTTCTGTTAGATACACTTTATCTGGGGTTAGCTGTTTTAACCTTTAAAAATTCTTTTATTTATTTATTTTTTTAATTTTTTTATTGTGAAAATACTGTACAGAGGGGTTACAATGACATGGGAAAGATAATGAGTACATTTCTTATCAAGCATTGTAGCCTCCTCCTTTGTTTCCCCTTCCCATCCCATCCTACCCTGCCCCCCCCACCAAAGTTGTAAAGTTAGTTTTCTACATAACGACTTGTACATCCCTTTAAAAATTCTTAATTGAAAGGATTCTGTTCTCTAACCTCCTAAGTGACCCTGTTCTTTATAACAACTGCAGTTTAAATTTGCCCCTTGGAAAAATGACATGACATAAAACTTTCAGGAGGCTCACAAATGATTGAAGTCAAGAATAAATGCCATGGTGAATAATATTATAACCTTCCTCAAAACCTTCATAACCTAGTTTCATTAAGGCACAAGCCAATGCCTCATCATGGTTTTGTGACTGGCCTCACTTCTTCAACATCCTAAGAGTGAGAGAAAAACAATAATTCCAACACTACAAAGTGTGTCTTCACCTTATACATGTGTGATACTTATATGGAATATGTGAGTATATTCTACAGTAAATAGTGGCAAAATTAAATGATTAAGTTATTATATTATTGGGGAAACTGGATTGAGGATAGATTCCTCTTGAAGTAGTAATTCCTTCTATTTTATGATTTCCATTTTCTTCACTGTACTTGCAAATAAAAATGTTTTGCCTCTGTATGGTTTCTGCAGCTAACACCTGTAATCCTATCTACTCAGGAGACCGATCTGAGGATCATGATTCAAAGCCAGACCAGACAAACAAATCTAAGAGACTCATATTCAATTAACCGGCAAAAATCTGTAAGTGGAGCTGTGGCTCAAGTGGTAAAGTGCCAGCCTTGAATTACAAGCCCAGCAAAAGCACAAAACTGAGTTCAAAGGCAATAAATGGTCTCTTTGAATTTGAATTTATAGCCTTAAAATGTGTTTTCTACTTGACCTTTACATGAGTTGACTTTGTGAACATTTTCAAACCTGTAACAAAAGTTATGTTGTCAATTAAGATATGATTGAAGAAAATCCTTATATTTCTTTGTCACTAGGAGGCCACTGACATTCTCTCTTCTAAGTCATTCTAACCTAACTCTATTTATTTTTGTCAGTCATGGAGCTTAAACCCAGGGCCTGGGAGCTGTTCCTGAGTGTTTGTGCTCAAGGCTCTTTTAGTGTGAGCCACAGTGCCAATTCCAGTTTCTGGTGGTTAATTGAAGATATGAGTCTCCAAAGCTAGATAGGAGTCTAGCTTTGAACCATGATCCTCAGATTTCAGCCTCCTGAATAACTAGGATTATAGGCATGAACCACCGGCGCCTAACTTCTAATATATTTTTTTAATTAAGAATACTTACTTGCTATGAATGAACTATCTACTGTAACTTTTATTAGTGAAATCTTGTTTTGACTGTCCTTAAACAAAAAATTGAAGTAGTTTAAAAAGAACATTTAGACACAATAAAAGAATTTTGTAATTTAGGACACAGAAATATATATCACAACAGACTATTCACAGCCTCTCCAAAAACCTGAGGACTGCAGACTTCAATCAGATTTCAATTGGTATTATACATTGTCTATTTATAAAGTGAAAGGGAAAAAAAGAAAGGTGTCAGGGAGGGCATAAGAAGTTAGTCTCTTCAATTAAAAGTTTCTCACAACTGATTTAGGAAGTGATTTTCCCAGGAAAATCACCCAAACTTTCTGTGCCATAATTACCCTACATTCTCCAATTTGGATTTGTTTCCAATCTACTTACTTTAAAACAGTCAATAAAAAAAAGCATGCTTTAATTTTCTTGCTAATGTCTGCTACTTTAGATTATGTTCTCAAGGACATGTTATGTATTTAGTAGATCAGCCCAGAAAAAATAACATATATATATATATATATATATATATATAATCACTATCTTCTGTGATTATTAAGAAAACAAGCTACAATCTTTAAGAAGCAAAATACCAATAAATAAACTAATGTGAATTAATTGTTCTGTCTTCTCTTATCAATATAGACATTCCTTGTCTCTTCTCCAAGTGAGAAGAATTTAATACCTTGCCACTCTCATGTGTTTCATGAGCCAGAAGCATCTGCTTTCCTTGGAAGTTGATTAGAAAAGCAGATTTACAGTCTATTTCAGACTCATTCTGTTAGTAATGCTTAACAAGATCCTTGGGAGATTTATGGATAATTACATTTAAAACTAATTAATACCAAATTTTGAAATACTAGAAACATAACTATATAGTAAAATGGTTTTGCTCAACATTGTATGCAAGTATTCTCTTCAGTATTGAAGTGCTTGTCTGTTATTAAATAAAAATGTGAAAGTATGGTGATTATGAAGGTAATCACAGAGTACAAAGTGTCCACTAAACATTAAATCTACTGTAAATTAAGTAAAAATGCATTCTGTAACTTTCTATAGGATACATTTATAAAATAAAATATTTTGGAAAACGTAAGGCCAACTTCATTTTTTTAATTGTATGAGTGCTGACACTTGAGCTTGAACTCAGGGCCTTGAGCATTCACTTGCCTTTTTTACTTCTGGCTGCTGTTCTACCAATCAAACAGCCCCTCACTTCCATCTTTTTCCTTGGAGATAAGAATCTCACAAGGGGCTGGGAAGGTGGCTCAGTGGTAGAGCGCTTGCCTTGCATGTCTGAGGCCCTGGGTTCTATTCCTCAGCACCACATAAGCAAAAAGAAAAAAGCCGGAAGTGGCGCTGTGGCTCAAGTGGTAGAGTGCTAGCCTTGAGCTGAAGAGCTGAGGGACAGCACCCAGGCCCAGAGTTCAGGCCCCATGACCGGACCAAAAAAAAAGAATCTCACAGACTTTTTTACTTAGTCTGGCTTTGAACCTAAATCCTCAAATCTCCAATTTCTTTATAGCTAGGCCTGCAGTTATGAGCCAACAGTGCCCAGCACAAACTTTTTTTTAGAGATAAAGAAATGCAGATTTGGGGAGATAAATAAGTTTTCAAAACATATCAAGCCTCAGCTCAATCTGGAGTCTCCTGACTCTATTTGATTCTCTCACTTTACATGCATTACTTTATCATTGTACTCTGTGGTGTTAAAGTGTTTTGGCACAATGATCCATTCATTCAGTAAGTGTTAATTACTGAGCTTAGTATTTACTTTGCATCAGGTGATTAAAGAAAATTACATTTTTAATACAGGAAAAAATAAAAGTGAGAATGGACATCTTAACTCAAACCTCAGACCAGGCTTTTTCTTACACAAGTAATAAAACCTAAATATTGCTGAGCATTCATCCTAAAGTGATGAGTTAGTTACATTATCTACAAAGTTTCTTTAATTATCAGTTTTTGAAATTTGGTTAGACAACTATACATGTATTTAAACAACAACAACAACAAATTCATGAGTGAAGATTTGAAGTTTCTCTCTTCTTCTTTTTTTAAATCGGTCATGAGGCTTGAACTCTGGGCCTGCATGCTGTCCCTGACCTGTTCAGCTCAAGACTAGCACTCTACCACTTGAGCCACAGAGCCACTTCTAGTTTTCTGAGTAGTTTATGAGAGATAAAAGTCTCACCGCCTTTCCTGTCCAGGCGGGCTTTGAATCGAGATCCTCAGATCTTGTCCTCCTGAGTAGATAGGATTACAGGCATGAGCCTCTGGCACATGGCTTGAAGTTTCATAGTTCATCTGACATCAAATACAATATATTTATCTGGCAGAGATAGATCATTGGCTATCTGTAACTATACCTGAAAAATTTCAAGCATATAACCCTCAATCCAATGGTATATTTTTAGAAGCTGGCAAGATAAAATGATTTTGCCACTGCTTCCCTAAAAAACTGCTTGATAGGCCTAATCATTTTAGAATTAAGCTCCACAATATATGTAGAATTTCCAATCAACATCATGAACTAAATTTAAAACTCTCTTGAATTGGAAAGATATAATTTCATAGATTTTAAATCTCCTAACAAGATTTAGGAATGAATGGGGAAATAGATTTTTATGAATCCTTTCATATTTTAAGAAGTACACTGCCTCCATTTGTAAGGAAATGGAAAGACTTGGAAAAAATCATATTAAGCAAAGTAAGCCAGACCCAAAGAAACATAGGTCCCATGATGTCCCTTATTTGCAATAATTAGTATACATCTAGGATAACCTTAGCAGATGAGCAGAATAGCTCAATAGCTACGTACATATGACCATATACGATGATGCTAAGCGAAATGAACTCCAAGACATGGACACAAGAGGTTTTTCTTTGTTGTTTCTAATGTACTATGTGATTTCTTATTTCTTTTGTGTGTTCTTCCCCCTATGGTATATCCCCTGTGGTCACTTGTATTTAATTTTGGTATCCTGGTATGGTATATACGTTATCTGGATTAGGGAAGGGAAGGGGAACAACAGAATGATGAGACAAAGGACAAGGGGGGAATCAATCCAACAATGATATTCACAAGACAATATGTTGGAAATGATCTGTACAATGTGGGGTGGGGATTGAGGGGAGGGAAAGTAGGAGAAAAATGAGGGAAGTGGTAACAAGTTTGACAAGAAATGTACTTATTACCTTACTTAAATAACTGTAACACCTCTGTACATCCCCTTGACAATAAAAAAGGAACAACTAAATATGTTTAAAATCCATATCCCATAGATAAATAGAAACTGAATGACCAGCACATTTTATTACAGTAAAGTAATAGACTATATTTAACCTTGACTTTGTCTTGTAAATCTACAATTGTAGAGCGCTATTAAGGAAATCCTTTGTGATAAAAATATGTCTGTGGGAGCTGAGTGTTTTCAGGCTCCACAGAGCCAAAGCTCTAGTTCTCATTGCCAATCTGCTTCAAATTGTTTTTATAACTGCACTAAAATATCACTAAAATATCTAGATTGATGAGTTTTGAAATAGGTACAGACATATAAGACAATCATCACAACTACAAACCTCCTCCTATCAGGGGTATATCCTCAGGACCCTTTGTATTCTATCCCTTTTACCCGGAGACCAGATTTTTTTTTGTTGTTGGTCATGGAGCTTGAACTCTGGGCTTGAACGCTGTCGCTTAGCTCTTCAGCTCAAGGCTAGCACTCTACCACTTGAGCTACAGCGCCACTTCCCAGGAGATTGTTTTTAATGACTCTAGATTAGTTTGCATCTTCTAGAATTTTGTATACATGAACTCATACTGCATATGACTTTGGGTTGGGCCTGAATTTCCTTTTCAGCATATTTAGAGGTTGTATTTTGCATATATTAATGTTTTTTATTGTGAAGTAGTATTGCATGGTTTGGGAAAACCTAATGTTTATTCATCTACTCATTCATGACCATTTAGGCAAGTTCCAAGTTTGAAGTTATTACAAGTACAGCTGCTATAAAAATTCTTGTGTGTTATTATATGTATTTTTTGTAGATAAAAGTCTGAAAGTAGATTGTTCAGTGGTAAGAGAGGAATACGTTTAATATGGAAAACACTTGCCAGTTTTCCAAAGTAGTTAAATCATTTTACAATCCCACTAGCATGACAGTTCTAGATGCTCCATTAACATCCTCAAAATGGCATGACTAGTGTTTTTCCTATTTTCATAATGAATTCTTGTTTCATTTTAGTCATTACAAGAATATGCCAAGCCGGTGCCAATGGCACCTGTAATCCTCGCTACTCAAGAGGCTGAGATCTGAGAATTGAGGTTCAAAGCCAGCTCAGGCAAGAAAGTCTGTGAGACTCTTATCTCCAATTAATCACCAGGACACCGGAAGTGGCACTGCGGCCCAAGTGGTAGAGTGCTTTGTCTTGAGCTGAAGAGCTGAGGGACAGCACCAGCGCCGAGGCCAAGAGAGAGGTCAAGCCCCACGACTGACCAAAAAAAAAAAAAAAGCCATTACAATTGTTACTATATTATTTTAATTCTGTGGATATTTTTCTTTCTTTTTTTTCTTTCTTCCTCTCTCTCTCTCTTTCTTTCTCTCCCTTTCTCTCTCATCCTCCCTCTTTCCTTTCCTCACTCCTCTTTCA
This sequence comes from Dipodomys ordii, assembly GCF_000151885.1. NCBI lineage: Eukaryota > Metazoa > Chordata > Mammalia > Rodentia > Heteromyidae > Dipodomys > Dipodomys ordii. The sequence continues at coordinate 1,707,866 of NW_012267391.1, forward strand.
GAGGTAACAATTGTTTAAAAAAAAAATCAAGGTAGAATGATCAGCTTCCCCCTTCCCTCCTCTGTTTTGCCGGTATTAGTACTTGAACACAGAGTCTGGGACACCTCAGTCTTTTTTTTGCTCAAGGCTGGCACTCTACCATTTGAACCACAGCTTCATTTCCAGCTTTTTATTGGTTAATTGAAGGTAAAAGTCTCTCATATTGGGCTGGGAAGATGGCTCAGTGGTAGAGTGCTTGCCTTGCATGCCTGAGGCCCTGGGTTCGATTCCTTAGCACCACATAGCAAAAAGAAAAAAAGCCAGAGGTGGCTCTGTGGCTCAAGTGGTAGAGCGCTAGCCTTGAGCTGAAGAGCTGAGGGACAACACCCAGGCCCAGAGTTCAGGCCCCACTACCGGACCCCCCCCCAAAAAAAAGTCTCTCATATTTGTTTACCTCAACTGGTATTAAACCCCAATCCTCAGAGCTCAGCTTCCTGAGTATCTAGTTTTGCAGAAATGAGCCACCAACACACAGCTCAATTCCATGAATCTTCTTGATTGAACATGTCTAATTCTGCAAACTTGGAGAAGGGGTAGGAATGACATAGAATTATGTATCATGGACTGAAGAACAATGACAAGTTATTATCTCAATGTAACTATATTAATATCTTAGCAACAATTAAAACTTGACAAGGCTGGTACTGCTAACTCACACCTATAATCCTACCTATTTAGGATGTTGGGCTCTGAGGATCATGGTTCAAAGCCAGCCTGGGCAGGAAAACCTGGGAGACTGTGGTCTCCACTAAACTACAAGAAAAAATAGCCAGAAGTAGAGCTGTTGCTCAAGTGGTAGAGCACTAGGCTTGAAAAGAAAAGCTCAGGCCCTAAATTCAAGCCTCCCCCCCCTACCCCTGGACTGGCACACACACACACACACACACACAGAAATTAACTTAAGGTATATGCTAGCTAAATATTCTTGTTTTTTAAGATACATTTTTATTTATGAAGAGCAATATAACAATTTTACAATTGATCTTATTATGAACATAAAATATAAATAATAGAGTAAGTACCAAAAAAAATCTGAGGGTCAAATTATTTCATGACAATAGTTTAAACACTGATCACATGCTATATACTACATTTCATTAGTAAATATCAATGCTAATTTTAAAATTACGGTGGCCAAACCTAGATTTATGCAGAACCTCAATAAAAACTGTTAAGAAAAAAATAAAGAAAAACAGTTAAGAAAATATAATATAGATGGAGTGACTCTAAATAAAGTACATTACATGCATGTTGTATATATCACAATGAAGCCTCTTTGGTTAATTACTTTATGCTAATGAAAATTAAGTTATAAAAGGAACATTGCACAATTTCATGCTACTAATACATTGATTTCCATCACAGTTGAAAATATATTGCTGTTTATGGTAGTTTATTCAAAGAATAATAATATTACATACTTTTTGCTCTTATATACTTAGAAAAAATTTACAAGCTATGAGTCTTTTAATCAGCCCAATTCAATTTACTCTTCTGTTTTGTGCTCATTCTATAAAATCCCAAGTTACATTTCATTCAGATGATTCAGTTTTGATGAGACAAATACTGTAGAAAATCTGTTTATTTACTGACCTTCTATTTGTCAAACACAATGATGAGTACTTTAGATGAAGTTACTAGTTAGCAATATTAATTCTTTTTGTTGTTGTTGTTGTTGGCTCTGGGGCTTGAAATGTGGGTCTGGGAGCTGTCCCTGAGTTCTCCAGCTCAAGTCGAGCATTCTACCAGTTGAGCCACAGTGCCACTTCGAGTTTTCTGAGGGTTAATTGGAGATAAGAGTCTCATGGACGGTCCTGCTCATGCTGGCTTTGAACCACAATCCTCAGATCTCAGCCTTCTGAGTAGCCCTAGGTACTCACAGGCGTGAGCCACCAGCACCCAGTACTATTCTTAATGTTTTAAAAACATATTTTACCTTCCTTTAGAGTTTTCAATTTCTCTTTTCCTAAAACAAGTACAGAAGATAAAGTCAAGTGGTTAAAAGTGCTGCCTAAAGGACAAAAGTACAATAAAATAGCAATAATCATTCAATAAATTAAATAATTCTTGGATGCTAAATTAGCAAATATCTTCGAGATGAAAATATCTGGAGTTAGCAAGGGTGGGTCATGGTACAGACTTTATAAAAAAACAATTTGGTCTTCACAGAGCTCATATGATTTTATACAGTAATATTGAAATTATAAATAGAGATGTGGACAAGTATTTTCATTCAAGAATTTTAACATTACTTACATTGCTAGGAAATTGGAATTTACCTAATTGCACAAAAAACAGAGCTGTAGCTATTATTGAGAACTGTATTTCTTACAGTTATGGAGGTTGGGAAATCCAAGAAGTATAAGCAAAATCAGCACCTGTTTTGAGTACGCTTTCAAGCCCAGAGCTGGCATTTTGTGTAGAGTCTTCATAAGCAAGAAGTACTGCCTTCAACTTCCATGAAAGGGAAAATCTTGTAATTTAGTCATTTCCTAAGGGCCTCATCTCTTAATATTCTCACACTGTGTTAAGTCCTATCATATAATTTATGAGGGACACCAAATTCAGAGCATAGCAGCTACAGATTCCAAATTTATACCAGTTATTATTTTAAGATCACTTCAGAATTTCTTAACCTCAACACAAATTCATTTCCAAATGGTGAATGTAGATTGAGATAGACGATGGAAACTGAGATCTCATGATTGTGGTTTGAAGCCAGCCCAGGTAGAAAAGTTCATGAGAGACCCTATATTAACCACCAAAAGGCTAGAAGTGGAGCTGTGGCTCCAGTGATAAAGTACCAACCTTGAGCAAAAAAGCTAAAGGATAGTGCCCAAGCACCAGTACTGGTGCTTGGAAAAGCTGACATTTAAATTAAAAGTAGTTAATTTTGGACCCCTATTTTCTGAGAAATAAGGAGATGAAGATTAAGAAGAAAAGGAGAAGGAAGAAGAGGAGGGTGGAAGACAAGGAAAAGAAAAAGGAAGAGGAACAGAAGAAGAAGGGGGAGGAGGAAGGGGAGGAAGAGAAGGGGAAAAAGAAAGAGGAAAAGAGAAAGAAAAGAAAAATTCCACCAGGAAGGAATTGTTATCAACAGATTAAATTTAGGCTTCCTTTAAAAGATTTGCTTACTTTTTCTTATTCTGCTTCTGAAAATAATGAAGTGATGTGTTGGCAGTGCCTACTGCAAAATTGATATTAAAAAATCTGTACAACTACTTAATTTCTGAGTCATTACTTAGTATCTTAACATCCACTAAAGATTCAAGTTCATCATCATTTGTCAGCAATTAGGAGATGGAAGGTTTGGATGGAAGCTTGATAATGTTTTAATCTAATGAAACTTGACAGAGAACGTATCCACTAGGAGGAAAAACAAGATGATACAATTTCAATTCAGGCAAAGGTTAAACTATAAAGGAAAATTTAATTTAAAAAATTTATTTATTATTAAAGTAATAGTTATGGAAAAGTTCTTTTTCTAGTATTTTTATTTATTAGATACTCCAAACCAGTCCTCAAGATTGAGATAATAAAAGTATTATAGGTTAGACATAGGAGTCACCATGGGATGATGAATCTAACAACAGATCCACATCTAAAGAGGTATATTTAAAGAACTACCTTGTGGAGCCATTAAGGATTTGGGGATAGTAGTATTGGGGAGAGTTTTGGTTCCAAAGAGTACACTTAAATTGTGACAGCTATTTTTCACTGAATCCCAACCTCTGTCCAAATGATCAGAGGTATCTAAATGATTTAATAACATATCCATGACAAGGGAAAACCAAATGTTTCCTATTCTGTGCTATCAAGAATGAAGCTTTCCCAGCAGAGAGGATGTAGAGAAAACTGTGATTACATTCATCTATATGAATAATCACTGAGCAGACTCAGACTCTCTTCTACTGAAATCAGTAGGAGATCAGTAGTGTAGTCTGTGATGCAGTTGGAGCCAAAAGAAAACCAAACCATCATTGTATTTCATTTACACTTGATTGGTTTTGCACTTTTGTTTGTATTTGATCTGCAATTTGATTTTAGTATATTGCCATACAGAAATGTAATTCTTAAAAGCTTCTAGCTACTATCATGGTTGTGAAAGTTGTTAGAGTCAAAATGAGTCACCATTTTGTTTTGTTTTGTTTTGTGTTGTTGTTTGTGTCCATCCTAGGGTTTGAACTCAGAACCTTGGTGCTGTCCCTGAGTTGCTGGGTTTTTTTCCTCTCTCTCAAGGCTAGAACTCTATCACTTGAACTACAGCTCCATTTCAGCTTTTTGGTGGTTAATTGGAAATGGAGATAAGAGTATCACAGACTTACCTGCCCAATACAGTTTTGCACTCTGATCCTTAAATCTCAGCCTCCTAAGTAGCTAGGATTGCAGGTGTGAGTTACCAGCACTCTGCAAGAGTCATTGTTTTCAAACCTGACTAGACAGAACCAGGAAAAAGGGCATGAAGGGACAGTCCTTGCTCACCATTTACCTGTTTACAGAAACAGCTGCAAGAGGTTGCACCAAAATGCAGCTTGCTTACTAAGTCACAAGGACAGCTGGCTAGATGTATAAGAACATTTATCCAACACACTGTTTCAACTAATGAGCTGACAGAATCTCCATAAGCTTTTGTAGCCAATACTCTTTGTCTCAAATGGCTTACATAATTGCCCTAATTCCCACATTTAAAAACTTCTGCTTTCCTTTGTAACCCCATGGCACTCCCGTGGCTTTCCAGGGCATATATTGTCCAGATTGTTCTTCTGTCACTCACTCCTGAATAAAATATTTTCTTTGGAAAATCTGTCTTTCTAGTTTTTATGATGGTGTCTTTAATTTGGTTTGTTTCTCTTTCCTTTACCGTAAGTATACGCATTTTTGTGCCTTTGGTAAGGATTGGCTTGTTTGATTTCTTGTGTGGACACACTACAGGGCCATATTGGTCATCAGCTGGCTAGGCTGCCCCTTAAGATGCAAAAGTAGTATTCGGGGTTATACAGCAATCTCCATGAACCTGTTAAAATGCATCTGCCCTGATGCTAGAATCTACCTTTGCTGGATAGGAAATTGCCAGTCTTGTAGGTAAGAACAGTTAAATATGAGCATTTGTTTTAAGATCTTTTAACTCCTTTAAAGGATAGTCTGATCTAAGCCACCATGACTGCATCAAAATAGATTCCTGGCAGGAACTAACCTTCTGTGATCAACCCTGATTTTAATACCATTCGGTCAAGTTAGATGTAAAAATAAGTTAGATGTAAAAATAAGGTAAAAATATGAACCATGATAAAAAAAACTACCTTTTATTAGATGTTAGTCCTATTTAACATAAATCCAGAAAGACTATGGATTTGGACAAACAGTAATTGTGAAACATTCCAGAGAACTACTTGATAGGTCAGAAATTGATTACTTGTTTAAATAATGCCATGTCAAGAAGAACCAAATCTCCAAAGAACAGACATCAATCAGAACAGTTTCGATAAAGTTTTTATTCTATATTCAGGACACCATTAAGGAACACAGCTCTCTCTGGTAAGGGACTTTTCCTTCATTGCTTCAGATTTCTCAACAATAACCAACACCCACCCATATCTGATTACAGGGAATATGGACAAACCATTTGTCCATGGTTATTGTTTTCTTGGCCCAGAAGCAACCCGCCTCCCTTTTCCAAACTGGAAATGTGATTGTTAATGACACTATCTCAAGGCTACTGGTCCAGTCTCATTTAGGGCATTGTAATTCATATCCACTTTCATCTAATAACAGCATGTTGAAGAAATTAGAATGACAAAAACTCTCATGGTGAGGGGGAGATATGAATAGTCTGAAGTTAGCCTCATGTTTTTGCTACTTCTCATGCTCAAAACTTTATTGGTGGGAAGAGAAACCCTCATATTGTAGTTCCATGTCTCCCTTCACACGCCAGTGAAACCTACCTGCACAATATACTTTATGAATAACCTGTCATGACATTGAAGGACTGAGATTAAGAAAAAGGAAAACAAATGAGAGGATTGGTATGTTAGATGTATGAAAAAGAGATAGGTAAAACTGTAATGTCATAAAATACTCCTGAGATGATATGATGTTAAATCTATACATTTTTCATTCATTCAATAATAATTTATAAGAATCTATTATATGTAAGCTACTATATTAATATAAATAACTATCGAATACTTAGTATGTGTTAGGGACTACATTTTTTACATACATTATTTCAAAGATACTATGAATTAGGTATCAGTATCAATGTCATTTTACTGAAGGAAGATAAGAAGCTAGAGAGGTTAAATAACTTGCTCAAATTCATAAACAACAGTGCTGGGATTTGAATTTACATGTGACCCTATTTGCTTTGCATTATTCCACAAGAACCACTTTAAAACATTTGCAGAGTGAAGGGATATAAATATTTAGCATGCTTAAAGCACAAATCAATACTCTGTTAAAGTAAATAGGAAACACTTTCAACATATCCATCTGAATTTCACTTAGGGTCAAAAGTATAACTATTAAAGCACTTTTTTGTTGACAGTAACATCTTCCAGTTTCATCTAAATTCGTCACCAATAGCAAACACCATGGGAAACTTTACAGGGATGACAGAAAAACTATCATAGCTTTGGTCAGCATGGAAAATTCCTGCTGGCTTCCCTCAGGTAGGCTTTAGCAGTGGAGTCTAAAAAGCCTGGAGTCTGAGGAATGCTCAAACCAGGTTCTTCCCTACCTGATAGCCAGAAGCTACAGCAACTCACTTTGAATTTGACCCTCATTATTGTAGACTTGACAATAATCATTTCATGGTTATTAGTTAATTTAAATAATAAAGCACATTTTGTATATTATATATGATAGGAAATTTTGTCCATTACTTTTAAAATAGTCCACATATCCAACATATATATCATCTCTCTTTATATATAGTATATATATATATATGTGCATATATATACTATATATATGTGTATGTATATATATATGCATACATACATACATGTATGTCTATCTTGGGCAACTACATTATTACATTACTCAATCCATTACTCAATCTGCATATGTACTCTGAAGAAGATATACACAGAAAATATGTAATTAAGTACTCTAGATGCTTTAGAATTCATCAGGAGGACTTTTCGCTGTTTTTAAGTCTAATCTAAGTAAATTGTACATATAATCTGTGTTGACATAAGTTGTTTAAATAAACTGGCTCTATACTCTTTCAAATTCTTAAGGGACATTCTTTAAGGACATAAATCACAGTAGCCCATGGATAAGAGGCCCTAATTCTACTCCTGATAATATGCCAAATCCATGATCTGACAAGCTATAGTAATGATTGCTTCCGTGAGAGTCAGTGGAGTGGAACAAATGACCAGTGTTAAGGGATGCTGCCAGATGTTCCTTAGCATAACACTAGTGGCTTCCAGCTCATCTCCAAAAATAATTGGAAATACACCCTAATCTATAAACCAGGCTAATAAGGAATGAGCAGCTTCTTAGAGGAGGTTCAAGGAAGTGATGATGTCCAATCTTTAAGCAGGTGAGCCCCTGAACCCTGCTGTCAGAATCAGTACAAAAGTTCCAGAAGGAATGGCTGAGTTCTAAAACTAGATGGGCCTACAGAGTGGGAAGACGGGAGAGAAAACTGATGCTGGTCAGTAAAGGGAAGTAGAATAGTCACAATGTGCCCAGTATCCTGAGAGGCCTCTTAGATGAGTGTGAAGACAGGTGGGCTGGAATGGAGGCTTCAAACACAAGAAACCAATGGGGTGGGGGGCGGGGTCTGGGGTCCTCTTTCAGTCTTTCATGAACAGATGAGGCTTGCTTATAGGGAGTTTGGCAGCAGTGCACCTCACAGGTGTCTGCAGACACTTCTTAAGCTGGTTTAGGAGAAAAATGCCAGGCTCTGGAGATAGTAACTACAAATAGCACACAAGGTCAGGGAAAGACACAGCAAGGTTAGACGAATGTTGAGTCTGATCATGACGAAATTTCCCAGAAAGAGCCTCTTAAAATCACCCTGCTCACTTTTTTCACCAGTCCTCCAATTCTGTGAGACTGATGACTTCCTTTTGCTGAGAGAAAAATCCATTTATTTGATTCTATTTTTAACTCTTTCTCTCAACTTCTGGGCTATCTATAGCCAATATTTTTCAGATAGTTTTATAAATGATTCCTTTGAATAAAACTCAATAACCACGACTGAAAATGGTAACAAGATGACATAAATTTTACCTCAGTGATCCACTGATCAACATGAATCCCATGGTCCCTCCCCTTCCCCCTCCCCCCTACCCCCCACCCCCGTAATTTTAGATGCAAAGCACTAGATGCTGGAGAGCCAGTAACCTTAGTGACATAGCAAATCCTGTTAGAGGTGGCTATATCATGAATTTATGCCTAATTCAGTGCTTTATCCCCTGAACATATCTGGGCTTATTATACTGTAACACATTCTTTTTAACTTACTGTTTCCTGTAATGTTAAAGACTTCATAAAAGAATGTTCTTAACAAAGTGTATTTCCCACACATTGTTGGACTTCAAAGGCATGCTTGTCACTTTTGAAAACAAAACAAAAATGCAGAACCCATGGGAACCTACACATCTGTGAGGCTTTCTGGCTCAAAACTTGTCAACCACAAGTTCTGGAGGGCAGTCTAATTACAGTGTCAAATTACAAAAAAATCTTTCAGTGCTCTTATTGATAAGGATACAAATTTAGTAGGAGACAGGAAGCCCAAGAAATTCACATTAAAATTAAGAAGAGATATAAAAATGCAATGAAAATGACTCAAGTAGGCAACCTGGCTTAGCTACTAATTAATTCTCTAACTTTAGTCAATTCAATTGACCTCTCAGAGGCCTAAATTCTACATCTGTTAATATTTTTAAGCTGAAACTGTTGAAATGAAATACATTAACAGATTTTTGGAATTAAATGAGGGCTCCAGAATTCTACACAGAATTCTATTCTATTATATATAATATTAGAGTATAATGTACTCCAATGATATCTAAGACATAGATCTAATATCTAAAAATATGCTAATAATCTAATATCTAATGTCAATACTAATAATATACTCCAATAATATCTAAAACATAAGATGGCTTGGGGGCAGAAAAGTATGTAACAATAACAATAGATAACTAGGGAGATCAATAAGCAACCACATGCCACATATCCCTATACATAACTATATGGAAAGTCATGAATAAATATCACACAAATTCAGTGAGTTAGCATCATTATTTTCATTACTGTTTTCCAGATGAAGAAAATTGAAGCAAAGAGAGGTTAAGTAAGCCTATTAATGTCACTCACATAGTAAGTAGCAAAGCCATGGCTTGACCTCAGATTGGCTCCCATCATGCACATAAACACAATAATGAACTGCCCTTCTGATGATGAAGAAGCCTGCAGGTTTGAATAGCTAATGATGATAAAGATTAAGAGACCTTGATGGTCTTTTAAGGATGATAATTTCTAATTACAGTACCCTACCGGGTTGCCTTCTTTAGACTGTAGTAATGTGACATCAGTATTTGCCAAATTGCTCAGGCTAAAAAATCAAGAAATCATTATTGCTTTTCTCTCACCCCACCATCCATCAGTAGGTTCTTTTAAGTCTACCACCTAATTAAATCCAGAATTCAACCATTTCTTACCCATTCCACCACTTAGTATGTGTTCATCTTTATCCAAATTTTGAGATTTCATCTTCATTGGACACTTGGCTTTTACACTTACCCTTCCAGTCTAATAGTGTGTCCAGAGTAACCATTTAGAAAACACAGAGATTCTGTCAGCTATTCTCTCTCCTGCCTTATTTATCTTTTTAGCTCCCTGGGTCCTCCTTACTAAGGCCATGACTATCTCTCCAATGTCATCATTATTCCCTATACTTAACTGATGCCAGTAAATCTGGGGCCATTCTTCAAACATGTAAACTCACCCTCACCTCAAGACCCTATGCACTGGCATTTCTTCTTGCCTAAAATGCTCTTCCCAAATCATTTATCAGGTTGACAGTAGTTTATCATCCATATTTGATTAAACTTCCCTTCCACAAAAAGTGCTTCTGATGACCCTCTCCAAAACAATCCAATGAGTTATTCTTTATCCTCATGTATTCATCTTCATTTCTCTTCATAGCACTTGGAATTTCCCCAAATCACACCATAGTTATTTGGCTTTAACCTCTATGAGGACAGAGACTATGACATCATATTAATTGCTTTACCTTCAGTGCCTGGACATTCCCAGATATAATGGTAAGTGCTCAATAAGTATTTAACTAAATGAGTTAGCTACTCCACACACCATTATTATTTGATGTTAAAACACTTGCAGGAGCAGTGAAGTATATTTAGCTGCCCACCCAGCCATATTCAAAGTAGACTGGTAAGTTCAGTACCCTTCTATCTTAGGGAAGACCATGTGGATTGGGTGCCCACTGTAGCACTTGACCTCCAATGGACATAGATGCCCTTCCTTGTCATTCCTCCTCATTTCCTACTTCCCAGTGATGGTGTGAGAAGACTTTCGGTGTTTTCTTTTTTCTTCAAGAGTCCCTTATTTTATCTCATTATTCACACCTTTTTTTAATGGAGTACATTTTGCTGATCTGAATAGGCCCTCCTGGAGTCATTGGACTTCTTTTGTGATGTTTGGTAGCTTTTCCTCCCCTCAAAATAACAGTTATATATTAACTCATTAGCCTTAAACGCTAAGATAATTACTCCAATAAAACTTCAGGCCATACGGGGTTACAGAAATGAAAGTTGCACTCTGTTTCCTTTGCTCAATATATTTCTAGGAAGTTTCTAGACTGCCCTAAGACTTTCTCAAAAACTAAACTAAACTAAAAGAGGCAATACAAAGGCTACCTGTGCAGAAGTTCTTTATTCTCTAAGTATTGTCTGATCATCATTATAGTGCTACAATAATGGCTAAGGATTACATTTGTTAGCTCAGATGAAAACTTTGGCATAATTACTGATAGGTTGATTTTTAAAATCCGTTATGTATGTATACATAATATATGGAAAGAAAAGGCTGCTACTTCAAAAGAAACCTGACATTTTGGTTGTTTTCTGTGGATGTTGTTTTGATTTTGTTGGTCATGAGGCTTGAACTCAGGGCCTGATACTTGTCTCTCAGCTCTTTTTCTCAAGGCTAGCACCCTACCACTGTTAGCCACAACTCCACTTGCGGTTTTTGAGTAGTTAATTGGCTACCTGACGTGATGGAAAATCAAGTAGATAACCTAACATAAAGAACTTGAAAAAGAAGTACTTAAAATCAGCAATATTTCAAGAAAGACCCTGGAAGACTCCATTAATATGTTTTATTTTTTATTATTTTATTTTTGTATATATTTTTATTGTAAAAATACTGTACAGAGGAGTTGCAGTTACATGAGTAAGGAAATGAGTACATTTCCTATCAAGCATTGTTACCCCCTCCTTTGTTTTTCCCCCACCATCCCTTTCCTCCCAACCTCCCCAATTCCTCTTTCCCCCTCCCAGTCCCCCCCCAAAGTTGTAAAGTTCATTTTCAACAAAGTTTCTTGTACATCTCATTGTTACAATGGGTCATCCTGTATCCTTATTTAAGCATTTTGTTATTTCCCTTCCCCTACCCAAATTAGAAAAACATGTATATACAAGATGCAGGGCACCAAAATCAAATACAGTGAAAGCAGGGGTTATACCATGGGGGAAGAACATACAAAAGAAAAAAAATAGATGGTACATTACAAGTACATTAAAAACAACAGCAAGAAAGATGAAACCACTTGTGTCCCTATCTTGGGGTTAATTTTGCTTAGCATCATCTTATATGGTCATATGAACATAGCTTTTGACATTTTCTGCTTGTCCTAAACATATATAAATTATTGCAAGTAGGGGAAACCATGGGACCTATGTTTCTTTGGGCCTGGTTTACTTCACTTAATATAATTTTTTCCAAGTCTTTCCATTTCCTAACAAATGTGGTGATGTCATTCTTTCTGATGGAGGCATAGAATTATATATATATATATGTATGTATGTGTGTGTGTGTATATATATATATATATATATACATTTTCTTGATCTATCCACCTACTGAGGGGCATCTGGGTTGGTTCCATATCTTGCTATGGTAAATAATGCTGCAATAAACATAGTTGTGCTGGTAGCTTTAGTGTGGTCTTGTTTGTGATCATTTGGATAAATGCCCCAAAGTGGGATTGCTGGGTCATAGGGGAGCTCTATGTGGAGTCTTTTGAGGAACCTCCATACTGCTTTCCAATGTGGTTGAACAAGTTTACACTCCCACCAACAATGCGTAGAGTTACCTTTGGGCCACATCCCCTCTAGTATCTGTTGTTACTAGATTTCTTGATTCTAGCCATTTTAACTGGGGCGAGATGGAATCTCAATGTTGTCTTGATTTGCATTTCTTTTATAGCTAGAGAAGTTGAACATTTCTTCATGTGTCTATAGGCCATTCTTATTTCCTTTTCAGAGAAGTTTCTCTTTAAGTTTTTAGCCCACTTATTAATGGGGTAGTTGTTTCTTTGAGGATTTGTTGTTGGGGGATTTCATTTTTTGAGTTCTAAGTATATTTTAGATATGAGACCCTTGTCTGTTGTATGGCTAATGAAGATCTTCTCCCAGTCTGTGGGCTTTCTATTTATCTTGCTAGCTATGAACTTTGCCATGCAAAAGCTCTGCAGTTTTATGCAGTCCCATTTGTCCAACCTTTCTTTGATTTGTGGTGTTTATGGGCCTTTATTAAGAAAATTTCAGCCTGTGCCAAGGAGCCCTATAGTTTCTCCTATTTCTCCCTGTAATGTTTTCAGGGTGTCTGCTTTGACTTTGAGGTCTCTGACCCATTTGGAGTTGATTCTGGTGCAAGGTGATATATAAAGATCCAGCCTTAGTTTTCTATAGGTGTTTAACCAATTTTTCCAGCACCATTTACTGAAGAGACTTTCTTTCTTCCATTCAATTTTTTTTTAGCTTCCTTATCGAAGATTAGGTACCTATAGGTCTGTGGGTTCATTTCTGGGTCTTCAGTGCTATTCCATCATTCACATGTTTTAAAACCATCAATTCCTCATTTGAACATCTATAGAAATAATAGCTATCTGTTTAAAAGACAATATAACAATAGTGGGCATAAAAATGAATAAACATTCCACTACAAAATCTATTATTTGACACATATGTATAGGGAATAATAAGATTAAAAACTTTGAAACCAGGTGATTTTTTTGTTCATTTATAGGAGTTTGCTTGCAATTTTTAAAGCAATATTAATAGTCATTTCTGTTTGCTCACTTGGAGTGTACATTTTGTTCTCTAGAAATAGTTTTGAAATGTTCCCCCTGCTAACCTTTTCCTGAGATTAGGGCTATCATTTAAAATTCTATTTGGAGCATAAACTATAGCTTCTTTGATTTTCATTAAATTAAAAACCACGAAGTAAAATATAACTGCAATGAACCAAGGAATTAAGGTGAGATATTAATTTAGTAATTCATTCAAAGGACAAGTTAGTTTCTCTTCATTAGCTTCAAAGGTCATAAGATTTTTTTTTTAATGAAAATACAAACAAATTGAAAGAAGAACTTAACTCTTCAGAATGAACTGGGGGTTTTATTGCATTTACATGTCTCTCCCAGGAGACAAACTAAAGATTGAACTGTTGACGTGGTGGCAAAGGGTAACATTACAAATGCTTTATATCCAAGAAGGCCCCAGTGCTAACCTAGTAGATGGGGTCTACTAGGTTAGTCTGAGCAGGTAGGCCTCTGAGGATCACTTGTCACAGGCATCAACCACTTAGTTGCTGGTGGTGGAGAAGTCTGGTGGATTGTGAAGGAGAGTGGGGAGCAGCCAAAGCAGGGGGAATGAACTACTCATGAAATGAAGATGGAACATACTTTTGTAACTACTCAAAGTGTGTGTGTGTGAGAGAGAGAGACAGACAGACAGAGACAGAGAGAGACAGAGACAGAGAGACAGAGAGAGAGAGAATGCTCCTGTGTATGTATGTGCACATGCATGCCAGCAATAGGGTTTGAACTCAGGGCTTGGATGCTATCGCTCAGCTTCTTCACTCAAGGTTGGTTTTCTACCACTTAAGACATATATCCACTTTTAGCTTTTTACTGATAAATTGGAGATAAAAGTCTCACAGACTTTTGCTTAGGGTGGCTACAAACCTTGATCCTCAGATTTCCACCTTCTCAGTAGCTTGTAATCCTAGCAACTCAAGGGGCTGAGATCTGAGGATTTCAGTTGGAAGGCAGCTGGGGCAGGAAAATCCATGAGACTTTTATCTCCACTAAACTACTCAGAAAAAGCCAAAAGTGTTGCTGTGGCTCAAGGGGTAGAAAGCTAGCCTTGATTACACCAGCACCTGGCACAGAATTTCAAGCAAACCTCTATAGCAAGTAATATGAAAATACTTCACCATTTGCAACATCAAGAAGAGCTATACAATGCTTGCAAAGTGAGTATTACCCTGGATGCTGTAATGAGTTTTGAGTGGCTGAAGAAGGAAGGAGGAAAGGAGACAGTGAACAAATTCTCTCAAGGTAATTCTTTCCTTTCCACTTCTCCAATGTCAGTGAGGACTTCCTCATCTCTCAGACTGTAGTTCAGATGTCACTCACATGGTTAAATTTCCCACACCTGCCACAAACCTCACACCCTACTCTTCTCATCCTCCCCTCACTCACTACAACTGTATAGGTATATATGTACTGATTTGCTCAGTCTGTTCCTCCTACAAGACTCTAAGCCCTGGCCTTAGAGTACAGAGATCACTTGTTTTTGCTCACTCTTTTTTTCCTAGTAACTAGAAAACATTTGAGTCACAATAAATACTTTTTATTAAACCAGTGATATAGTTCAATTTTTAAAATTTACATGCTACATAAAGCCAAGTGAGAAAGATGAGTTAATCTGGCTTCATAATCTGTCTATTCACAGAAGGGGGAAAATTCTGTAAGTAGAGATAATAATTTTAAAAAATCTAGCACCTATTGAATTTCTACTAGATAATAGTCACTCTGAGCTGGGTGCTGGTGGCTCATACTTCTAATCCTAGCTACTGAAGAGGCTAAGATCTGAGGATCACAGTTGGAAGCCAGTGAGAGAAGGAAATCCATAAGTCCCTTATCTCCAATAAACTACTCAAAAAAAGCTAGAAGTGTTGCTGTGGCTCAAGTGGTAGAAAGCTAGCCTTGAGCCCAGGCTGAGTTCAAGCCCAGAACCAGGAAAAAAATCCATACTGCTGTGCTTCAAGTATGTCTCACATATGGAGCCTACGCTGTCTTTAAAAAATGTTTTGTACATAATTAATAGGGTTCAATGTGACATTTCCATAGGCATATACATTGTGTACTTTATAAAACCTTTCCCAATTACTCACAACCACTACTCTGCTCTCAAGTCAGAGAGAACATATAGTACTTGTCTTTCTGTTCTGAGCCTGAGCTCTTGACTTCCATCCCTTCTGCTTCTCCTGTTGAATCTGTTTTGCATACACCTCCTCCCTTCATGGTGATGATCTGGTAGATATTCTGCACTCCTGTTCAGAACTGGATTAAGTATGCATAAAAACCAAAGTAGCTCATTATAAAAAGGGAGATAACAAGAAAACTGCTGCAGACATTTTCTAGTCATCTATCCAATGAGCAGATGGTGTACTTCTGAGAAATATCAAGATATATGAAAGAAAACATTTAGGCAACTGATGTTTATGTGGGTGCTGATTTCTGGCTACAGCAGATGCCTATTGCTTCCTGACATCTGCCATATTCCACTCAAAGTACCAAAAAACATACAGCTAACAAAACTACATACATTGTGGCTTTTTCTGTCATTAAATCACACTAGTTGATCCTATAAAGCATTGTCTACCCAGAAGCTCAAAAATATGATCTTTCAGATACCATAGCACAGTAGAAAGAACAGACTTTGGAAGTAAACAAATTTGAGTTCACAATATTGAATCTATTACTTACATGCTGAGTAACCTTCAACCAGCTTCTTCTTCTCTTTTTTTTTTAAATATAATTACAGGGAATTTAATGGCAAGGATGGGATGTGGGGAAAGGCAGGGCTCAAACATAAAACAAGCTAGTTTAAGTATAAGGCAGAAGATGACTTCACTTTTGGATTAAAAAAACTATACATGAGCACACAAACATCTGGAATGTTATGTATCAAAATATCAACACTAGTAGTACTCCTGTCCAGTGATTATTCTTCCCATCTTTTCTGTATTTTCTAAAACACACGTATTTGATATAAATGGTACTGACTACATACAGTCACTAATGCCTGGAGTTAGGAATCCAAGAAGCCAAGCCAGGTGCTCAGCAGTCAAGGTTTGAAACCCAAGAGGTCTAGGTGGTCAAATCCTGTTCATTCCCTTTTCCACAATTCCTTCTATCCAACTGTTAGCTCCATAATTAACATTCTATGTAATTATACTCAATGAGACGCATTTCCTGACCTCTGCTCATTTGCCAGTGACTACAAAAGCATTTTTGTTTCAGACTGGTTTCAAGAGGTAGTTTTTCCTCACACAAAAAACACACAGCATCTCTCAATCAATCTAAATGAACACAAAGACACCAATCAGCAGACATCAGTGGCACATGCCTGTAATCCTAGCTACTCAGGAGGCTCAAAGCCAGCCCAGTGCTTGAGACTCTTTTTTTTTTTTATTGTGAAAATACCCACAGAGGAGTACAATTACATGGGCAAGATAATGAGTACATTTCTTATCAAGCATTGTTGCCCCTCCACTGCCCCCCCCTGCCAAAGTTGTAAAGTTCGTTTTTCCACATAATGACTTGTACATCTCATTGTTGCAATGGGTCCACCTGTAGCCCTAGTTAAACGATTTGTTTTTCCTCTTCCCCTCCACAAATTATATCATCATCAAATACAGTGAAAGCAGGGGTTATACTGTGGGGGAGGGACATACAAAGCAACAAAGAAATCATCATATAAATATGTTAGAAACAATTGCATGAAAGACAAAACATTTGAATACTTATCTTGGGGTTTATTTCATCTAACATCACCTTATCTGACCTTTTCTGCTTGTCTCAGACATATACTAGTTATTGCAAATAAGGGAAACCATAGGACCTATGTTTCTTTGGGTCTGGCTTACTTCACTTAATGTAATTCTTGAGACTTATCTCCAATTAGCTACCAGGAAACTGGAAGTGGTGCTGTGGCTCAAGTGGTAGAGTGCTTGCCTTGAGCTGATGAGCTCAGAACAGTGCCTAGGCCCAGAGTTCAAGCCCCATGACCAACAATAAATAAATAAATATATAACTGCTAGTACTTGTTATATGTATAAGCATATATAAAAATATCTCTAAGTTCTCAAATGTTACACTGCTACACCTTGATATTGAAGCACAACTGTTATCTCAATTCTGTTTCTTCTACATTATGACTATCAGAGCGAGTTTTTTTCATGTACTAATGGCACATAACCTTAAATTTTCTTTTTTTAAAAAGCAAAAACTAAGAAAGGCTCATTTCATTTTTTTGGAGTTTATTTTGATATTTTATGTAATCAGAGGCAAATATTATGCCTTTGTATTCCTTCCTTAAGAGTACTCCTTGGTCCTATTGTAGGTCTACAATCCTGTGTAATTTGTCATGTTCATTTCACTGTTTTTTAATTAGGAATATAATAGGCAGGCCATAACCCCAGGGTGCATCTTAGGTATTTCCCTAAGGTCTCTGCTCTTTTATGCTAAAGTGCAGGTCTCTGTATTCAGACTGGCCATCGAGGTTCTTAACCTTGCAAAGCAAGGTTTTATCGGTAAAATAATATAGTAATCCCTCCCCTGTTGACTGCCATAAAACTCAAGTAAAACTAAAGCATCAGACAAATCATAGGCAATTAAAAACTACTAGCTTACTATCTAAACCATACCAACATTTGGCATTGATAAAATGTACCTGGATTGTCTGGTGAGAACCAAACAAAAAATTTTAGAATTGTAGATTTAAAAGGTAGGAATAAGCTTATGGGCAGAAGAGGTTCAAAGTGCAAAGGGAAATAGTTGACATATATTCTTAGATTGAGATAACATCAAACAAATGGCAGGCTGTTTATCTATTTTTTATTTTTTTTTGTCATTCATGGGGCTTGAACTCTGGGCTTGGGCGCTGTTCCTGTGCTCCTCAGCTCAAGGAGAGCGCTCTACCGCTTGAGCCACAGCACCACTTCCGGTTTTCTAGTGTTTTATTGGAGGTAAGAGTCTCACAGACTTTACTGCCTGGGCTGGCTTTGAACCGTGATCCTCAGATCTCAGCCTCCTGAGTAGCTAGGATTATAGGCATGAGCCACTGGCCCCCAGCTGCAAGCTCTGTTTAAAACTTAGAGAAAATAACCAGTAGTGTGAAGAGTGGGCTGATGGGAGAAAAACTGAAAAGGCAGGCTAAGGGGAACAGGCTTCTAATTGCTTCTTTTGTAAAACAGGACTTCAAGTCTTAATTTGGTGCTGTAATTAAGGTTCAGAGCAGAAAGGGAACACATTGAGACAATGGCCAGTGGTAAAAACCAAAGTGGCAATTAAGACAGGGCTTTTAGTCTGGAAAAGTCTGAAGGGCCCCTTGGAGGTCAGCTCTAAAAGAGGACTCCAAAGGCGTTCACAAAGATTTCCTTCACTGGCCCCAGGCTCATGCAGCCAATTATCAAACATCTAGTAACATCCTGAGAAGACAATCAATTCCAAATCTGCTAGATTTAGTTCCTAATTCTGAGATTAACTTCTTAAGGTCTCCAGTTAAGATCATTTTCATCATGGCTTTTGATTACCCTGGGAAAACAAAATTCAGATCACTAAGATAATGCCTCTGCCCAAATCTCTACTTAATTCAGAACACTTCAAACACATATCTCTTTTTTGTTTTGTAACTGACTTATTTTCTATCCATGCAGCCAAGTTTTCCCCTTCATGAGTTAGCATACCACTTTCTAAAGAAATCACCCAATTCTATGCCTCCATCAGAAAGAATGACATTGTTCCTTTGTTTTTTTTTTTCCTTTGTAAGGAAATGGAAAGAGTTGGAAAAAATCATATTAAGTGAAGTAAGCCAGCCCCAAAGAAACACAGGTCCCATGATGTCCCTTATGTGTGTAAGGTCTGCTCCTGGATGGTGAGCAGACTCCACTCTCCTCGCAACAAAGTCTCCACCCACTACCTGCATTGCCTAGGCAACTGGCACACCTGGAAGAGGTCACATCTACATTCACTGAGGTCACATCCTAATTTGATGTGACCACACCTTTCTCCGCCCATACTCTAGATAAGGCCTACCCCAGGCCCAGATGCCCTCGCTCTGCTCTCTCTCTTTCCCAGCTCTCTTTCCCAGGTCTTTCCCAGCCGCGTGGAGGGCCAAGATGGCCTAGTGCCAGCCAGAACGATGAATAAACCTACCCCTTACCTGAACACCACATGCGTGGTGCTGTTCTTACTCAGCAACCTCTTTTTAAAAACCTAACAATGTGCAATAATTAGTATACATCTAGGATAATCTTAGCAGATGAGCAGAATAGCTCAAGAGCTATATACAGAAGACCACATAAGATGATGCGAAGTGAAATGAACTCCAAGACATGGACACAAGAGTTTTTCTTTGCTGTTGTTTTTAATGTACTATGTGGATGATTTCTTGTTTCTTTTGTATGTTCTGCCCCTATAGTATATCCCCTGTTGTCACTGCATTTGATTTTGGTGCCCTGGTATTGTATAAACATATATCTGAATTAGTGAGGGGAAGGAAAACAACAGAATGATGAGACAAAGGACAGGGGGGAACCAATGCAACAGCGATATACACAAGAAAATATGTTGGAAATGATCTGTACAACTTGGGGGGGGAGGGAAAGTAGAAGAAAAATGAGGGAAGAGGTAACAAGTTTGATAAGAAATATACTTATTACCTTACTTATGTACTTCTGTACATCACCTTGATAATAAAAAATTGTAAATGTTAAGTAGATTTTTGGTATCACACAGTAAACAAGCTTTAATTATTAAAGAATAATAATGAAAAGTGGGAAGCTAAATAAAAATCACCCTTTAACACAACATCAATTCATTATGGTTGGCTTTATTATACATACTATAGTGTCATTCTCAGTCATTAGGCAGTAATAAACAAGAGTGTTTGCTTTTATTTACTTTTTTATTTTATTTCTACATTCTTTAAAAAAGATGGGATGGGTAAATATTATGCATCAATTTGACTAGGTCATGCCACCAGATACTTTGTATAACACCACTCTAGATGTTGCTGCAAAGGTATATTTTATATTAAATTAATATTTAAATGAATAAAAATTAACCAACAAAATGTGACACTCATCAAATCAGTTGCACACCTTACAAAGTGTGGAGGGGGAGAGTGCTCACCTCTGTGTGTGTGTGTGAGAGAGAGAGAGAGAGAGAGTGAGACAGACAGACAGACAGACAGACAGACAGAAACAGAGAGAGAGAGAGAGAGAGAGTTACCTTCCATTTCCCAAGGAAGAGGAAATTCTGTCTCTATACTGCATTCAAACTGGAACTTTAACATCAACTTAACATCAGTTCTTCTTGGTTCTCCATCTGCCCTGGAGATTTTGGACTTCTTATATCCCATAATCATGTGAGCCAACTCCTCAAAACAAATATCTCCTCCCTTTCTATTCCTTCCTTTTTCCTCCCATTCCTTCCCCTCTCCTCTTTCTTCAACCTCCCCTACAAAGTCTTAAAGTGTTATAGTGTAGACCAAGGATCAGCAACCTCTTTTTATTTTATCAAAGATCAGATAGTAAATATTTTATAGTCTTTGCAGATCAAAAGATTACCCAAGCAGCCACGGTAACACATGGCATCCCAAGCCATATGTAAACAAATCAACATGGCTGTGTCACAATAAATCTTATTTAAATTCATATAAATAGACATCTCACAGAAGATTCTTTATCTTTTTTTAACACTTAAAATTTAAAGACCATTCTTAGCAAGTTTTCCCTAGTGGATCTGATTGAAATATGAATTTCTCTTAAATTGCTAAGTTCAACTTCTAGATAGTGACATGAAATGCCATATTACTTTTATGCACCTATGAATAACTTTCTAGTAGTCTACTAAATGATTCATTTAACATTACTTAACTTTGGTAATAAGACAGCCAAACGGATTTAATTTTAGAATTTTTAGCCATCTCTGAAATACTACACTTTTCCAAAGATTTTACATGCTTACATCCTTCAAATTACCTCATGGACTACCATAATTTATGACATCATTATAATCATAATATACTAGATGTTTATTCCCTATCACCTATCATAACTGTAATTAATTTGTTTCAAATCAATTGCTCTGAGACCATGTCTGTTTTTTTATCACGATGACCTAGTTCATAGGATGTCTTACATGCAATAAGTGTGTGTGTACTTGTGGGCTGAATATTGCTTTGAATTATATATTATATAGTTTCATTTCAGTTTAACATTGTCAGTCCAATTTGTTAGTGGTCGTTTGTTACTCTATTGTTTATAATGATTTACTTTTGGTCAGGTATTTGGAGCTACAGTTCTGCACTGATCTTTAAGACAAGCCTGAAATTTGGTTCTAATATGAATTAGACTTTGGAATTCATACTCCCATTGTTAAAATAACTATGTAAATTTTTATCTTGGAATTTGAGATGAAAGTAGTTAATGGAATACTTTATTATTATCTCCAAGTTCTTATGTCACAGGAAAATTGTGGAAAGGTTTGAGAACCACCATATTTAGGCCAATGACAGAAGCATATCTCCTTTTCTTGACATAATTGGTTTGGGTAAAATGGATAATGAACTTCTAGATATTTTCAGGTCCTGTATACTGCAAGGATAGACTTTTGGAGAATGTCTGCTAAGTCTCACCTGTCTGCTTTTGATGTGATGCAACTTTACTTGCTAATTCTAAGGCAAGATAAGAGAAAGTATTAGCTCCTTGTGTGTTTTGCTTGTTCAAAATCAAGCACCCATGTGGTGGTGCAAATCTATGTCTTACAACCCAAGCTTTCTTAGAGACAAGAGAAAGATTTCTCTGACCACTGTTCTGTGTTCAAGAATTGCAGATGCCTAATTGGACAATTAACCTCAGTTTTTCTAGAACTTAATCAAGAAAGATTCAATTCCTGTTACTCTTCTTTTAAACTCACTGAGAAAAGCATTATGGTAATTTAGGTGAAAACAAAATTTAAACAAGGGAAGAGAATGTTAATTACTTTAGGGAAATCTGTAAACTCTGTATCCATTGCCTGTTCAGTGATTATTAGTTCTAATTGCTCTTTAGTGACTATTTATTGTGCACATTATACAAAACTGCTCTTTAGAACAGTTGATTTGGAGATCAGAAAAACTTCTTTAAAAATCTACCAGTAAGTACACCAGATATAGAAAACTCTGAATGCCTTTGTATTATTAAATCCTTTGGAAAAAGTGCACAGTTAGCATTTAGTCTAATGACAGTTCTGTTAAACTTCAACTTGTTAGTCTGATATGTGTTTAAAATTTAATCAGCACTGAGCTCCTGTGGCTCACGCCTATAATCCTAGCTACTCAGGAGACTGAGATCCAAGCCAGCCTGGGCAGTCTATGACTCTTATCTCCAATTAATCTCTAAAAAGCTGGAATCATAGAGCTAGGTCTCAAATGGCAGAGCACTTGCCTCGAGGGGAAAAAGCCCAGGGATGGCTCCTAGGCCCTAAGTTTAAGCTCCAAGTTCAGCAGCACAAATACACAAAAAATTTTTAACCTGTGAGTTTGACCCAAATTGCGTTAAAAAAAAAAGTGGTAAAATCATTCCCAATATTGTAAAAAGTCCTGGAAAAGAGATAATTTTATTGAGTTGTAATGGTTAGTTACTTCAAAATATAAAAACAATAATAAAATTTAAGAAAGTAGTGAAGGTGGCTCAGTGGTAGAGTGTTTGCCTTGCATGCATGAGGCCCTGGGTTCAATTCCTCAGCACCACATAAACAGGAAAAGCCAGAAATGGAGCTGTGGCTCAAGTGGGAGAGCACTCACCCTGAGCTGAAGAGCTGAGGGACAGTGCCCAGGCCTAGAGTTCAAGCCCCAAGACTGAAAAAAAAATTAAAACTTAAGAAGTCGTGTGTGTGTGTGTGTGTGTGTGTGTGTGTGTGTGTGTGTGTGTGTGTGTGTGTTTGTAAGGAGAAGAACAGCTTGGATTAAACTATTAAGTTTTTTTTTTCCGAGAAAGAATTTTATTTTTGAGAAAGGACATTTTAGTATTATACACACATATCACAAATACACAACAGACATCCAAAAATCCTGCCAAGCTTTGCCTTCTGCCTTTGGCCTAACTTCTGCAAGATAATATCTTTCTGACCACCTCCTTCTTTGCTCTATTCTAATCCCAGGTCAAATTGTGCCTGAGCTGGTTTCCAAATGCTTCTGTCTTTGTCAATTCCTCTTTTCTCGAAAGCATCCTTGCTTTCTTTGCTTATACTTTCCTTTTCTATTGAGAGCACATCTATCTGAATCTCAATCCTTTGAGTTCCGAATCCTTGGTTAAAAACCTCCCACCTTTTCCTGAAAGAACAGAAAGAATGGATACAGTTAATGTGATTTCTGATGTATATTTTCTGCTACACTTCTGTGTTATGTTACTCTGATGCTACTGTATATGAATTGGTTCCAGGTCACTGGTTGGCAAACTTGTACTCCAATTCTGGAATGGTATTTCACTTGCAGACTTCACTGTCTGTTGAGCAAGTGTGATATTTGTGTCAGAACAGATGAATAAATAATGCAGTTGGTCTACCACCCTGAGAGTTTTATGTTCTGCATGCAAGTGGTAGCAGTATACTCACTTTATGAGTAGCTGGCTGAAGATGAAAGAATTGTACATATCTAAAAAGCACAGACATGAATTTCCAGGGCTTTTTTTCTACATTAGACAAAGACTTTCTAACCCAACATACATTTTTACATCCAAGTCCACAGTGGCACTGTGCACAACAGTCAAAGATGGATGAAACCTGAGTGTCCATCAATGTCCTCTTGGAGAAAAGTATGCATATGTTCATAGTGGAATGTTATCTAGGAAGGAAATTCTAATGTACGTAACAGCATGAAAGAATCTTGAAGGTATTTTCCAAGTAAAATGAATGAGTCACAAAAAGATGTATACCATTTATATGAGGTATGGTGAGGAGTCAATTTATAGAGGCAGAAAGTAGAATGGAGGTCTCCAGAGTGATCCAGGGACCACAGAAAGGGAAGGATCTTTGAGACCTATGCATGGTCTTCCAGTGACTTACAGATTATCACATGGAAAAAAGAATGTACATGGAGGTTTTAGTCTCTTCTGGAACTAGCTTTCCATCAAAAGAAAAAAGGGAGAGGTTAAAATTTAAGAAAACAACTATTAGTTTAAAGGATTGTCAGCAATGTAAGAGCCCTAGTGAACTAGAAAGAAAACTAATTAATGAAAAAAGGATATGAAGAGCAGTGTATACACACAGATGCATACATAATTATATATTATTATATAATCTTTATATATATAGTATATAGAGTAGTAAGATAGTAGAATTAGTATAAAGGTAACAAATAGAATCAACAATGCAGATCTTCACAAATACTAAAAACAAAATTTAAAAGGAACAACCCTAAAACAAGTCAATTATTTCTTAATTTATTATTTTATTTTATGTTTGTGTTAGTACTGGAGCTTGAACTCGGGGTTTAGGTACTGTCTCTTAGCTTTTTTAGTCAAGGCTGGTGTTGTGCCACTTGAACCACAGTTCCACTTCTGGTTTTTTGGTGATAAGAATCCAAGAAACTTTTCTGCCCACTCTGGCTTCAAACCATGGACCTCACATTCTGAGTACATGCATGAGCTACCAGCACCTGGCCCCAAATCAAAGTAAATAAGAAATGAGGGCTGGGAAGGTGGCTCAGTGGTAGAGCGCTTGCCTTGCATGCCTGAGGCCCTAAGTTCGATTCCTCAGCACCACATAAGCAAAAAGAAAAAAGCTGGTAGTGGCGCTGTGGCTCAAGTGGTAGAGCACTAGCCTTGAGCTGAAGAGCTGAAGGACAGCGCCCAGGCCCAGAGTTCAGGCCCCACGACTGGAAAAAAATAAAAAGAAAAAAAAGAAATGAACCAAGCTTAACAAAAATTATGCAAATAGAAAGGAAAGTATTGTGTTCATAATTTTAACAATCTAGAGTTGTTACCAGGAGCAGCATCAAATAAAAAGAGAATATAGTTGTTCAAATGAAAGTGTTAAAAACAAAAAGGCTTTCTTGAAAATGAAAATAAAAAACACAGAAAATATTATACATTTATCATGAATTAAAATTACTTCTTAGGTGTTTCTGAGAAAATATTTCTCTTGAGGATTTTTTTAAATAAATACTTTTGAAATAACTATTTCTTGAAATGTCTTTTTAAAATAAATTTCTTCTGGAAACAAAAAGAAAGACAGTAAATGGCAGATCCTCATAAATCACAATGGAAATATAACAGTCCTGGAGAATGTGGTGCTGGTTTTCAGAGTAATCAACAATGTACAAGAGTTTCATTTTCCCAGTGATGCCAACATGTTATCTTTTAATTTTTTTGGTAATGACAATCCTATCATATCCCAATTCTAAGTTGCATCTCCCTCATGGTTAATGATGGTGAGGCTCTTTCTATTTATCTACTGACTACATAGATATCTCTTCTTCTGGAAATGTCTATACAAGTCCTTTGCCCGTGTGGTGTGTGTGTGTGTGTGTGTGTGTGTGTGTGTGTGTGTGTGTGTGTGTGTGTGTGTAGAATACTGGCGTTTGAACTCAAGAGCCTCACCCTGGTGAGGCAGCTGCTCTGCCACTTCAATAATGCTTCCAGCCTTTTCATATTAGTTATTTCTCAGGTAGAGGTTTGAGGTTTTGCCCAGGGTCAGCCTTGAATCACAGCCCTCCTACCTGTACCACATGTATAACTTGCATTACAGATGAATACCACCATATATAGGTTGTTTGTTAGCATGAAAGTCTCATGAACTTTTCTTCCAGGGCTATCCTTGAATCACAATCCTCCTGAACTCAGTCTCCATAGTGCTGGAATTATGAATCTGCACCATCATGTCTAGCTCCACTTTATCTTTCACAATGGGTCAACAGTTGCTGCCTGTTTAAAAACAAATCTGATCACATTGTTCCTCTTTAAAATCCTTCAAAAACAGTATACATCAACATAAAATAAAAGCTGAAGTCTTTAGAATGGTACATAATAAAGTCCTTAAAAGAAAGTCTTACTCTTCAAGCCCAGCCCCTCCTGCCTTATGCCTCAAAAGAGTATTCAGTTTCCACAGATTTACGAATATGCCATTCTGTTATCTCCTGCTGTTTCTCCCCTACCTGAAGTACCTGCACACTCCCTCTTCTTACCTCACATACCAGTTCTACTCACATTAACCCTTCAAGACTCAGCTGTGCCACCTTTGGCACTCTGTCTCTCTTATGGCACTTGCCACTTAGCACCAAGCTTCTTGGCCTCAACCAAGATGTCCTCAAATAAATGAAACAACAAACACACAGTAGTACTTCTGTGGAGAGCTGCGGGAGCCGACCTAAGATGGCGGGGCCGCATGGCACGGCCACGACTACAGTTGGTGCTGGCTTCCGCCTTCCCGATGGCGAGTGCTCTCTGTGAAAAACAACTCCTTATATGGCTATGGCTTGGCTACTGGCTTGCTTCCGTGTTTGCAACCCTATTGGTATATGCCACGTGGCACTTCGGGATTGGCCTTCCAGGAGGCTTATAACCGGAGTGCGGTGCGGGGCGAGAGAGAAGCTAGAGAAAAGCAAGCGGGAGAGAAGCTTGCAGATAAGGTTCCTGAATAAACTGCTTTGAGAAAAATCCAGGGTCGTGTCTTCCTTGCTGGTCGAGGTGGATGCGACAGCTGGTGGCCTGTACGGGGATTCAGAACTCTCTGCAGTCAGGGTGGTGCACTGGTAAGTTCCCAGGAAAAGGGAAATCCGCGACAAGAGCAGGGGTAAGTTCCCAGGTAAGTGGGAATCCGCGATTAAAGCGGGCATAATACGGGGCTCTTCTCTGTAGATAAAGAGAGAGCGGAAACCCGGGAAGAAATACAGGCCTAAAGTAAAAGTAACAAAGAATAAAATTTTTAATAACTAAGATGGGTGCCACGACGTCACATCCAATTTTTCTGGCCCTGGATGAGCTACTACGCTCAAAAGGACTAAAGTTAAAAAAGGATACTTTACAGAGGTTCCTTGATGTTTGCAACATTGTAGCTCCTTGGTTCACAGTGTCCAGGAGCCTTACAGCAGCTTTGTGGGAAAAATTAGGGAGGGATTTGGACTTTGCCTATAAACAGGGCACATTAAGGGCAGGAGTCCGCCCCATTTGGGCATTGATTAAGGGCTGCCTGGAGGATCAGAGCTGCTGTGAGATGATAGAAAATGGACAGTCAGCACTGGAGCAGTTACAGGAGGAGAGGTCAGAAAAGGCGATCAGTGAAAAGGGAGACAGTGAACAGGGAAAAAGGGGGCGACTATACCCAGATCTGTCTGAGCTAAAATCAGAAAGAGGAAGTTCCAGCGAGTTAGAGGAGAAAGAAGTGAGAGCACTTATTCAACAGATGAAAAGGAGCCGTATAAAAAAGGGAGAACATAAGCTAAGCCAACCTGTGCTCAATGAGGACGTAGAAAGAACTTTTGGTCAGACTCCTTTAGATGACGTAGAAAGACCTTCCGGTCAAGCCCTTTTAGGTCCTCCTCCATATCAACATGGAGCCAATAGGCATACGTTTTGCCCAGATACTTGGCGGACTGCTCGAGCAAAACTTGCCTTCCCAGTTTTTCAAGATAAAAATCAACAGAGATACCATGAGCCTCTAAAATTTAAAGTAATTAAGTCCCTGGCTGAGTCTGTTCGGACATATGGGATTACAGCCTCTTTTACCGTGGCTCAAGTGGAAGCTATAAAAAAATATTGCATGACCCCCTCTGATTGGGCGAGCCTAGCATGAACATGTTTGAGTCCAGGCCAATACTTGGATAGGAGGGCATTTATGCTGGAATTTTGTAATGAACAGGCAGGCATCAATCAAGCGAACGGACACCAGGCTTGGGACAGAGATATGCTCTTAGGACAAGGTCGCTTTGCTAATGCTCAGATGATGTGTGTGCTTGTACTAATAAAACCTGCTATTATGCTACCTGCTGGAGTTCTCAGTATCCATTAGCTATAGTTGCACGCATTCCGTGTTGGGTGCCTGTGCCAGTAGATGCTTCTCTAGCTGTAACCTTGTTTAGGCATAAGAGAGATTTTGGCATCACTGCGGCCATTGTAACTGCTATAGCTGTGGCTGCTGCGAGTGCGACGGCTGCCGCTATGTCACATACTGTGCAGATGGCTCAGACTTTAAATAAGTTGTCGGCTACTATAGCCAGAGCTCTAGATTTACAACAAGCGGCCAATGCACAATTAAAAGGAGGACTGATGCTGTTAAATCAAAGGATTGACCTTGTACAGAAACAGGTTGATGTCCTGTGGCAGTTGGCTCAGCTGGGATGTGTTCAAAAATATGAAGGGCTTTGTATTACTGCTATTCAGTATTATAATTATACCCAAGCAGCAAATTTGTCTAAACAACTGTCAAGTTATCTTTTAGGCAACTGGATGGGAAAATTCGACCAATTGATGTTACAGCTACGATCAGCCATTGTCGCGGTAAACTCCACCCGAATGGATGATGCCCTGTTACAAGATGTTTCCTCCTGGATTTTGACAGCTGTGGATCATTTTAAGGAGTGGGCGGGTGATCTTGTTGTGCCTGTGGTGCATATGCGAGATTAGGAGCTCGCAGCACAGAAGTATGGCTATGGTAGTCCAGGCCTTTACTGCCATTGAGGCCGGACAGTCCCCTCACGTGTGGCTTGCCACATTAAGAGAATAGCACAGGGTGTAAGGCAAACGCACTGCACTTGGGCAAACGCACTGCACTTGGGAATCACTTCCTGGCATGAGCCCAAGAAGAGCATGTTGGGTTACAAGTGAGTTGATGCCCAAGATCCCACCTCTGCAAAAAAGGCATCGGACGGGCCTGGTCATCACTGGGGAAGGTGCCCCTCAGGCAAAGACCAGTGCAAGGTCCTCTCATTAATGTTTTAGACAGAGGCCCAACCTCTACTCTTACCTGTCGCTCAATAAAACAAAAAAGGGGGAGCTGTGGAGAGCTGCAGGAGCCGACCTACGATTGGCGGGGCCGCATGGCACGGCCACGACTACAGTTGGTGCTGGCTTCCGCCTTCCGCCTTCCCGATGGCGAGTGCTCTCTGTGAAAAACAACTCCTTAAATGGCTATGGCTTGGCTACTGGCTTGCTTCCGTGTTTGCAACCCTATTGGTATATGCCACGTGGCACTTCGGGATTGGCCTTCCAGGAGGCTTATAACCGGAGTGCGGGTGCGGGGCAAGAGAGAAGCTAGAGAAAAGCAAGCGGGAGAGAAGCTTGCAGATAAGGTTCCTGAATAAACTGCTTTGAGAAAAATCCCGGGTCGTGTCTTCCTTGCTGGTCGAGGTGGATGCAACATACTTCGATACAAAGTAATATTTTTATGAAGTAGTTCTGCAAAGGAGTTTCAACTCAATAAATTAACTTATAAATACAGTGTATCTTGATCAAAATACCCCATATTATTCAGTAATAAGGATATAAGTTATCAAACCACAAAACACATGTAGGAAACATAAATATACAATGCTAAATAAAAGAAGCCAATATGAAAAGGCTATGTAATATATAATCCTAACAACTCTGAATGACATTTTGCAAAAGGCAAAGGCAGTAAAAATACCAGTGATTGTCAGTTTGGGAAGAGGAAAGGAGGGATGAAGACGTAGAGAGGGAATTTTAGGGTGTTAAAGCTTCTGTAATGTTGATTATATGACGTCATGCATTTCTCAAAACTCCATGAAAGCTCACAACACAAAACTAAATGTTAACTAAAGACTTCAAATAGTAATAATATATCAATATTACTTCATCAAGTATAACAAGTTACCACACCATTGCAGATGTCAATACTGGAGGAGGCATATGGGGACTTTGCTTTCTGTCCAATTTTTTCTGCAAGTCTAAAACTGCTCTATAAACAAAGTCTATTTATAAAAAGGCATAGATTTCTATTGATAATTCTCATTCAAATGAACATACTTGGAAATTATCTTCTTTCATTTAATATTTCTCTCCTCACATTAAAATTTTAGCAACACATTTATATTTATGTTTTTTCCCTAATACATAACCATTTCAAAATATTGAACTCCTTCAACAATCACATCGATATTACACATAATATTAAAGCTACTGAATAAAATTTAAATTGTGTGTGTATGTGTGTGTGTGTGAGAGAGAGTTGTGGGGCTTAAACTCAGGGCCTGGGTGCTGTCCCTGAACTTTTTTGCTCAAGGCTAGTGCTCTACCATTTGAACCACAACTCCATTTACAGCTTTTTTATTTTTTGATGGCTAATTGGAAATGAGTCTCATGGACTTTCCTGCCTCAGCTGGCTTCAAACTGTGATCTTCACATCTGTCTTCTGAATAGTTAAAATTATAGGCGTGAGCCACTGGCACCTGGCTGAAATTTAATATTTCTTTATAACTATTATATACTAAAATGCATCTTAATTAATATGCCTGGGGAAACTTTGCTACTGGCTTTATTATACTCTTGTTTAATACATCTAAATATTAATTCCATTTTTACACATGTGGATCTTAAGATTCTGTTGGTATAACCAGGGAATGTCTTTGAGAGATATCATAGAATTGAAAAAAGTAAGAAATGAGAAATTCCGGAAAAAATGTCCAAAATTCTTGGAATATAGGTTTAGAGATTTGTATCTAAAAGGATGGAATGACGGAGCTGGAGAAGACCAGGATGGGGACTGAGGCGCCTGACATCCATGGGCTCTTCTGTCCTCATCCTGGTCTCCTAAGTAGAGTCTGGGGAAATTGTGTAGGAAAAACATGGGCTTCATTTTTAAATTATATTTTGCTTATGGTATTCAACAATATATACATATTTAAGCCCTTTTGTAAATGTTTTATCTTTCAGAAGTATTTCTTTCCTAAACATTGTTAAGGAATGTTGATGGAATTTTTTAAAACCTAAGAACTGTTTACACACACACACACACACACACACACACACACACACACACAGGGATTTTTAAACAGTTTCGTGATTTCCCCTAATGATTTTTGGGTTTGTGAAGTAAGAACTCTCTTTGAGAACCTTAGCCAGGGTCAAGAACAAGCATGTGAGGTAGCCAGGAGGCAAGCCCAGATTGTGTCTGTGGCCAGCATTATACACACATGCCCTCTTTCTTCCTTTGACAGTCCTGGAGGCTGGATGCTCCCTGAAATGCTGTGACTATTCATACTGCCTTATGTTAATAGTTCATATCTCTTAAATTATTTACACTCTTCCGAAGAGCAGAAACTGTACCACACTGTAATTATTAATTAACGAAGGCTTCTAGACTGTTAGAATCCAATTTTTCCATTAATTTATGACAGAGAAGGAAAAATATATTAATTAATTTCAAGCTTTTACTTTATCTTGCAAAAGGGAAATAGGACACTTATTTCTACCTTTTGACTTATGTAAAGTAGAACCATAATTCCTGCTACAGAACTCTTATGTAAGATTATCACATCCATTTTCTTTAATATTTTATCCAATATAAAATTATGCTATAAATGACAGCCAGAAAAAACTAAATAAAATGAGAAAATAATTTGATTTTTTCTATTCAAAATGAAAATGGCATTTTGCTTGCTGTAGATGACTGAACATAATCCATACTCTTGAACTAATATCAAATATTTACTGTTACTCTATTGTGTCAGAGAACTGTAATTAATTATCTTAATGTTACAATTTCAGTTGAAGAAAAGGTTAATATGGTTAAAAAAACTGAGTGGCAAATCATCTTAAAGAAATCTTCGGTTTGTTTGGTTTTGGTGTTACTGGGTTTTGACATCAAGTCTCAATTTTTGCCTAGTTCATCCTAGGACTGCAATTTTCTCAAACTACACCTCCCACATAGCTGGGATCTCAGGCATGTACCATCATAACTAGTTTGTTTATTGAAATGGGGATATCCCTAACTTTTTGTCCAGACAGGCCTCAACCACAAAACTCAAAATCTCAGCCCCCTGAGTAGGTAGGATTCCAAGCCTGATCTACCAACCTGGCTTAAAGGATCATGTTACTTAAAACATCCTAAAGAAATTTCATAATAGCTAGTTTAGTTGTTTGCAAGGTCTTCAGTTCTTTTAAGTACTTTTTAACAGACAATTTATACATTTTTAATATTTTTAATTTTCTTGGGAAATCCTTTTATGTAGATGATAGAAGAAACACTTCAGGCAAATAATCATACCTATAAATTGAGTACAGATGAGTGCTTTTCTCATCTAAAATATATATTTTTGAGAGTACAGCTATGCTTACTTAAAGTAACCATGGTTTCAGTATGGTTGCACTTACAGGTAGTTTGGGAGTATTCTCTTGGAAAATAATCCAATCTTAAACAAGACTCTTCAACAATTTCACAAAATTCCATGCATTACAAAACATCTGAGGAGGGGGCTGGGAAGGTGGCTCAGTGGTAGAGTGCTTGCCTTGCATGCATGAAGCCCTGGGTTTGATTCCTCAGCAGCACATAAGCAGAAAAAAGATGGAAGTGGCACTGTGGCTCAAAGGGTAGGGTGCTAGCCTTGAGCTGAAGAGCTGAGGGACATTGCCCAGGCCCAGAATTCAGACCCCACTACCAACAAAAATAAGTACATAAATAAATACATAAATAATAAAAAATATATATAATAATATTTTTTTTAAATCTGAGGAGTTTTTCTTCTAGACTGAGCATTTGCTATCAAGCAACACATTGTTCAGATGGCAAGCCTGATTATGACTTTCAAGTTCTTGTGTTTTCCATTTATTTTAAAGATTAAAGATGAAAGTAATATACATTGTCCTGGGTGCTGATAGAAAGAGATATCCCATGTAAAGTAGATGATTAAGGAGGATTTAGTATGGCTACAGGAAATCTATTAGAGGTAATGTTTTTAAGTCAGGGCCAGCAGCTGTGAAAGTATTACTCTTCCAGGTCTGAGGGCGGGAAGGTACGGAATGGCTTTTCTAACCTGGAGAGGAAAAGGCACTAGGCAGGATCTATAGCCTCAGGAGAGGGATCATCAATCAACTGAGATCTGGGAAAGAGAATATTTGCTGACCTACTTTTTAGAGGAGACTTCTATTGGCTGAAAACAATCAGAAGCCAGAAGGAAAACAAGTTCTTTGATCCAGTTCAAGGAAGTCAGTCCCCTGGGGCACAGAGAACATTGGAAAAGAGCAGAGAGTAGACAGGGAAGGCAAATGGGAAATATACAATACAGTGCATTTTTGCTACAAATAACAAAAAAAGCAGGCTAGTCTAAGCAAATAAAGGAACATATTTACTTAAGTATTTTCATGTCCATCTTGATGCAGGATCTTATAAGAAGACACTGGGACTCGGTATCTTTTCATCTCTTTAATCTGAGTTACTTCAATGCAGACTTTATACAAGGTCTTCAGGTGGCAGCAAAACAGCTGATCGTAGCTTTAGATTGAGACCTATCTCCTTACCTAAAAAACAAAGTAAGAAAATAAAATAAAAATAAAAGGTCGCTAGGCACTGGTGGCTCATGCCTATAATCCTAGCTACTCAGGAGACTAAGATCAGAGGATTGTGGGTCAAAGCCAGCCCAGGAAGGAAAGTCCATGAGACTCTTATCTCCAATTAACCACCAAAAATCAGGAAGTAAAGCTTTGGTTGAGTAGTAGAGTGGTATTCTTGAGCACAAAAGCTCAGGGACAACCCCAGGAACAGTACAAAAATAAATAAATAAATAGATAGTCAAGTAAATTAGAGGTCATTTTAATAACAAGAGTTTATGCACTTGACATCTACTGACCTAAATCAAGTCATCTGCCTATTCCTACACCAGTCAGTTTAAATCATACAAGTTAAACATTATTGATTCATCCTGGATCTCATATCTATTTTTTTCTTTTTTTTCTGTTTTGAGATGTGTTCTGACTTTCTTTCCCAAACTGGTCTCAAATTCATGAACTCAAGTAAACCTCTCACCTCTGTCTCCAGAGAGGGCTGTGACTATAAGTGTGTGCCACCATGCATGGCTAACATGTAACTATTATTTAGAAAATGGAAGCCCAATAACAGGGAAATTACCAAAAGCTACCAAAACTGATCCCAGGCAAACAATGATAATAAATGACCATTAAGGCCTATTTATTAATGCCATTCATTTCTTAGCTCTCTACTATCTTGATGTTCAGGAATCTACGGCCCTATCATATTGGTCTAAATAGCATTTAAAAATATAACTTCTACCTTTTAATGCTCATCATGCAACTATTTTATTAAATATTAAATTAGTTTTCCAGACTCCATAAGCATTTTCCATAACATAAGCAGTCTCTTTAGGCTACCAAATCCTGAAAAAGAGGAGTACTTTCTGCCTTAATTGTCGGTTAAATTCTCCTCCCAAACAACTAGATAGGAAGATAAATTAACGAGTCAATCTGATGTTAACAATAGAATACTTTGTATTTTTCATGCCAAAAGATAATGGTTTTGAAGCCTGAAGAATCACATAATCATAGATATTTAAGGCTGGAAAAACCCAGATCATTTTAGGAACTAAAGAATCAAAACTAGAGAGCATTTTTACATGTTGAAGAAATACATTTTTTCCAGAGACTTTATAACAGGATGAAATAACAAGAACATAACTTGGTTTGTTTTAACTGGAGACACTAAATGAATTTACAACTCACTGTGACCATCAAGTGAGTGGCAAGAGATTATGAGGGATAACATCTGATGTGTATTTTCTTTAAATCACCCTGATGTTTAGGGGATGAAACATTTTAACAAAATACACAGCTCTCCCAGATCACATTGATAGAGGAGATGGAGATTTTTATTGCAGCTGTATATTTGCTGATAAGACAAAGTGAAGTATGCAAGTACTTAATCATCATATCTTCTATGAAATGAAAGGGAACATCATTTATTTTTAGCTGTTTACAGGACTTTCTTTTCACCTTTCCTCTCAATAATGTACCTACATATTAGGTTTCAAATTGCTTACCTACACAAATTATATTAGCTTTTCATAGATATTCAGGATGGCTTCGTGTTCATTCCTCTACCTAAGCACATCTCTAAAATTATCCAGTAATGAAGGTGAAGCTACATGTTTAGAAAAGCAAATGGGGAACAGCATGTCGTTTTATTTTAGTCTGTTTAACAAAAAACAAACTGAAACAATGCACCAGGATAAAAGTCACAATAACACTACATTCTCTTTGTCTCCTTCTCTCTCTAGTTATTCTCTAGGAGGGAGGGGAAAGGATAGGATGTTAAATTGAACCCTGACATATGGATGGAAGATATGAGCTGGTCTTACTCTTGGAAGCTAATATCCTTGGAGAGTGCGATTCTCCACTGCATTGACAATCTACTGAGATGCCACAGCACATTCTACTGATCAATCACCATCTTCCTGAGGGGTCCCTTCACCCTGGCTGATACTGATAAACCACTTACAGATCTGATGAGTCTCTCTTTCCCACCTATATTCTGTACTTTCACATTTGTACAAATGCCTTTTTTATGTACCTCTTAGACTACAAAAGTTCCTAGTGTTGTATCACTATGCCAAATCATCATCCAGTGTTCTCTGATCCACTGTTTTTGAATAACTATAATATATGAATCTCAGCAAGTCTACTACAATTCCAGGGAGAAATGGCGAGACTGAAGAGTAAAGCCATTGGTGGAAGAGGAGGAAAAGACTCCATTGCCTTCCTTGCACTGGCACCAGGTTCATCCCACAGGAGAAGAAACCCACAGGGGAAAATAAAATGCCAAGACTTCCTTTGCT
Organism: Dipodomys ordii; assembly: GCF_000151885.1. Taxonomy (NCBI): domain Eukaryota; kingdom Metazoa; phylum Chordata; class Mammalia; order Rodentia; family Heteromyidae; genus Dipodomys; species Dipodomys ordii. The sequence goes on from NW_012267391.1 coordinate 1,744,024, forward strand.
TGCTTCCATCTCCATTTCCATTAGTAAACTTTCATCTGTAACTAAATACCTGAGCAACAACTTTATTTTGGCTTGTAATCTCAGAGCTTCAGTTCATAGCTTCCCACCCACCTACCCTCCAGCACTTTGTGTCTGAAGCAAAGGAGAATATCATGTCTGCAGGTGTGTGTGAAGGTAGCCTCAGCTCACCTCATGTCAGCCAGAAAGCAGAGGGAGGGAGGAGAGATAACAGAGAGGCAGGCAGAGACCAAGTACAAGAATGTCCCCAGTGTTCCAACTCTTCCAACAGGCACCACCTCCTAACAGTCCATTCCATATGAACTCATCAATATATTCATGAAAGTATCCTTAGGATTCAATTTTCTCACAATAGTGCCACTTGGAGGGCCAACAGTGTGCCTTGGAGGGACTATTCCTACCTGGAATGCTCATCTTGTACTTTATTTGTAACAGATGCTGCAAAGGTCCTGGTCTATTAAGTCCATCATCTCATTTATTGTTTACATTGTTGTTTCTACAATTTCACCTGGTTATGAGTCACAATTTTTATGCCTTTTTTACGTTCAATGGTCTTTTTTATGGATATTGGATAAATACTGGACATTACTGAGTGATTTTAAGTTTTGGTTTTGTTTTTTTTTTAAGAAAGCTAAGTTTTATTCTGGCAGACAATGAGTTTACTTAGGGATTAGATTTATGATTTTTGAAGCTTCTTTTTCAACTTACTTTATAAGGGTCTAGAACAAAATTTAGGGCTACTTTTAAACTGTCTTCCTGGAACAAGATTTAAAAAAATAAACTTTTGGAGACCTCCAATGCCCAACAATACATTATTTGGCCAAAATACATCTCCACACCCCATCAAACTGAGAGCTTACAGCTTCCTAGTACTTGTTCTTTCCCTGATGGTTGTTTTTTTTTCTCTGCTTTGTAGGGTCTTATACTATATATGTGTGGCTTAGTAGTTAGTCAGATATTTAAAGGAACACCTCTAAAATATCTGGAGTCTTTCTCTACTTAGCCCTCTCTACTTTGGTCATCTGTCCTATAAATTCTAATCCCTTAAGCCTCCTCAAACTCTGATGTCTGTCTCCTCATCTTAGCAAGGCTGCCATGCTGTCTAGATCCCAGCTCTCTGCATCACTGTTTGTCTACTAAGTGCTTCCTGGGCTAGGGATATAGCTCAATGGTACAGTGGTTGCCCATCATGAGTGATCCTTGGGTTCAATTCCTAACACTGTGAAACCAAAAGTAAGACATATAAAGTGCTCCTAGCCACAAATGTGGGCAATTACAGGAATTACTTAGTTTTCCTTCTCTTTGACTTTAAACCCTGTGTTGACTGTTGTCCTGGGTCTAAAACAGTTGTTTTGTATATTTTGTCTAGAACTGTGTTTTTTAAGGAGTGGGAAGAGGGGAGGTAATGATGGAAGGTTTCATCTGGTATCAGCTACTTAATCATAGCTTCAAGTATAAGTCAAGACTTTTAGTTTTCTCTATAATATTGATGACAGTCCCTAAAACAATGATTATACTTTTGTGTTAAGCCTCACTGAGAGAAAATATCACTGTTTAACCATTTGGATAGGAAATAATTCAATTAATCAACTCATACATTATACTTCCATACTTTACCCCACTGTCCACAGCTGTATTAACTAGATTGTATACTCAAATTGTATTACCACTGAAATGATTGCAATCCACATATGTGAAGCAGAGCCAGAAAACTGGTTGACAAAACTGGAAAAATGAAAGCTTTCTAGAATAGAAGGTAGATGTAGAAAATGGACATGATTTTTGAAGAAGAAAAGCAACTTCCTGAAAAATAAAAGAGGGATTGAGATCTCTTCTGATCATATTTAGGGGGAATTTGCTCATTGCATGGACCTTGGCAATAGAATATAATGAACTGGAAGAGATAAGTGGAATTTTGAGTGTGATAGAGATAAAAGGACTTCATAGCTCCCATCAGTATGGTAGGGCTAGCCTTCAAGGAGACACGTCAAATGCTCCCAGTGAACAAATCTTAAATAAATTGTAGAAAAAAACTGGACACCTAGGAATTTCAGAAAAATTTCAAAATATACTATCTAAATGAATAAGTATGCCAAAAGTCTCACATAGGCAGATAAGACATTAATGTATTGAAAAGAAAAATATGTTCATAAGACAGATTTCCCATAACAGTAATATGCTATCAATTCACTATCCTCTTAAAATCTATTTGTTTATTCAGTTTTAACAAAGGTAACCATAAAAAAAAACACTTACCTTTACAGTCAACTTTTCTGATGCATGAACACCTGGGGAAAGGATTATGTAAACTCTGAACAGTTCATAAAAAGAAATTTCTACAAAATGATATAAAATTCTCACTGATAGCTCTATACTACTAACTCTGAAGTCCCTACAGAGATTTTTGTTGTTTGGTTCAGGAAATAAATTATCTTTAATTTAGCCAGAAATGAGAAGAAAGCTGGGCACCAATGGCACACACTTATAATCCTAACTATTGAGGAAGCTGAGATCTGAGGATTACAGTTCAAAGCCAACCTGAGCAGGAAAGTCTGTGAGACTCTTATCTCCAATCAACTACCAAAAAGCTGGTAGTAGAGCTACTAGTAAATGGTAGTAAGTGCTAGTTAGTAAGTGGTAGAATTCTAGCCTTGAGCAATACAGCTCAGGGAAAGCTTCTAGTCCTTGAGTTCAAGCTCCAGGACTGGTACCAAAATGAGAGAGGGGGATAAGAAGGGAGGAGAGAGGTGGGGAGGGAGAGAGAGAGAGGAGAGAGGAAAAAGAAGGAGGAGGAGGAGAAGAAGGAGGAAGAGAAAGAGGAGGAGGAGGCGGAGGAGGAGGAGGAGGAAGAGGAGAAGGAGAAGGAGAAGAGGAGGAGGAGGAGGAGGGGTGCAAAGGAGGGGGAGGGGGTTGGGGAAGGGAGGAAGAGGGGAGAGGGAGGGGGAGAAGGGAGGAGGGAGAAGAAGTGTAGGAGGCATGGCAAAGGCTTGACAATGTTCTAATTACTCAAAAATAATCAGTGTAATATTTATCATTGTGAAATTAGATTATAACTTATTGTAATTTTCTGATCTAAAGTTTATAATTATAATAAGGGTACTAGTTATTTTTTCTGTTGAACTAATAGAAGCTATAAAACCATATTTTATTTAACATCCAAGTCCCTAAGATTAAAAATATGAGAGTCTTCAAAATATAATAAAACATTGCTAATAACCATTCATGGTAAATTTTGTCAATTGGAATTTTTCTTGTTTGCTTGCTTGCATTTTTGTCTTTCCTTTTTTGATACTTGGGATGAAACCTAGGGCATTGAATATCCTATGCAAATGCTTTGCCATTGAGCTACATCCCAGCTTTCAACTGGGATTTTTCCATGTTTTTTTTCATCACTGAATTTCCAGCACCTTGAGTTGTTTAGAATAAAAAGGTATTCAATAAACATTGGAGGAATGCATGAATTACAACTCTCATATCCAGGCTAGTTGGAGTGATACCAAAGAAAATGGATATAATTCGGAATCATCTAGTGAAAAGTCACAGAAACAAAAAGCTACAAAAGCATAGCCAAAACACTTCCTTCACATGCTGGGTTTTGGTTTTGTTCATCGTAGGAGACAGAGTTGAAATGTAACCAAAGATGAAAATGAAATAGTAGCAAAACTCTAAACTACTACAATAAAGAATGATGTTCAATAGCTCAAAAAATGAGGTTATTGCTAGGCATCAGTGGTTCACATCTATACTCCTAGCTACACAGGAAACTGAAATCTGAGGCTGGAGTTCAAAACCAGCCTATGCAGGAAAGTTAATGAAACTCATATGTCCAATTACTACCAAAAAGCTGGAAGTGGAGGTATGACTCAAGCATTAGAGTACCAGCCTATCATGAAAAAGTTAGGAATAGTGCCCAGGCACTAAGTTCAATACCTAGTACTGGCATACAGACAATAAATAAATAAAGTTATTTGGAGTCAACAGTCCATGAAAAATGGGAATTATTCTTTACTCTATGTTCAGCACAGATGTTATTTTTTTTAACCCTCATCAAACATAAGGAATATTCTTATAATCTAGATTTTGTAAGGTAGTTTAAATGTTGTTGATAATGGCCTTTAAATAAAATTAATGTAATTTTAGACCAAAAGATGTTAAATCACTTCAATTAAATCTTTTTTGGAAGTATTTATTAGATACATTTATCCTCTTTTATAAGAAGTGATGATTCTGCCCAGACTAATAGTACATATGGACTACCAAGGCTAATGATACATATGAACAAGCGTGGAACCTAGTAGATTGAATGAAGAATTTCTAACCATTCCCAGTTCTTTCATCTATTCCTTGCATTATTAGGTTTCTAGTTACTTCATAATCATAGGGTAGCCCTGCTCTATTGTCTTGAAATCTGGCATCAAAGTAGAACACAATTGTGATGCTTTATGTGTTCACTTGGCTGGGCTATGGTGCCCAAACAGGTAGTCAAACATTGTTCTGGGTGTTTCTGTGAAGGTATTCCAGATGGGATTCATATTTAAATTGTCCCATTTTGAGGGCAGGTTCCTGTCTTGGGTTCATTTCATTCAATGGACTGAAGGCCTGAATAGAACACAAGACTGATGTCCCCTCAACAAGAGGAAAGTCTGCCAGTAACCTTAACAGGCACAATTAGCTCTTCCTTGGCCTTCATTTTACAGGCCCATACTCTGCATTTTGATTTGCCAACCTCCACAATCACACAAGCCAATTCCTTACAAATAATTTTTAATATATACATACACAGCCTATTAATTCTGTTTCTCCAGAGGACTCTAATGCAACTGATGGGAGGCTATATTTTCTCTAAGCAAAGAACATCACAGAGAAACTATTACTTACAAATACAATGAAATCAAAAACTATTAACGCAAGATACAAAGATAAAAACTAAATGTAAAACTGGAAACCTGGGATGAGATATGGAAGTAAAAAAGTACAAGTACTACTTTTCTGTTTGTTTTGAGAGTAAATACTTTAACTTATATCGGAGCTTTTTTTTTTTTAAAGAATGAACTCCTTTACCATCAAGTTGAAAACAATCAAACTACATGCTTTTGGAGTATCCAGTCATCATGTTCCCCACACCTGTACAAAGGCACTTTGAGACCATTTGTAGTATGGATCACTTTTTTTTTTTTGTAAACAATGCCTTTGGGAAGTGTGTGTGTGTGTGTGTGTGTGTGTGTGTGTGTGTGTGTGTGTGTATCTTTAGGAGTAGTCATGAACGTGTAGCTGAAGATATCTATTCTATATCAGCATTGCACACATCTTTCAACATTTTCAAATGAACATGCTGCATTTGTTCTGAAATATCTTCATTCTGCTTCTAGTCCTTTTTATAAACAAAGACAAATAGGAGCCATTCTGGTTGAGTCTAGCTAACACTGCAGATGGTCACCACATATGATCAAACATCACACATCCCTAGGGGTGCTACACGCATCATACACAGGTTGTGATACAACTGTACCACCACTGTGTCCTGTGTCCAACAGCTGTACAATGTTCACACCGAGTCTCTTCAGAACTAACCGGCCTAGATGGGAACAAAAGCTATTAATTTTGTGTAAGAGGGGAAAATCTCAAGTACTGAGCCAATCAACTTGAATAATGTTATATAAAATTACTTATAGTCAAATAATATTCTCAAACACTTAGCAGTCACTAAAACATAGAGAAGGTGTTAGAGATACAATTATCCTCAAATAGGTCTCCATCCCCAAATTCTGTTTCAGCTGACAGGTTTTCTGGTAAAGAATATAAAATTTGATACCACAGTGATCTTATAGCACCCTCAAGTGGATTAGACTGACAATGTTTTCATTTTTGAAAAGAGATGTTTTCTATGACAGGAAAAATAGAGGTCAGAACCCTTTCAAAAAAGGAATATTTGACTGAATGAAGATGTACCAAACCTTATCTAAAGGCTTGTGGCATGAATTATTCCTTTAATAATGGGATAGATTTGAGTTTGATTAACTATACTTTCTATTAGTATTCCTTACTGCTTCTTGATTTGCTTCAGGGTGGTTTTGAATAGAGTTTTTAATATAACCTAGCTAGCTCCCTAATATGGTAGCAAAACAGTAACCTAACATCTTTTTTACCATGTACTTTGTAATGAAAACTAAAGGAATAATAATAGAAAAAAAAGGGTTCATGCTATCTCTCAACATTTTTGTTAGGTTCTTCAAAAAAACAGAATAAGAGAATTAATATTACATGCACATATTACATATATACTATATATGTCCTATAAATGTCTATGTCTCTATAGCTGTCATATTTATACATATATAGTGACTCACATGTGTCTTGAAGGGTTAGGAAAATAGAGAAATTTTATAATTTTCCATTATAGTAACATAATTCAGTCTGAGTTCAAAAACCTGAGAATAAGTGGTTGATGATATAAAATCCCAGTCTAGAGGCAGGCAAAGATGAAAAGTAGTAAAAGTCATGAATTCCTCCTTCTTCTGTGGATCAAGCCTTCAGTGGATCAGATGATGCCTACCTTCTCTGTGAAGAGCAATCTACTTTTCCAAGTTCACTGATCCAAATCCTAATCTCATCTGAAAATATCATTACAGACACATCCAGAAATAATACCTAATCAGTTATCTGGGCACTACCTAATCCAGTCAAGTTGTCATATAAAATTATCACAATATGTTAAAAAATTAAGCTTCATACAAATATACTTAAATATTATGTCCTTAAGAATCATGGTTTCACAATTCTCAAACTTCAGTGCCTTGAACCTAAGAGAATGTGTTTCTCATCACATAGTGATCAGGACTGAGTGGCTCTCATGATCAGCTGTTTTCCAAGGAGTGTGTTAGTCATCTGACATGCATCCATCTCCGGACTTGAATGCTCCCAAGTGGTATAAGTGTTTGGATCATCTGCCTTCAGCTTGCCAAAAAAATGAAGAATGAAAAATGTAGGAGGTTTTTGGGGGCTTGGCTGGAAATAAGATAACGTATTGAATTATTGCATCGAACTAATGGGCAATGTAATTGTAATGGTGCTAGAAAAAGGAGAATGAGTTCTAGCAATTTACAGTATAAAACAAGCCAATTCCCTTTGGGAAAAGAGAAAATGGAAAATAGAACAAACTTTCAATATTGATGGTTAGAAAATACATACTTCCTGGTAAAACTGGGCCTGTTACTAAAATACTGAGTCACATTACTGCACCTAGAAAATATTTGTGTCTTGAACTTATTAATGGTTAGATAAGGGAGCATTTATAAATGCATTCCCCAAAACATGCATACTTCATAAAGTTACTTAAGCTATTACAGTTGTAATTAATTAGCTATAACAGTTACGGTTACTTAAACTAATTTGCTATTGTAAATCAAATAAAACAAGAGAAAATCCTAAAAAAAAAAAAAGAATCATGGTTTCAGGTATTTTCACAATAAAAATAAATAAATAAAAATAAATGCAATGAAAAAAAAAAGAATCATGGCTACTCCACTAAGCTGCACAGAATATTAGAGATACAGTTAAACAATGTGGATTACAAAACTAGTGTTTGAATTAAAAAGCATTTATTAACCTTTCCATATTCATTTTTTTCATCTTTAAAATGTCACAGTAGAAAGTACAGAGGCTACTTACTTGATATTAGTCAAAACTCTTAGTTTCAAACCATAAACTTACTCAAGCTGGTTTATACAACTAAAATGGATTTTCTTCAAGAAAAAAAGGAGTAAGGGAATTAGAGAATAACAAAGTTGTAGAATTGGCACCATCCAACTTAAAAACATACTCTAAATGTACAATTACTGGAGAAAGAATAGACAGACAAGAAAGCACACAGGAGAAAAGTCAAGAGATCTTTGACAAAGGCAAAAGGCAATACTTATGGGAAAGCAGTCTTTTCAACAAGTAGAATTGGAGTAATGGGATGCAAAAAAAAAAGGCTACACACAAGTTTCACACCCTTTACTAAATTAATATTTTTTTGCGTTTAAGACAGGTTTATTAGTTTTTCCTAAACTTGTCTCATGTTTATGAACCTACATGTAAAGTATAAAACTCTAGAAACTCCAAGATGGTAACATAGAAGAAAATATAGATGATCTTGATTGTGGTGATAAATTTTTAGATAAGACATGATAAAGGAAAAATAACATGTTAGACCTCATTAAAATTTTTTAATTTTCTATAAAAGATACAATCAGGAGATTATAAAGACAGAAGATTTATAGAAAATATGTGTAAACAACATATACAAACAACACTTAGAAGTCAACAGTAAAAACACCAACAAGCCAGGCCCTGGTGGCTTATGCCTGTAATCCTAGCTACTTAGGAGGTTGAGATCTAAGGATGGTAGTTCAAAGCTAGTCCTGGCAGAAAGTCTGTGAGACTCTTAGCACTAATAAAAACTACTCCGAAAAGGCCAGAAGTGGCACTGGTGGCTCAAGTGATACAGCATTAGCATGAGCCAAAGAATCTAAGTGACTATACCCAGGCCCTGAGTTCAAGCCCCAGGACTGGCACAATAGAAAGGAAAAAAAGAAAACCAACAAATCAGCTGGGCACCAGCAGCTCTTGTCTGCAATACTAGGTTCTTAGGAGGCTGAAAACGAGAAGATTGACACTGTCCTTCTCACCAAGAGGTAGCAACAATGGTGCACATCTGTCTTCCCAAGCTACATGGGAGGCTCAAAGTGGGAGGATTGTGGTGCCAGGCCAACTCAGGCAGAAAACTGAGTCTCCATGGTGAGCAGCAGGACATGGTGGCATGTGCCTATAATCTCATGGAAAGACAGGAAGCCAAAAAGTAGGTGTACCCAGTCATATGCCTGGGTGGAAAGCTAGCACTCAACCAAAAGCTGAAAACCACAATGGTTTGAGTTCAAATTCCCAGTACTTCCAGAGAAGAAAAGGGGAAGGAAGGTTAGGAGGAAAGGGGGGTAGATGGGAAGAAGGGAGAAAAGGAGGAAGAAGAAGAGAAGGTGAGGGGGGGAGGAGGAATCCAATTTAAACATAGTCAAAATACCTTAACAGCCACCAAAGAAGATACGTAACTAACAAATAAGTTTATCAGAGAAATGCACATTAAAACAATGAGATATTATTGCACATCTACTAGATTTGCTGTAATTTAACAATACCAAGTATTCGTGACAATGTGAAGCAACAGGAATTCTGATTCATTGTTGGTGGGAATACAAAAATGTATAACTACTTTGGAAAACAGTTTGGAGCTTTCTCACAAAACCAAATCTGTTTTCATGTGATCTAGCAATCACTCACCAATTTACCTGCCCAAGAGATGAAAACTTATATTCACATGTGGCTATTTGAAGCAATTTTATTCAAAATTTGGAAAAATTCAAAACTTGGAAGCAACTAAATGTCTTTTGGTAGGTGAACAGATAAGCTATGGAGTACCCAGATAATGAACTATTATTCAGCATTAAAAAGAAATGAGCTATCAAGCCAAGGGAAGACATATAAGGAAAAAAAAACCACATATTGCCGAGATTGTGTACAATGTATAATTTCAACTGTAAGGAAACACCCACCTCGCAGGCCTAATCTCCGCCCTGGAGGGCAGCACCTGCTCAGTAGGTGAGGCACCTCCCACTTTCGCCCCCCCCCACCATATAAAAGAGGCCTCCAAGGAGCCAGATGGTGCCATTTTCTCTCTTTCCTCTCGAGAGCTTGGCCTTGTCAGCTCTGCTGGCAATAAATCTTTTCTTCTACTTGACTTCCGTCCACGTGGTCTTTTGGGTTACTTTCTTTGGTGTTACTTTCTGCCTAAGTTACATTTTTTCCTTCACCAACTATTTGATATGCTAGAAAAGGAAAGACTAAAAAGAACAAAACTCATTGTTTTCCAAGAGTACTGGAAAGAAAAAGAAAAATAGGCAAAACAAAAATGTATTTTAGGGAGTGCTTGGATGGTAAACTCGTCTTTATACACTTGTCTACATGCATAGAATGTACAGTACCAAGAGTGAACTTTAAGGGAAACCATGTGATTTGAACGTTATGATGTATTTCTGTATAGGTTCATTAGTTGTAACAAACATAACCTGGGGTTTTAGTAATGGGACACCGTACATGTAAAAAAGGATTGTCCAATGGGAAGTTTTTTACCTTCTACTCATCTTTGCTCTTAAAAACAAAACAAAAAAAAACAGAGCTTCACGGTTTCCTTCGGCTTTTCCATCATGACTGGTGCTCTACCTCTTGAGTCACGCTCGGGGTTTTTTTGCCGGTTAACTGGAGAAAAGAGTGTCAGGGACTTTTCTGCCCAGGCCTGACCTGGAGCCTTGATCCTCAGATCTCAGCGTAGCTAGGATGGCAGGCGTGAGAGCAACTGGCACGTGGCCTACTGGGTTCCGTAACGGACATCACCAGCAGTGAATGCCACAACCCCAATTACTTTAATAGTTGCCTGCTTCCGTCTGCACTGGGGTCTGCCCGGGAAACGGTCCCCGAGCGAGAGTCCGTGCAATGCGGTCAAGCGAGAGACGCAGGCGCGATTCCGACGGAAGGGCACTGGGGCCGCAGCCGGCGCCGCTCCTTCTGCGTTCTCACCCCGGCGCGGCCACTTAGGAGCACGCCAATCAACCGGAGAGCGAGTTATGATTTTCCCTAGACCGGACCCGGGCTGTTTTGAGATAGTAAAGACATTCTATAATCTCCGAAGAACAAGCTTACCCTCCCGCCCCTACCCCGAAGTCCCAGTCGGCCCGGGCCTGAGGTCCTTTCGGCTTCCGTAATCTCGCTGGATCTCGCGAGGCCAACGCTGAGCTCCGCGGCGCCCACTCCGGAGTACTTCCGGGGAACGTCGGCGGAGAGGGACGGAGTGTGCGCTCCCTCAGCCCTGCCCGCGGCCGGCCGGACCCGCTCGAGTAGGGGCACGGGACGGGGCCCCGCCGCCTGCCGGCCGTTATGGACCGTGACCTTCTGCGCCAGTCGCTGAACTGTCACGGGCCGTCCTTGCTCTCCTTGCTTCGGAGCGAGCAGCAAGACAACCCGCATTTCCGGAGCTTCTTGGGGTCGGCGGCGGAGCCAGCCCGGGGCCCGCCGCCCTCTCCGCACGTCCCGGGCAGGTGAGGGCCCAGCCGCTGCGGGCAGGGTCCCGGCCCCAAGCGGGCCCAAGCTGCTGCGGGTTGTGGGTGTGCCATGCCAGGTTTCGGACACTGCCATACCGAGGTGATATCCCGAGTAAAAAATCCTGTGGGCCTTCTAAAGCTGGAGACTCCACTGTGTAAGATTCCCCGCCCTCCATTTCCAGGTTGGCAAGAGAGAATGCTGGTTAAAAACTTATCTGGGCGAACCCAGATGCACTTCATTAGATAAATGGATCAAGAAAATGTGATATATATATATATATATATATATATATGTGTGTGTGAATTCTGTGCCTCCATCAGAAAGAATGACACTGCCCCATTTGTTAGCAAATGAAAAGACTTGGAAAAAATTATATTAAGTGAAGTAAGCCAGGCCCAAAGAAACATAAGTCCCATGGTTTCCCTTATTTGCAATAACTAGTACATGTCTAGGACAAGCAGCAGAGTTCAAAAGCTATGTATATATGACCATATAAGATGATGCTAAGCAAAATGACACAGACACACGTGTTTTTTTTCTTGCTTGCTGTTGTTTTTAATGCATTTATAATGTACCATGTGATTATTTTTGTTTCTTTTGTATGTTCTTCCCCCAGGATATAACTCGTTTACACTGTATTTGATGTTGGTGCCCTGCATCTTGTATATACATTTTTCTAATTTGGGAAGGGGAAGGGAAATAACAAAATGATGAAATAAGGATACAGATTGACCCATTGTAATAATGAGATGTACAAGGCACTGTTGAAAGCGAACTTTACAACTTGGGAGGGGGGAGGGAGGAGTTGGGGAAGTGAGGAGGGAAGGAATGGTGGTGGGGAAAAACAAAGGAGGAGGTAATAATGCTCTATAGGAAATGTACTCATTACTCAAGGTAACTGTAACGCCTCTGTATAATATTTTTACAATAAAAATATATGCAAAAAAAACTTAACCTGGGCAATAGTATTGAAAGGGGTGACATTGGACAAGATGCGTTATACTCATAAACTGACGTGCTGAATTGAAATCCCTTTGTACAAAGTACCTAATAAAATTTTCAATTAAAAAAAATACTGTTTCTCCAGCCTGGAGCTTGCAAGAGGTTGGGCAATGAAAGTCACAAACAGAAAATTGCACCAACAAGGGCACTGCAGGTTTTCTTAAAAAATCAACTTTCACAAATTCTTTTTAAGAAAAGAGAAGAGAGTTGAAAACATTGAAATACAGAAGTTCATCTCCAAAAAAGCAGATTTGCTTTTTGCACTTTCTTGGAAATCAGATACACCAACGATTTCTGAAGCTAATGAAGACAGCGATGGTGAGTTTTGTCTTGGATGTTTTTACAATTGGCCATTTGGTTTAATGGGATGATTCAAAACAACCATGTTTTTAATTATTTTCTCAGCTCACTATGCAGTCATGCCACCTTTAGAGCAGTTTATGGAGATACCTAGTGTGGACCGGAGAGAGCTGTTTTTCCGAGATATTGAACGAGGTGATATAGTGATTGGAAGAATTAGTTCCATTCGGGAATTTGGATTTTTCATGGTGTTAATCTGTTTAGGAAGTGGAATCATGAGAGACATATCCCACTTAGAAATCACAGTAAGTTATTCACTTTTTAGTCATGGGGATTACTGTTTTGATAGTCATCTCATGCAAAAACATTGTTTGTGTTCAATTGTGTTTAAGTATCCCTGCTGAGATGCTTGGGGAATTAAATGAGTATTAGAGAAAAATGTTTCCTCTTACCAAAATATTACAGTTTCTTTATCCATTGCTATTTCCTTTTGGGGGGGGGGGTGCACTCTGGTTACCGGAGCAGTTTCCTTTCTTATGGTGGCTCTCGCCTGCAATCCTATCAACTAAGGAGGCTGAGATCTGACGATTGCTGTTCAAAGCCGGCCCAGGCAAGGAAAGTACGAGAGACTCTTATTTCCAATTACCCACCAGAAAACCAGAAGTGGTAAAGCATTTGCCTTGAACTGAAGAGCTGAGGGACAGCGCCGGGCCCAGAGTTCAAGCCCCACAACTGACAAAAAAAACAGACATGCTCAAAGATGTATTTGTGGGCATGGCAAAATTGATCAGATATTCTGGAGCCTTACACCCTCTAGTTGAACATATTCTTAACTAATATTTGGCATTAGATACTTGAATGAGATAATTTAGAAGAAAAAATTCTCATCATCTATATAACTACAGTTGACATTTGAGATTTGCCCATTATAATTTATTTTGCCTAAGATAGTCCTGAATTTGAAATAGTGTATCACTTTAAAATACTTGGTATTTGCTGCTGTCCAAGCAGATAAGAAGAAAGTAAAGCAGAACTTTGTAGAACTCTCATTTCATTATTTCATGGGAATCCCTATACTTTGTATACAAATTTGAGTCTTAATTTTAACAAATGCAAAACATTTTTTAATCTATATTTGGTTCCTAAGCTAATGGAGATTTTAGTTTGTTTTTGTCAGTTGTGGGGCTTGAATTCAGCACCTGGCATTGTCTCTGAACTTTTTTGCTCAAGACTAGTGGTCTACCAATTTGAGCCTCAGCTCCACTTCAGTTTTTTGACAGTTAATTGGAGATCAGCTTCATGGATTTTTCTGCTCTGGCTGGCTTTTAACCACAGTCTTAAGTTTTCAGCCTCCTGAGTAGCTAGGATTACAGGTGTGAGCCACCAGCTCCCAGCTGAGATTTTAGTTTTTGGACTGAACCAAAAAACAAGTTGTTGGAACACAGAAATTGTTTTTTAAAGTTTTTAAATTGAGATTTTTAGGTTGAGTTACTTGTGTATTGGCAAGTGAGTAAATAAAGAAAACATGACTGTATATATACATATAACAGTGAACTTTTATGCCATGAAAAAGGAGTAAATCCTGTCATTTGTGACAAAATAGGTAAAACTGCAGAACATTATATTAAATGAACTAAACCACATACAGAAAGATGTAAACTACATGCTCTTATTCATTTGTGAAATCTAGAATGCTTATTTCAAAGAACAGTAAAAGAGTAGGTAGCAAAGGCTGGTAAGGTTTGTTACAGATAAAAGAGTTGGAGAACAGGTAACATACAGTTAGATAATAGAGTAAGTTCTAGTGCTGTACTGCACAGCAAAAAAACTATAGATTACAACTTCTTACATATTTTGAAAAACTGTAGAAGAAGAATTCAGAGATTGAATCACAATGAAATGAGATAGAATGCTAGTTATCCTGATTTGATAATTATTTGTTGTGTACATATATTGAATTTTCAAATGTACCCTATATAAAGATAGCTACTATATGTCTGTTAAAAAGAAAAAATTAAGCTTTAGGATAATGGTTATTACTTAATGTTCATGTTCATTATTAACTGTTCATACTGAAAAATTAGGATAAAAGAAGATACTCTTCTTGCCCGAGAGTGAAGTATGTGGTATATTCAGCTACTTGTCATTACAGGCTCTTTGTCCATTGAGAGATGTGCCTTCTCACAGTAACCATGGGGATCCTTTATCATATTACCAAACCGGTGACATCATTCGAGGTGATAATTTTTACCATATTAATTAAAAACTCAAAAGCTGTTGAATTTTTTATTTTAAAAGTTTAGTATAATACGGGTAGTATTTGGAAAAATTCCATGGATTTTTATGTTATTTTACATTTTCTTAACAGCTTAATTCTCCTTTCTGTTTGTTTTTTTTAAGCTGGAATTAAGGATATTGATAGATACCATGAAAAGCTTGCAGTGTCCCTCTATAGTTCATCTCTTCCACCACACCTGTCAAGTATTAAACTTGGTGTAATTACTTCTGAAGAGCTTCCTTTATACTACAGGTATTTATCCTTCATATATTTCTGGGATTAAAATAGAAAATTATGGTAAGATTCTGATAATGAAGTTGAATTTTAATTTCTTTTATTGTATAATGTGTTTTTATTTTTTGTGTGTATGTCGGTCCTGGGGCTTGAACTCAAGGCCTGGGGCACTGTCCCTGAGTTTTTTTGCTCAAGGTTAGTACCCTATCACATTGAGCTACAGCTCCACTACCAGCTTTTTGTTGGTTAATTAGAGATAGCAGTCCACAGGAAGGAGAAACGGGGGAAAGTGAAGAAAAGGGTGCAATTGTCCAAAAATACATATTATTACCTGGCTTATGAAACAGTAATCCATTGTAAAACATCTTAATAATAACATTGTTTTTTAATTGGTAGGAGAAAAAAGTTTCATAGGCTGTCTTGCTTGCGCTGGCTTTGAGTCATACATGATCTTCAGATCTCAGCTGCTTCAGTAAGTTTCTGTGCTTAGAGCCATGGTTTAGCCGTATTGTAGCCAGCCTAGCAAACTCAAAGCCTTAAGTTCAAACCCTAGTATCACCAAAAAAGAAATTTCTACAAACATACCAAAAAGGAAACTTGTACAGACATAGTAGAACGAACTATATTATGATATAGTGTGGCACCATTATGTGTACAAAAATGGTTTCAAAACCTAATACAATAATGTTCTTTCTCTAGTAGAAATGTGCTAATTGTCTTAGTCATTCTTATATTTTATGTTTGTGTGTATGTGTCTGTGTGTTTCCTAAGGAGGAGTGTTGAACTAAACACCAATTCTTTGGAGTCCTATGAAAATATCATGCAGAGTTCCCTCGGATTTGTTAATCCAGGAGTAGTTGAATTCCTCTTAGAGAAACTAGGAATTGATGAATCTAATCCACCATCTTTAATGAGAGGCCTACAGAGGTATGATACATCAGTATTGTTCTCTTATTTAGAAAGTTATACTTGATCATAGCAACAAGACTATGTCAAAGATTGAATGAATTCGGTGGTCCCATCTGCACTGGACACTTGACAATGATAGATGTGACCTCGTAGAGAAAGGTGTAATAAGTTTGTATAACAATTGTATGTTGCAGGCACCAGTGGCTCAAACCTGTAATTCTAGCTATGCAGGAGCCTGAGATCTGAGGATCACAGTTTGACTTAGCCTGGGTAGACAAACCCAACAGACTCAGGGACATCACTGATACCCTGAGTTCAAGCCCAGGACTGGCAGACACATGCAAAAATTGTATGGGTACACCTAAGAATAATATCATTTACTAATAATACTTCTGAGATTTGGAGAATTTCACTGTGTAAATGAAACACAGATTTCTTTTGGGATTCTTTCAGTGTATAGTATCCATCTGTCAGAATGAAGAATAGTTATTTTAATATTACATACACAATGAATTTTTATTTTCTTTAATAGCCGAAGTTTCTCTGAAGAAGATTATGCTGCTTCATTAAGAAAGAAACAGTCTGCATCTTGGGCTTTAAAATGGTATGAAGATTGTTTTGTTTCAACAATTGCATCATCTAGTCTGAAAGTTAGGGTAAACCAAGCACTCATATTATCATTAGAATTTGAACAAGTGAATTAAAACAAAGCTTTTGACAAAACAAAGCTTTTGATAGGCATTACATCGTCTTAGGTTGTCTACCATTTTCAATTGTTTTTCGAAAAGAATTAGCATATTGATGTCTGAGTTTTATAAACATAGTTAAGAAAACCTTGAAAGGAGAAGTGCTTCTTAGAATATTTTTAAGACATTTTTAAAGTAATTATTTGCCAGGTTTGAAGACATTTGCTTATGAAAAAAATTTATCCACACACTTAGATGGACATGTTAAACTGTAACCACTTGCACAAACTTTTGAAGTTCAGAAAAAATTTATTCACCTTAATATTTTATTTAGCTATTTTGTGAAATATTTTTAGTGTGAAGACTGGAGTTGATTACTTTAAGGTTGGACGCCATGTAGATGCAATGAATGAATACAATAAAGCTCTGGAAATAGACAAACAAAATGTGGAAGCTTTGGTAGCTCGTGGAGCATTGTAAGTAAACTGGATTTTAATGTGTATAATGTAATTATACCTGAATAAGACTTAAAAAGTAAGCTCACAAGATTACGTTCCTCTAATTTTATTTTAATGTCTCTAGATATGCCACAAAAGGAAGTCTGAACAAAGCAATAGAAGATTTTGAGCTTGCATTAGAAAACTGTCCGACTCACAGGAATGCAAGAAAATACCTCTGCCAGACACTTGTAGAAAGAGGAGGGCAGTAAGTATTGACCTTAATAATAGAAATCTAATGTAAAACAACTTCTATAAAATCTTGAACTGTATATAAGGAAAAATAAATATTGTGTGAGTATCTTTAGCTCTCACAATTCACTCTTTGCTTCAATTATGGACAACACTTTTTTTAAGAGGCAACATAAGGGCATATTAATGAAGAGTTTGAGGTGCTGTATGACCTTTTTTATTTTTTTGGGTCCGTTCCTGGGGCCTGAACTCTGGGCTTGGGCACTGTCCCTCAGCTCTTCAGCTCAAGGCTAGCGCTCTGCAACAGCGCCCCAGCGCCACTTCCGGCTTTTTTCTTTTTGCTTATGTGGTGCTGAGGAATCAAACCCAGGGCCTCAGGTGTGCAAGGCAAACGCTCTACCACTGAGCCACCTTCCCAGCCCCCATTTTAAAACAGCCATAGATGAGTCATTTTTACTATAAAGGCTGATTAAGGAGTATGGCCTGAGTTTGATATAACTTTGAGGGTCAGCAATACTGTAAATGTCTTTCTTTTTTTTTTTTTTTGGGGTCCGGTCGTGGGGCCTGAACTCTGAGCCTGGGCACTGTCCCTCAGCTCTTCAGCTCAAGGCTAGCGCTCTACCACTTGAGCCACAGCTCCACTTCCGGCTTTTTTTCTGTTTGCTTATGTGGTGCTGAAGAATCGAACCCAGGGCCTCGAGCATGCAAGGCAAGCGCTCTACCACTGAGCCACCTTCCCAGCCCCTGTAAATGTCTTTCTAAAGAAAATAAATATTTGTTAAAAAGTTTTCAAGGAGTTTCTCCAGTAGCACAATCAGATTATTGGCCTCCATTAACTATTCCCACATCGATGGTTGTCCTGAGCATCTCTTTTGTGTTAACATCACTGAACTTTATGAACCTGATTCAGGTTCTGCTTTAGTTCCTTCTTTTTCTGAAGCTTGTAAGGAATGGTAAAGAGACCTGGAGAGAAATTTCCAGGCCATCTGCAGTAAACCTAGCAAGTTGTTCTTAAAATCTCATTCTGTTCAAGCTCTCTCAGTTGTGAGTGCATCCATTTTTTTGTCCTTAGGATATGAGATTATTGGCTCAAATTCTACTTTTGGGACCAGTCCTATAGCCTATAAGTTAGAAGGCTAATAATATTAGAAAAAAACCTTTGCATGTTGGAAATTGGAATTAATGTTTTGTAGTTCTTGGAACTAAGACATTCCAATGGGAGGATCAAAGGCAAAGAGTATTCCTGGTTTATGGATGAGGTGGGAGTATTTTATGAACACCTGTCCAATATCAATTTATAGGTATTCACCATTCTTGGTATCTTTGTCACTTCTGCCAAATTTGATTCTTTGGGGACATTCACTTTTGAAACTTACTATAGTTGGTCTGTTTTGTTTTGGGTGCTATCCCTGTTCTTTTTTGCTTAAGGCTACTACTTTACCACTTGAGCCACAGTTCTACTTTTTTCTTTAGTGATTAACTGGAGATAAAAGTCTCACAGAGTTTTTTTGCTTAGGCTGACTTTGAACCATGATCCTCAATTCTCAGCCTTCTGAGTAGCCAGGATTATAGGTATGAGCCACCAGCTTCCAGCTTATGATCTTTAATTACCCAGGTCCTAGGTATTTTTTTTTCTTGTCTTGTAACTTCTTGTAACTTCTTTCTTGCTCCAAAGAGGATTCCTGTTTCCTAATGATCTCTAACTTTTCCTTCTCAAAGAAATTAAAGGATTCAGGGTTGAAAGTTGTTCAAATCTTCCTCTAATGTTGGTGTATCTTTTTGATCACTTCACTGTCCATATCCCACAAAGAAACGTTCTGATTTTTTAGGATAATAATGTAAGAAAACCTTATAAGATGGCAGCATTGGAATCAGGCTGCAAATCAGGGTTTTCCTGAAGAAGTATATGTACATTAGGTTCATTTCAGAAACTACATTCTCACTAGTCTTGATGTAGGTGACACTATTGCAGAAAAATGTCCAGAATTGTGTCTTTGGTCATGTTTCTAAGGTTGTAGTTAATCCTGGGCATGCTTATCTGCTTTGAATCTATATCCACTTTAGTGTGGCAAAGGAGTTTATTCTTCATTGACTGGAAGAAATTATATTTTTCCAATCTGCTTATTTTTGGGTGGGGAAAGGGGTGTCTTTTTTAATAGGGCCGTACTGCAGTTTGAATTCGGAGCTTTGCCCTTGCTTTTCCGGTGCTCTGGCCACTCTTTTTGTTTTGTTTACAGGCAAGGTCTTCTTTTTTGTTTCTATCACCTGCCTATTTCTTCTGAGTAACTGATAACCTTTGATAACCTTGGGCTTTCTTAAAATGAGTCTGTAGCAAGTTCAAGAAAACACTTAGAAAATCATTACCACACAAACATGTTTCAAAAGCAGAGATAACAAGCTTCAGTACTGCTTGACTAATCATAAAATCTAAATTAAATGAGATTTTTGAACTACATGTCTTTAATTCATGTGAACTTTCTAAATAATGGCTGGAGCAGCTTTGTATCTTCTCTAAGTTCTGAAAGCCAACCAAGATGATCCTGTTATTACCTATGTATTCTCTGTTAGTTGAGTAGTTACTGGTTATCCAAGCTACTAGTATTGTTAATCTTTGACTTGTCACTTACTCATGTCCAGTTTACTTACCCAAAAATGATAGCCATTGTTTGTTTTGCACTAATTGTATGTTCCTTCTATGAATTAAAACATTTTGCAAAGTCATTTTCTTGTGATTATCCTTTCTGAAAAAGGGTGTGTGTGTGTGTGTGTGTGTGTGTGTGTCTGTCTGTCTGTCTGTCTGTCTGTCTGTCTGTCTGTCTGTCTTCCAAAAGACCTTTACCTGTGGATTTTCTGGGGAAAAGTATTCTGTGTCAAGGAAAAAAATATTATTATAAACTACAAGGGAAGACTATGTAATTGTATGCAAAAGATCAAAATCATAATGACGTTTTCAGACATCAGTTTTCATGTTTTCCTGCATTTCTTCAAAAACAGGCAAATGGTATTTAGTTAGCTTGTAATGGCTTTTCATTTGTTAAATGGCCTCTTTTCCAAGTAAAATACAGTAAAAAGCACATGATTTATTCGTTTTGGCAAAAAAAAATTGCTCAAGATAGCTTTTCTCTAGTAAGTTTTGTCATATTAACTTCTGACTTATATGTGTACTTAGATACTTTTGTTTTTATAAAAAATGCTAAGTCTTCTTTCAAATTTAGGCTAGAAGAAGAAGAAAAGTTTTTAAATGCTGAAAGTTACTATAAGAAAGCCTTGGCTTTGGACGAGACTTTTAAAGATGCAGAGGATGCTTTACAGAAACTCCATAAATATATGCAGGTGATTCTTTATTTCCTCTTATTTAGTGATATTTAAAATTAATGCAAGATATAATTTTCCTCTAGGAAAAAAATATAAGATTATCTTAAGTGAAGCATTAGCATTTTCTTAATGAGTTTGTTATTGTTTCATAGTGCTCTTTTTTTTTTTTTTTTTTACTTATACTAAAAGACAATTCTTACTGCCTAATTTTGGCATGTGTTTTTGAGAACTGTCCTTTGTAGTGAGATTATGTGGTGGTTATAAAATTATCATTGTTGAGACTAATTGAGCTGATTATAGAAACCTTTTTGAGACACCGTGTTATCTGCCTTTTCCTGTAATACTGATGATGATGTTTTCTCATGCATTTTCTTCTGAATTGGACCATTGCTGCTGTGTCTGTGACATCTGATGCTGCTCATCCCCATCCACAAACTGGAAAATGATTTCTTATGTAATCATGCATCCAACTGGGCTGTGCTATTTTTTAAATGGTTTGTATTCGAATGTGGTGATTTCCCCCTTGATTCACCTCTATGGAATGTCTTTATTTGAATTTTACTTGCAAAATTTGTGTCCCTTTTTGCACTCTGGGTCATTGGTACCACTGCAATGGCTTCCCCTCTTTTCATGGGTTACCAACTGCAATATGGTCCTCAATATTGTTCTGGCCATTCCAATGATTAATGCCAAACATCTGTATGACTAACCTTTTTATATTCTTAAAAAAAAAAAAAACCACCCTTGCTCAATACTGGCTCTATGGTGATTTCATTATGCTAAATTGGATTTCTGGTTGGGGGATGGTCTTTTAAATACTGTGGTTTGTATATTCTGCTATTTTTTAACGTGTGGTTTTTTCCGATATCTGGGTTCTAAAAGAAATCTTTGGAATTAAGAGAAAAACAAGCTGAGAAGGAAGAAAAGCAGAAAACAAAGAAAATAGAAACAAGTGCAGAAAAGTTGCGTAAGCTCTTAAAAGAGGAAAAAAGGTAAACTATAATATGCATTACTTTTTTTAACTTAAAGCAACTACTGAGTTGAACCCAAAGTGCCATATGGAGGTAAAGTATATTCAAAAGTATCTCAAGTGATAATTAAGAATTCTTAATAAGCCAAGATTCATGGCCTATGTCTATAATCCTAGCAACATAAGAAGCTGAGAGTTGGATGATGGTATAAGTGGTAAAGTGTCAGCTATGATCAAGAAAGCTGGGCAAGTGTGAGGCCCTGAGTTCAAGTCCCTGTTCTGGCACCAGAAAAGAATTCTTATTCAATCTCTATGCCTCATGGTTTTCTATAAAGGAAATTAAGCTTAGTAGAATCTAAGGTTATAATTCTAATATTTACATGTAATATAATTTATATGTAATATAACATAATTTGTATGTAAATTATATATATAATTAAAACAAGCTGGGTGCCAGTGGCTCTTGTAATCCTAGCTACTCAGGAGGCTGAGATCTGAGGATCATGGTTCAAAGCCAGCTTGGGTAGGAAAGTCTGTGAGACTCTTATCTCCAGTAAACCACCAGAAAACTGGAAGTGGTGCTATGACTCAAGCAGTGGCGTGCTCGTCTTGAGCTGAAGAGTGCAGGGACAGCGGCCAAGCCCAGAGTTCAAGCTGCATGAATGACCGACCAAAAAAATTATATATATATAATTAAAACATAGAATAAGTCGTTTTAATTATCTATATGGTAGGGAAAAGTGTTTCACAACTAGAGCAATGATCAGTATCAATGATTGTCAGTTAGCAGTGGTTCTTGTTGTCAAGAAAATATTTGGTAGTGTCAGGAGGCTTTTGGTTTTCATAACTGGTAAGATTCACACACTAGCATAGTGAATAGAGAGTCAAGGCACTGTTAAATGTCCTGCAGTGCATAAGAACCAAATGTCAGTAGTGATGAAGCAGAAAACCTATGAAACTAGAGTGGGCAAACTTGTTTTCTCTTTGATTCTTCAGGAGAAAATTAAGTTGCAAGTCTCCCAGTGTCTTCCAGAAATGAAAGGTTTGCTGGTCTGGTCTAATGGCTCCACTGGTAGAGCACCTGCTCAGCAATCACAAGGCCCTAAGTTCAAACCTTAGCACCACAAAAGAAAGAAAGAAAAAAGAAATTGTGGACTTGCTTATTGAATACCAACTATTTCCACCAATATTATTTTTCTTAAAAGTCACAAATTATGGTAAAATTGTACTTTGTAGTTACTGAGATTCTCAGCTCTATAATTTATAGGAAATCTTTAAAAGAAATAAAGATCAAAATATTTATGGGTAATTTACTAACATTTTTTATATTGGGCATATCTGATGAGTTAATTACTTTTTTTCCAGGCTGAAGAAGAAAAGAAGAAAATCATCATCTTCTTCAAGTGTTTCTTCTGGTGATGAGACAGTTTCTTCTTCCTCATCGTCCTCCTCTTCTGGTCACAAAAGGCATAAGAAACATAAGAGGACCCGTTCAGAATCTTCTCGAAGTTCCAAAAGGCATTCAACGAGGACATCCTCAAGTCACATAGAACAGAATAGGAAAGACGAGTGCTACCCAGTTCCAGCAAATACTTCAGCATCTTTTCTTAACCAGAAAAAAGAAGTGGAAAAACTGCTGGAAAAGCAAGAGAGGTTACAGTACCAAAAGGTACAGGTGAAAGAGAAGGATAGATGCCCTCTCTCTTCATCTTCAGTTGAAATAACAGATGATTTTGGAGGTAGGTCTGAAGATCCAAGAGATGTTTACAACAGCTATAAAACCCAGGCAGGATGTAGCAAAACAGAAAAGCCATATAAATCAGAAAGACATTTTTCCAGTAGAAGAAATTCCTCAGATTCCTTCTGTAGAAATTCAGAGGACAAAATAAGAATGTATGGCTCCAGGAAATGTGAAAAGGACACAGAGGGAAGAAAAGAACACTACAGAAGGTGGGAACCAGGCTCCATGCGGCATTCTACATCACCAGCAAGTTCAGACTATTCTT
This sequence comes from Dipodomys ordii, assembly GCF_000151885.1. Lineage (NCBI taxonomy): Eukaryota > Metazoa > Chordata > Mammalia > Rodentia > Heteromyidae > Dipodomys > Dipodomys ordii. Next base: position 1,767,561 of record NW_012267391.1, read on the forward strand.
GGAAGTCATTTGAAAGACATAAAAAATACACTTTTTCTGGATCCCGTGATTTCAGTAGACACGAGCAAAGATACCGATTAAATGCAAATCAAGAAGAATATGAAAGAGAGGACAATTCTGGGGAGGAAAATAAAACAGAGGTTCCAGAAAAAGATGGACTAAATAACACAGAGCAATCAGAAAGCAGAGTTAAAAAAAATTTACCTCAAAATTTACTCAATATATTTAACCAAATAGCTGAATTTGAGAAAGAAAAGGGAAATAAGCCAAAAAATTAAGAAAATTTGTACCATTACACTAACAATAAAGTTGGAGTGTTTTAGTTCTAACAGTATGATTTAGAAATATAGAGGTTTTCTCAGATTTTGTTTTAGGTCACCTTGTCACAGCTTGAGTTTCCATTTTCAGCCTTTCATGGGAATGTTTATGTACAGTATTTTTCCTACTCAGTATAAACAACTTTACCTAAGGATAAATATCTAAAAGCATTGTTTCTTCATTGTTACACTGTATGAGAATCCCTTATCTTAAGAGAAAATTAAATTTGTTCATTGAATATCTGTGTTGTTTTCATCAAAACTTTTTACTCCATTTTTTTGTCAAAAGCCCCAAACATAAATATATACATATGTGTGTGTGTATAAATATATATATATAGAGAGAGAGTACTACTATATTTCATACCCATTTTTTCAACTTTTTGGACAACTTTATTTTAAATTGTTACACTTAATTTGTCTCTGAAGCCTACTTTAAAGTAACTGGTGAACAGCTACTGGCTTATGTCCAGCTTAAATATCTTAGGAATAAGACCATGAAAATTTATTTGGGAGCAGAGCCTTTTTTTCTCTATTTTTACTTTTAGCTAGCATGGGTGTAAGATTTTTTTTAACTATATTGATAGACCTTTAGAGACTATGTCCTAGTTAAGAGTAGGTAAGAGTAGAAAATAATCCTTACAGCAAAAAATGACAGTGGCAAAAAATTACCTTTAAGTGTAGATTTCTTCTGGGGTAAGAAATTACTAGTGCAAGTGTTCAATGAGAAATCTCTAGGAATATTCTAGAATAATCTAGGCTGGCTTGTCACCCTTACTGTCACCCTTTTCAGTTCTAAATAAATGACTGTACTGAGTACAGCCTTATTTTACTCAGAATAAATGCAGCAGCTAGAGCTTTTACAGAAGGGACTTCGATTTTTAAAGATTCTCCTAAGATTACCGAAAATGGTAGAGTATACTCAGTGATACCAATAGGAATCAGGAACTATTGGACTTAAGATGTTTTGAGAATCTTAGTTGAAGATTCTAGAAGGCGTAAATGACAGTGGACTTTAAAAAATCTAAACACTCAAGATGTAGGTCAAGGGATAGATGAATATCCATCTACAAAAGCTGAGAATTACAACAAAGGGAACCTCATTACTTGATGTGTCTTGAAGCTCTTGCCAACAGTAATATAGCAGAACTTTTAATACTGTTGTGTATTGTTTTCATCCTTCAAAAATTGTAATGATTGACTAAGAAAATGTGAAGCTCATGTTGCAGTGGAACAAGGAAAAAAGCCTTAAGAACATAGCACAGATGTGTGGCTCAAGTGGTACTGAATCTGCCTAGCAAGTGTGAAACCCTGAGTTCAAGCTCCAATATTGCCACAGTAGGAACCATAAGTAATGGCAGTAGTAGACACCAAGTCTCGTCTAAGAGTCAGTTCTACCTATTAACTTCCTCACTATATAGTTTTATAATTGAGGTTCTTAAGGAGTAAAAACTACCTCTTGCATATAGCACTTAACCATGGGACTCTCCAGAACAGTTTAATATTGCCCACACTAATTAGGGTATTGCCTTGTCTTGCAGGCTGCCTGAATTTTCAAAATGTTATCTTTCCAAGGACCTCTCCTAGGATATAGTAAGTGTAAGCAGGGTGCATCACGCAATTGTAAGGGTATGCTCAGGAAGCCCATTGCAAAAAGTACTAGGGATTGACATTTCAACAATACCTAGTGATATCTTCAACTCAGTATCAGTGTGTATACATTTTGTATACACCCAGCTGTGAATTTGTTTCTGTAAGTATGGGTTTAACCCCTTCTTAAAAGTTAGTATTATTACACTAAAGTAAAAAATATTTAATATAGGGATTAAAGTTATATGCTAATTGAAGAACCTACTTAATGTTAAGTTGTAAGTAGTGACTTAATAAATAGAAATTAACTATAGTACAATTGCTATGTGTCAAGTCCCCAGCATTTTGTTTATATTACCCAGTTGCTTCAGTAACTCAGAGTACTATGCTACAAATGAGAGGAAAAAAATAAGTTAATGCCCAAGGTCACAGAGCTAGGACTCAAGTCTTGGCTTCATAGAACACAGCTTACTGTTCTCAAATTCCAAGTCATTTGCAAATTAATGCAGATCTGACAACTGGACTTTGAGAAATTTTAGCCACCTAAATAAATAGTTTTAGGCCTGTAAATTTCACAGTGTAATTTTGGGCCCAAAAATTACTCAGCCTTGTTACCCCTCTTTTTTCTGATTGAGCATGCCAGTTTGGGGCTTGAATTCAGGGCACTGTCCCTGAATTTCTCAAAGCTTACACTCTAATACATGAGCCACAGCTCCACTTCTGGCTTTTTTGGCTCTTAATTGGACTTTCTTGCCTGGGCTGGCTTCAAACCAGGATCCTCAGATCTCAGCCTCCTAAGTAGCTAGGATTACAGACATGACCCACCAGCACCCAGCCTTGTTACCCCTCTTAATCCCTGGATTTCACTACTATGCCTTTTCTTGGCAATTTCTGAAACAATGAGAAGCTAATTTTCTGTCATTCTGCTTTTCAAAAGTAATTGTGACTAGTGGTTCTAAGACAATCACAGTCATAAAATTTTTTTTCAAGATCTGAAGGAGATGTTCGTTTACACACATGAATTCTAATACCTTTATTTGAAATCAAAGTTTTATAATATTTCACACTATCCCAAGAACTTGGAAATGCTGGATACCAAATGTTAACTGAAAAAACATTTAAACCTAATAGCTTATCTCCAGTGTAAATTTATGTAACTCTACTTGCAAATGAATAATAAATTCAAATTGCACATCTCGCTTTCTTTTATGTGTTTATTAAGGAAATTTCAAAATAAATTCTTTATGCATAGTTGGCTATATTTGACTTTCAAAATCATTGAAGCTGCACTTTGGTTTACACCCAGCATTACTCCTTACCACTATGAAGCTGTCATTTGGTTACAAATTATACCAAAGGAAAAATTACCTTTGACATGTTTTTTCAAAAAAATCTAGTTTGGGAATCTTCTAGGGTAAATTAGCAGAAATTTGTGCAACAAAGCCAACTACTCACAAACATCAAGACTATAGCGAGAAAACCCCTTTTTCTCTACTTATTTAATATAGCCTGGTTAAGAATCAATTACTATCTTTCAACTTTACATATAGCAGTAGAAAAGCACATTAGCTTCTTTGAGTTTTTACTGGATAAATGGTCATTTTATTTCAAAGACTATCTCATGAGATGATTTATATCATGACATAAAAAATAGAAGGGATTTGCTGTTCAGTGTGAGACTTTTCTTGTCATAAAACTTGAATGAAGATAAAAATACCTACTTGGTCTTTTTGTTTTTATCATTATTAGAACTACTAGTACTAGGTGGCCTGGAATGTCTGTCTGCTTGTGCTGAGTCAGGGAAGCTGAGCTCTACCACTTTAATCGAAGACTGGGAACCAGTAGGACTGAAGCTCCTAGTTGACCTAGGGGAAAAAACGAATGTCATAAATTTAATACAAAGTTTATATTTAATATAGACCCCTTTTATCATTCGCAAGAGATACTACAATTCAATAAGTAGAGCTTAAAATACATGTTAGCAAAGTCTAAAGGTATTAATACCAAAACCTTTTTTAAAAGAACATAGCTTCTATAGATAGATCATAAATATGTTTCTATATGAGAAAAATGTTTTCAACTACCGTTTCTTAAGAGTTGGAACCATTAAGCAAGTATTAATAGCATGTTAATGCTGAAATCTCTCAATGAACTAATAAAATGTAGCTCTTGCTTATAGGAGACTAGAAGTTCTAAACCTAGGATCATCAAGAAATTTGTCCACAAAGCACTAGTGTTGAAAGTGTCCCTAGTGATAGATTCAGGACACTATTAAATTGATTGCAGAGGCAAAAAAAAAGTTAATACTTTTAGCAAAATAAAATTAAATCCTGATTATATACAATTTCACAAATGCAGCTTTAGTAAAAAATCATACTCCACAGATCTGTACATCTAAGTTGTTAAAGTTTTAAAACGATTTTTCTCCAACTTGGTCCACTCCAAATCCTAGCTGTACCCCTCAAATCTCACCTGCTTTATCCTAAAATAGTTGTTAATCATGGCCTGTCGGCCAATTTAGAAGTAATGACATCAGAAGTGTTTCTAGCAGAGCACCAGTGGTTCACATCTGTCATCCTAGCTACTCTGGACACTGAAATCTGAAGATCTCATGCCAGCCCAGACAGGAAAGGCCATGACACTTGGCTCAAGTGCCAATCCTTGAGCAAAAAAGCCAAGGCACAGTGTCCAGGCTGAGTTCAAGTCCAGTACTGGCACCAAAAAAAAAGTGTTCCTACTTATAATTACATGGTGCTGGAATAGAGAGCTGGGCAGAGGAAAGGCTGGCAGTGTGTGGGCTGGGCAGCTGTAGGATTAGTTGGGTTCATTTAGCAGCTGCTACAAGCTACAATGTTTTTACACCCTCCACTTACCTTCCTGATCGCAGGGAAGACTGTGAAGAGGACCTAGAACTATGAAGACTGCGTTTACTAGTTGTAGGGAATTCCAACCCATTCTGAAAGAATAAATAACAGCAATCATTAGTTCTGTATTTTCAAGGCAAGTGCTCTACCACTGAGCCACCTTCCCAGCCCCTGGTTCTGTATTTTCAAAGAAAAACATTCTTTTAGTTAGATTTTATGACAAAAACATCAACAGTTATTTTCATCAAATGTTTAAGAAATAGTAGGGCTGGGGATATAACTGAAAGCCAGAGCACTTGTGCAAAGCCTGTGTGAAGTTCAGTTTCCAGCACCAAAGAAACACAAACACACACATTACGACGGGGTACTGCATGTGTTACCTGCTGAAAGTATGTTTGGAGGACAACTTGGAGATCAGCATTTTTTTCTGCTATCTCAATTAACATTTCATCAATGTCCTTGTGAAACTGTTTTGTTTCACGAAATTTAATATCTTGTTCCTCTAGAGTTTCATCTTGTGTTTGCTTCAAGAGACGGATATCTTTTATGAGTTTCTCACACTGTAGGAAAAAGTAGTCAATTATTAAATAGACCTCTGTTTCTGATTGTTTGCAGATAAGGATATGAGTTTATGATTTGAGATTTCAAAAAGTGTACACATTTACAGGTCAGGTTTTTTTTTAATATATATATCATTACCTGTTTAGTGACTCTCTCTAATTTTGGCTTCTGTTCCTCAGTATCTTTACGTAGTTGGAGCAAATAATCTTGCTTCCCTGACAATTTTTCCTTGGCAGTTTTTGTTAAATGTTCTACAACTTCTGAAGTATTTTCCATGCTCTGTAGAAAAGAAAGTATTAATATACTTACTGGTTAGAACAAAAAAAAATGACAGTGTTAGCTATTTGTCAAGTATTCAGTTAATCTAAATTCTTTGTTTTTAGTTACATGTATTTTATTGGTCAATAATAAGTATAGTGGTCTTGTGGACTTTATTTTTTATATAGTCCCCCAGAAAACTTATTTTGGTACTTGAAAAAAATAAAGAATATGAAACAGGCACTAGTGGCTCAAGCCTGTAATGCTAGCTTCTCAAGAGGCTGAGATCTGAGGACTTCCAGCCAGGGCAGAAAAGTCTGTGAGACTCTTTTATCTCCAATTAACCAGCCAAAAACCAGAAGTGGAACACTGGCTCAAGTGGTAAAAACACCAGCCTTGAGCAAAAACAGGCCAAGTGAGAGAACGAGTTCAAATCCTAGTACCAGTATACACGCACACACACACACGCACACACACACGCACACACACACACACGCGCACACACACACACACACACACAAATGTACTGGACTATTGAAATCAAATAATTTTCAGAAATTCAAAAGTCATATCTCTTCCTTCTGTTTTTTTAAATCATTTAGGTCTTGTTTACAAAGCATGTTTACATCTCTCAGTAATTTGCTTTAGTAACTAATTTCTACTTGAATATTTCTTGTCTTTTAACCCTTTTGTCAGTACGAAGGCTTTTAAGGCCTCACACTTGCCAGCCATGTGCTCTACATCTTGAGCCACACCTTGATCTTGTTTCTTTTCTGCCAAATCCTCAATTAAAAATAACAAGTTTACATAAAAAATGAAAATCTTGGGGCTGGGAAGTTGGTTCAGTGATAGAGTGCTTGCCTTGCATGCATGAGGCCTTGGGTTCGATTCCTCAGCACCACATAAGCAGAAAAAAGCTGGAAGTGGTGCTGTGGCTCAAGTGGTAGGGCACTAGTCTTGAGCTGAAGAGCTGAGGGACAGCGCCCAGACCCAGAGTTCAGGCCCCATGAAGGACAAAAAAAAAAAAAAAAAATCTTTTGTACAGTTAATAGAGATCCTTTTGAAAAGTTAAAAGACAATCAACTGGGGGAAAATCTGCAATATTCAAAGGAGTGGTAGCCATAACATTTAAAGTTCCTTGGTGGGGTGCCTATGGCTCATGCCTGTATTCTAGCTACTCAGGAGGCTGAAATTTAAGGATCCTAGTTTAAAGCCAGCCTGGGCAGGAAAGTATATAAGACTATTATCTCCAATACACCACCTAACCCAGAAGTGAAGTTATGGCTCACTTGGTAGAGCACTTGCCTTGAGCAAAAGAAGCTCAGGGACAGTGCCCAGGTGCTGAGTTCAAACTGCACACCCCAGGACTGGCAAAAAATTAAAAATAATTAAAATTGTTAAAAAAATCTCCACAAAATGAACAATAAAGAGAAAAAAATAAAAGGACACAGAGGGTCACTTCATTCTTGGAAGGTACATTTATGTAGTAAACACAGATGCATTATCTCACTATTATTCAGAGGCATGCAAATGAGGAGTTACCAGTATGTATTCATCAAACTAGCACAACTAGAACAGTCTGCTCCCACCTAGTGTTAATGAAGAGGAGAAAAGGTCACATTTGTGCAAAATGATGGGATGTGAATTGGTACAATGCTCATCAAAATTAAATGTCTGCAAACTGTATGACCCAGCAATTCAATTTAAAAATAACTTTTAAAAAAACTTTTGCTTGAAAAGGTCAGATAATGTGATGTTAGGAAAATGAACCCTTAGATATGTATGTAAATGTTATTTTTTCTTTCATGCATTTGTTTCTAACACATTTATAAGATTATTTCCTTGTTGCTTTGTATGTCCCTCCCCCACAGTATAACCCCTGCTTTCACTATATTTGATGTCGGTATAATTTGTGGAGGAGATGGGGAAAAAAAAGTCGTTTAAAGATACAGGTGGACCCGTTGCAACAATGAGAAGTACAAGTTGTCATGTCGAAAAAGAACTTTACAACTTTGGTGGGGGGGGGGGGATTGGGTGGGGGGGGGGGGGGGGGGAGGCTGGGAAGGGATGTGAAGGGTAAACAAAGGAGGAGGCTGCAATGCTTGATAAGAAATGTACTCATTATCTTGCCCATGTAATTGTAACCCCTCTGTACAGTATGTTCACAAATAAAATAAAATAAATTAAAAAAAAAGAAATGAACTGATTACTTATGTAATTGTAACCACTCTTTACAGTATGTTCACAAAAAAATAAATTAATTAAATTAAAAGATAAAAAGAAAAACAACTTTTTGTGTGTGCTCAAAATGTGACAGCATTTTTTCCCTCTATTTTTGGAAGTATGGGACCTGATACTTGGTAGGCAAGTGCTCTACTACTGAGGTATCCCTCCAGCCCTTTTTTATTTTTACATATAGTGCCTTGTATTTTTACTTGGGGCTGACCTCAGATTGTGCTCTCCAAGTTATGCTTCTTGCATAGCTTGAAACACAGGCCTGCAGTACCGTGCTCAGCTTATTGTGTAAGATGCCATCTCTCTTACTTTTTGTCTGAGTTGACCTGGAACCATGACCTTCCTGATCTCCCAGTTGCTCGCCAACCTCCCCAGTAGACAGAATTACAAGCAGAGCTATTGCACCCAGCTAAACTTTTTAAGGGACCAATCGTAATGTGATCTTAAGGAATTAAACTACGAATCTTAAGGAATGTATTAAATAGTAGATAGGCCATTATAAGGCAGTTGTGAGTCATCAACTAATAACACATAACTGTTGATACTGAGCATTATTAAAGAATTTTAATTGATTTACTCACTGTTTCATTCACTTTGGTAAGGGATATGAGATGCATATCTCTTACTATTTTCCTGAAAAGGCTCCAAAAAGACTGCTTTCTTTGTGCAAGAGTAAAAAATAAGTAGTAAGAATAACAAATAAAAGAATACAGAGGGGCTAAAAGGCAATGATATAGATTGTTGACTTTTATTGGCAGTTTATTATTAAGAAGCTTACGGAATTTACCTGGATGTCTTCTTCAATTTCTCTGATTTGTCTTTGTTTGTATCGATATTTTTCATCAGCAATTCTTTTTTGTTCTTCTAGTTTAATTTTTAGCCCATATTCATCACCTTCAATTCAGAGAATTTTAGTTTGATTTTGATATGCTATATATATAAAATATAAGGTATTACATATATTACATTTCCTAACTTTTTGTTATTAAAGGTTAAATTCATTATATCTACTTAAAAAACAGTATGAGCATGTAGTAACTTTTTTTGTTGTTTTTGCTTTTTGTTTTTGTCAATGGTTAGGCTTGAACTCTGGGCCTGGGTACTGTCCCTGAGCTCTTTTGCTCAAGACTACCACTCTACCACTTGAGACACAGCTCCACTTCTGGCTTTTTTGATGGTTAATTAGAGATAAGAATCTCACAGACTTTCCTGCCTGGAAAGGCTGGCTTTAAACCATGATCCTCAGATCTCAGCCTCCTGAGTAGCTAGGATTACAGGCATAAGCCACTAGCACCTAGCAAATCATACTGTGTTCACTCTGTGCTTTTTTTTTTTTTTTGCCAGTCCTAGGTCTTGAACTCATAGCCTGGACACTGTCCCTGAACTTCTCTTGCTCAAGGCTAGCACTCTACCACTTCAGCCACAGCACCACTTCCAGCTTCTTCTGTTTATGTGGTATTGAGGAATCAAACCCAGGGCTTCATTCATGCTAGGCAAGCACACTGCTACCATATTTCCAGCCCTGTAGTAACTTTTTAGTCAACACAAAGTAGCAATATGCTACAAATTTTTTTCAGATTGAAGTTAATTCCATAGAGAATGATGTCATATACCACAGATCTAATAAGGGAAATAATACATTAGCAGAATAATTACAAAAAGGGGAAGGAAAGGAAAGATGTTTGATTTTTCTGACACAATCAAACATGGCACATTCTTTATAATTCAGTGTTTTTCTTTTTTTGGGGGGGGGGTCCGGTCGTGGGGCCTGAACTCTTAGCCTGGGTGCTGTCCTTCAGCTCTTCAGCTCAAGGCTAGCACTCTACCACTTGAGCCACAGCGCCACTTCTGGCTTTTTTCTTCTGCTTATGTGGTGCTGAGGAATCGAACCCAGGGCCTTAAGCATCCAAGGCGAGCGCTCTACCACTGAGCCACTTCCCAGCCCCAATTCAGTGGGTTTTTTCTTAACTAAATAAACTTCACTGCATATATTTCTTTGACTCCTACATACTAGTTGGTGTCACTTTTTTAAAAGACTGTTTGTAATGATCATTGCAGTTGGTCAGAACTTGCAGAGTGTTTTCGAGGGCATAAATTTCCTTTTCTGCTTTGTTGATCTGAGCATCCAAACTGTCACCTTCCCTTTGAAGTTCTTCTTTTTCTTGAGCAGCCTGAACAGAAGAGAAGGGAATCACTTAAGGTACTAACTCACAGGGAGTCAACCCACAACTAAAGTCTGGCTGTTTCCGGTCTCTTTTTCTCCCACCACACTATTTCAAGTGAAATGGCCGTTTAACTAGGCCATAGAACCTAGCTGGAGGAAGCAAATCCCCAGGTATTAGCCTTGAAAGGTTATTCTTGTTGACAGTGCTGTCAGTCTGTCTGTCTGTCTGCTGCCTAGCTGCTGTGCAGGATGCAACTAGTTCTTGCCCATGCTCCTGGACAGGTTGTTTTGCATTACCACAACCCAGAAGCCCTGGCTGAGTGACTCAAGACTGAAACCTGAAACTGAGAAACATGAACTTTTCCACCTAGAGTGTTGATGTGGGGATATTTTGTCATAGAAATGGAAGTTTGGCTCAAAGGCAACATTTGTTAAGGAAATGTGTCTAATTCACTTCCTGAAGAATAATGATACTAATGTTATTGTAAAATGTTAGAAACTGAAGTGTTTCTAACAAACCTATTTCTCACAGAGCACATTCTAGTGTAAAACAAGTGTCCAGTGGTTGAATAAAACTGCTTTTAACTGAAATTGATTTTATGGAAGCTTATAGTATGTTCATGCTATATCTGCTGACCTGGAACCTGAGAAGTTCTTAGAATCATTTGAGAACTCTGGAGAGCCTGCCTACTGAGTTATCTTGGTTAAAAGAGAGAGAAGAAATTTTTCTTCTCAGCATTTATAGCATTTGATGTTTTCTAGCCCCATCTATTTGCAATCCATTTTAAAGACTGTGGGAGGTAAAACAACCTAGAAAATGAGTGTTTTGGATAAACCTTGGTTGCCTTTTACTTCTCTCCAAGATCTGAAATGAGAATGTTCCTGAACCTCTTGCTTTAATACCCGATTTCAACTCCACATGCTATTAACGCCACTTCCCTTCTCAATCAATTTGATAGCTGCCTAGCTTTATTATTATTAATAATTAATTAAGATAAGTTCTTGCAAAATGGCTTTCCCAAGCTGGCCTCAAACTGATATTCTCCTTGATCTAAGTCTCCTAATTTGGTAGGATTACAAGTATGAGCCACTGCACTTGCCTTGGAAATGTTTTAGGATTTTTGAGCATTTAAAAGCATTTTCAAATGATTGCCTAATTAATATGACCTAATAAAAATAAACTGAAGACATTAAAATATGCCCAAGTATAGACCTAAAAATATGTTGAAGAATGGTCATCCAGGCAATACTGGTTCATGCCTATAATCCTAGCTACTCAGGAGGCTGAGATCTGAGGATCTTGGTTTGAGGCCAGTCAGGCAGGCATACAAGTCCTCACCTAGTTGAACTAGGGGCATGGCTCAAGAAGTAAAGCACCAGTCATGAACAAGAAAACCAAGCAACAGCATGGAGCCCTGGGTTCAAGCCTTGATAACCGGAAAGTAAAACCTAGTTAATTGGAATGACCTTAAAGAAGAAGGGCTTTAGGGAAAGTAAGCAAATTTTGAAAGCCAGAAAGGAGTGCCTTCTCCAGCTCATGGAGATCTTTTTCAATGTCTGAATTTTTTTTTGGGGGGGGGCGGGTAGGGAGGTGGGAGTACTAAAGTTTAAGCTCAGAGCTTTGAGTTACTTACATAGGCACTCTACTGCCACTTGAGCCATGCCTCCAGCCCTTTTTTGTCAGTCATGGATCTTGAACTCTGGGCCTGGATGCTGTTCCTGAGCTCTTCAACTCAACGCTAACACTCTACCACTTGAGCCACAGTGCTACTTCCGGTTTTCTGGTTGGAGGTAAGAGTCTCACGGACTTCCCTGCCAAGGCTGGCTTTGAGCCACGATCCACAGATCTCAGGTTCCTGAATAGCTAGGATTGAATGTGTGAGCCACCAGCACCTGGTTTCCAGCCCTTTTTTACTCTGGTTATTTCTGAGATTATGGTTCCACTTTTAGCTAACAGTCTGACCATGAGCATCCTATGTATGCTTACTACCACAACTGAGAAACAGTAGGTACATGCCATCACACTCAGCTTTTCTTTTAAAGTGGGGGCTCATGAACTTTTTGCCCAGGCAAGCTGGCCAATCAGGCCAATTGTCCTGATCTCAACTTCCCAGGTAGCTTGAATTACAGACATGAGCTTCCACCATAGGGCCTTTTTCATCTTTTTGCTAGCATAGTTGTACAGCATGGGATGATTCACTTTGGTAGATCCATGTATACAATATATTTCGATCATATTCACCTCCTACTACTCTTTCTCATCCCTCTTACATGCAATTATTATCTTACTTGCGATTTCAAAAAGGGTTTCATTATGACTTTGCATGCAAAATAAGTTGATCATATTCTCCTTCCTCTTTACCCTCCCACAGTTCCCTGAAATAGTCCCCCATTTAGGTCCACTTCCTTTACTTTAGATGTAGCTTCTGCACATGTGAGAAAATAGGCAATATTTGAGTATGCCTTATTCACTTAACCATCATATTATCTCCATCTCCATTCATTTTTCTGCCAAATGACATAATTTGTTCTCGATGTCATGGCTAAGAATGCTACGCATGTCTTCATTGGCCATTCATACTTGTTTTGTGAACTGTCCAACTCACTTGCCTCAAGGATTGGGAGTTCATAAAACTAACAGTGCTTCAGGCAATGAATTCTAAGAAATGGAAACAAGAGGTCTTTTTCTTTGTTGCTATTTTTGTTTTCCTTTATTTTTGTCTTGTTTGTTCATTTATATGCCTTTGGGCCAGTAAAGGGAGGCACAGAAATGGTAGGACAGAGGGTGAACAAATGCAGCAGTGATGCTCACTAGACACAACGTTAAAAATGAACTATACAACTTGTGGGTGGGTGTGGAGCACATAGGCAGCAAAGATGGCGCTGGGAGGGGGTTGAGTGGGCAGAGCCTAATTTACTGTAGAGCACATGGGCAGCCAAGATGGCTCTAGGAGAGAGTAGAGTGGGCAGAGCCCAATTGATCTTCTGATCAATGCCTAACCAGCCCGTGAAGGCTCAGGTGAATGATAGGGTGTGACCTTGACAGTGATTGGTTCCTCTTCCTCCCTTACCATACCACCCACCCTTTGTGTCTTTAAAAAGGGGCTGCTCTCTGTTAATAAACGAGTTTTCTACCTGCTGGATTTGGCTCCCTGCTGTGTCTGATTGTCTCCTGGGCTGAGGGAGGCTAGGGAATGGGCGAGCGCTGCACTTACCTTTCCTCGGACCCCGTCCGTCTTTTGTGGGACAGACGAAGACCCAACAGGTGGGGACAGGAGAGGAAAACTGGGAGAGAGGGAAGGATTCAAAAAGAAATGTACTCTTTACCTGGCTTATGTAACTGTAACCCCTCTGTACATCACCTTTATAATAAAAATAACAAATTTTAAAAAATAATACTGTTTCAGTACAACTGTTTTAGTCCCTTGTCAAGTGCAATAGGTAATGGCTTTAAGCAAATTAAATAAGTTGCTTTGTTTTAGGAGGAAGATGTCAGGTTCATTTTTAAAATCCAGAGAATCTAGGCACTGGTGGTTCACACTTGTAATCCTAGTTACTCAGGAGGCTGAGATCCAAGGATCCCAGTTCAAAGGCAACCTAGTCAGAAAAGTCCATGAGATGCTTATCTCCAAAAACAACCAAAAAAGCCTGAAGTGGAGTAGAGCTGTAGATCAAAACTAGAGTGCTGGCTTGGAGCAAAAGAAGCTCTGGGACAGTACCAGACCCTGAGTTCAATCCCCAAGAACCA
>NW_012267391.1:1782317-1784393 GCF_000151885.1 Dipodomys ordii
AGTGGCGCTGTGGCTCAAGTGGTAGGGTACTAGCCTTGAGCTGAAGAGCTGAGGGACAGTGCTCAGGCCCAGAGTTCAGGCCCCACAACCGGACCAAAAAAAAAAAAAAACACACACACAATAGAGCTGGGCACCAGTGGCTCACGCCTGTAATCCTAGCTACTCAGGAGGCTGAGATCTGAGGATCATGGTTCAAAGCCAGCCTAGGCAGTAAAGTCCGTGAGACTCTTATCTCCAATAAACCACCAGAAAACCAGAAGTGGTGCTGTGGCTTAAGTAGTAGAGCGCTTGCCTTGAGCTGAAGAGCTGAGGGGCAGCACCCAAGCCCAGAGTTCAAGCCCCACAACTGACAAAAACAATTAAAAAAAAACACACAATAGATTTGTGCTGCAGGTAATGAACCTCACCCCAGGCAATGGGAAATGACCATGACTATTTCTCCAAAAGGCCCAACTGCCTCTAACTTGTGCTGCTCAAAGCAGAATGGAGCTAGTTCCAGTGCTCACACCTATAATCCTAGCTACTCAAGAGTCTGGGATCTGAGGATCAAGGTTTGAAGCCAGCCCCAGCAAGAAAGTCCCTGAGACTCATCTCCAACTAAGCATCAAGAAAAACTTTAAATTAAAAAAATTAAAAAGCTGGAAGTGAAGCTATGGCTCAAGTGAAAGAGTACTAGCCTTGAGCAAAATGTTCAGGGACAGCACCCAGGCCTTGAGTGCAAACCACAGGTTGCATGCGTGAGTGCATGCATGTGTGTGAGCACTGGTGCGCACACGTGCGCTCATGGGCACACACACACACAGCAGAATAAGAAAATTCATGCCTCCCTTGCCTTTCCTTGCAAGAAAGGTAAAAGTGATAGAGAATTTTCTTTCAACATTCAATTCTTAAATGTTAGCTTCATTTTTCTTCCATTTCAGTATTTGGGGAGCTATACTAATATACACACAGGAATATGGAGGTAACTGCTATAGCCTCATGAAAGCAAGCCGCCAAAGCTAGTGAAATCAACTCATCACTTTCCTACTCCTACAGAGTTCTGATGCAAACAGATTTAATGTCACAGGTGATACTTCTTTTTATTTTAAATTGTCAGTGTTGTCATCAGACTTCCTCAACTTCACACTTACGATGGCAGAATGAGCAGAGCTATATCTTTCCTCCTTTCTAAAGTAGGGGAAAAATACACACACACACACATACACACATATCAAAAAGAAAAGAAAGGACAGTGATCAAGACTCTCTAGTACTATCAAATGAATAAGTGAAATATAAACTCTGGAAGCAGAGGTAGACTCATTTGATGGAGTGCCAACCTTGAGCAAAAGGCCAAGCACAAGTACAAGGCCCTGAGTTTAAGCCTTAGTACCAGGACAAAAATAAATAAATAAATAAAGCAGGAAGAAGGAAAGGAGAGAGGAAGGGAGGGAGGGAGGGAAGGAGGAAAGGAGAAAAGAAAAAAAGAAAGGGAAGGAAAAAATAAAAGGAAAAAAACTCTGTGACAAGAAAGACAAGAACTTATTCATGAACTAAAAGAAAAAATGGAAAACACAGATGGGATAAGATCAGCAGAACAAAAACAGATAGACCCCTGGAAAATTACTGCAATAACAGTAGCCATTTTCCATTGAGTTTGGATATGACCCAAACTCAAGAATACAAAATGAAAGAGCATTAGTGATCTGTGAGGCCCTCATCAATGAGAAGTTAAGAAAAGATCTGTTTACACATGATCCAGGCCATTCCCCTCATCCCTGGACATACATGGGGATGCTGACATGGTTTCTTCTCCAATGATAACTAGACAATTACCAGAGTTTCCCCAAACATGAATTGCAACAAGAGAGAGAGAGAGAGAGAAGTAAAAAAACAAATATGCAAAGCCGGGCACCCATGGCTCACACCTGTAATCCTAGCTACTCAGGGGGCTGAGATCTGAGGATCATGGTTCAAAGCCAGCCCGTGCAGGAAAGTCCATGAGCCTCTTATCTCCAATAAACCACCAGAAAACTGGAAGTGGCACTGTGGCTCAAGTGGTAGAGTGCTAGCCTTGAGCTGAAGAGCTGGGACAGGG
>NW_012267391.1:1785763-1799211 GCF_000151885.1 Dipodomys ordii
TCCCTCAGCTCTTCAGCTCAAGGCTAGCACTCTACCACTTGAGCCACAGCGCCACTTCCGGCTTTTTTCTCTTTGCTTATGTGATGCTGAGGAATTGAACCCAGGGCCTCATGCATGCAAGACAAGCGCTCTACCACTGAGTCACCTTCCCAACCCCAAACTGCATTTTTCTATAGTAATAAATTAATTTAACCAGTGGTTGAAAATCTTTCCCCATTAGAAAATTCTAGGCCCCCAGTGGCTTTACCAATAGTCTTTAAAAATCCAATGTATTCTATTTTTACAAACATAGATACAATATAGAAAAATATGAGACACAAAATACAAAGGTATACATAACACTTTTATAACCTGAAACCTAAAAAGGCATTAGAGCAAAGAAAACTGTAAGTCATTTGTACCCATAAGTACAGATGCAAAAATGTTAGCTTGGCTTAACTCTGAAAAACTGATCAATATAATTAATTACATGAACAGACTGAGCTGTTAATTCATTCATGTTAATGAATGAAGAAAATGTCAACATCCATTCTAGTTAAACAAATAAACAATCTGTTATTGAAGAAAATGGAAAAGGATATCTCAAAACAAACTAGGGAACGGAAGTAGCCTAGTTTGTCCAGATGTCAGGAAGTCCCGGGTTGGATCTCCAGCACAGCAAAAAATAAATATATATGAAAACACAGCCACTCTTAGGGTTAATGGCAAAACAATGCATGGTTTTCCTACTGAGAACAGGAATAAGGAAAAAAAGTTGCTGTAATCACCACTATTCAGAACTGAACTAGAGGTCTTAGCAAGTACAATATAGAAAGAGAAAGAAAAAGTATAGATTGGAAAGAAAGAAGCATAGCTATGATAATTCAAATTTTAATATGAAAGAATACCTAGAATATCAGAATCTGTAGGTGAATTAGAGGTTTGGTAAAGCTGCTGAATACTTCTACAGGAAAATATTAGTCCTCAGCCATGCACAAAAATGAATTCCAAATCGATTAGTGATCTTAAAGTAAAACAGAAAAGGTCCAAGTTTCCAGCCTGGCAAAACTTGGATGCAGTTACATGAAACGCTTAATAAACTGAAAATTTTCTCCCCAATGTGCAAACAAAATGACAAGACTAAATCTGTGCCTGGCGATGTCAATCTAACTCTGAAGCTACACAAACACAGACACCTTTACAATTAAGTTTGCTTTGTTTTATAGTATCTGTACTCCCTGTATTTTTCAAGAGCTATTTTATAAACAGATAATGTATTTCTCCATTGAAAGCACACACAAAAAAACAGCACAATCTTAAAAAAAAAAGTAAACCAGAGGCTCTAAAGATCACAGGATTAGTCAAAGGAAAGAGAGAAGAAACAGCCTAGACGTCTGGCTCTGATTCACCCTAAGGAAAAGCCTTTGCTTGTGAGTAATAGAGATGGCCATCCCACAAGCAGTGGAAGGGACAGGGTTGCTCACATCACCCTCATGTTTGTTTCCCAATTCTTCAGTAATGTTTCAACACCTTCACAATTACCTTATGATTTGCCGTTCTTGATCCACACATCGTATCTGGGCGGCCAACATGGTTTTGTGAACCTTAATTTCTTCACTTCGCTCTTCCATGGCTGTACGTAATTGCTGTTTTCTTTTTTCCAGTGAAACAATTTCCTCAGCCTTACTGTGAAGCAGTTCTCGAGTGCGCTTAACCTCCAGTTTTAAAAGATTGTAATCTATCATCAATTCCTGTTGAAATAACATAATTTTCAAATATTGGAATATTTATTTTTATACCAAAATATTTTTGTATTGCTATAAAAGTCAAACTTAGCCAGGTGTCAGTGGCTCATGCCTGTAATCCTAGCTACTCAGGAGGCTAAGATCTGAATATCATGGTTCAAAGCCAACCCAGGAAGGAAAGTTCATGAGACTTTTAACTCTAGTTAACCACACACACACACACACACACACAGGCAGAAGTTCAGAACACCAACCTTACTGAAAAAGTTAAGGGACAGTGCCCAGGGCCTGAGTTCAAGCCCCAGTACTGGCACACACACACATACACAAAAAGTCAAACTTGAAAAAGTTTTTTTGTCAGTCATGGGGCCTGGACTCTGGGCCTGGGTGCTGTCCCTGAGCTCTTCAACTCAAGGATAGCACTCTACTGCTTGAGCCACAGTGCCACTTCTGGCATTTTCTGCTTATGTGGTGCTGAGGAGTCAAACCCAGGGCCTCATGCATGCAAGGTAAGCACTCTACCACTGAGCCACCTTCTCAGATCCAAAAGGTACCTTTTTAAAATGGGATCATTGATTCAGACATTATCAAAGATCTTAATGTGTTCAAAGTCATGATTCTAACTTTTCTTTATAATAAGGGGAGACTTACAGTTATTTCAAATAATTTTAAATAGTTCAATTTTAAATTCAAGTATTATTATAAAAAGGAAAAACTCATTCCTAAAAGTTGAAACTTATAATACCCAGAAAACAACAAAGTCCTATGGGTGAACATTTTATACTCTAAAATAAATCTTATAAGATACTATTGAAGCACACTTTTATTTTAAAACTATTCAATCATGAATAGAATGTTGAGATTTTTGTTGGGGGTAGGGCAAGGATAAGTTAGGAGTAGAGGGAGGAAGGGTGAACAAGTAAGTCATTGTATTTAAGGTCCACCATGTAAATAATTGAGCTACATAACTTGTGAGTAAGATGGAATGAGAAAGAGGGGGAAGAATGATGGAAGAGGTGACATGGACCCATGGTGCATTGTACTCATAAACACCTTTGTATAATTACTGCATGTTTGTCAAGAGGCAAACTAAAATCATGGGATATGACGCATCAAATTGACAACAATTTTATAACTTAAAATATTCTCAGTGGAAGTAAACAAAAAAAGAATCACTTACATATGGCTGGTAGGAGGTATGAATTGAAACCTCAAGAGGGTAATTTGACTTAAAAAGCATTTTGAGACACTATGAGCATCTCATTTTTGAATCATAATTACACATATAGAAATGTATCTCAAGAAATCAATTGAACAATTCTACATCTATATAGATATGGGCACTGCACATTATAGTGTACAACAAAACAGTAGAAACAATCATACCCAGGAGTAAAATCTGCTTAAACTATGCTAACTTCATGCAATGTACTCAAAGTCTTTTAAGACTTATTTTCAAAATAGCAGTTAATGTTTAGAAAACATGTATTATACATTAAATGTATGTATTAAAATACATTAAATATGTATAAATCCAACAGATAAAGTCAGTTTTGACCAAAAGGAATAATCGACTTTAACACTTTAAGTAGAGTGACCATAATGACTTATTTTCTTCTTCATTATTCACTGTATTTTAAATTTTTCTATAGTTAACATAGAAATACACCACTTTTAAAATTATGCAAACAAGTTTATCGCACCTCTTTAAATTCTTTGGCTTTCTTAAGTTCTTTGTCTGATCTGTCGATGAAAAGTGTTAGTTCATTTATTTTATTCATGAAAACCTGCTTTTCCTCACAATTTTTACTGTTTGACTTCTTGATAAAGTAAAGGTCATTCTGTAGGAAGGCAAAGGTACATGAAATTTTGTTTTAAATAACCATGGTAAATATATACTAAAGATATATTAAATTATTTCTCATATTTACAATTGTTTCTCATATTATTGTACTATTGCTTATTTTCCCTTTTTTATGTCAGCATTTAATAACCAAATACTTTCATCTCTATCATCTTGTTAATGCTTCTAGTGAAATGTACATGGATAGCTGTACAGGACTCATTGATGCCATTCTAGAGTTTACTGTTTGATTTTTCCCAAGGTCCAGATTGTGAGAAACAGAAGGGCCTCCTGACCCCTGCCCACACCATCTCTTCCCTCCTCCTTTGCAGTAGCCAGACAAGAAGAAGAGTAAAATTAGTGGTATAAAAGTGTGATGTCAGAAAATTACATTTGGAACAAAAGAATTAAAGAACTGAGTTTCTGTAAAGTACTAAGTTTCTGTAAAGTAAGATCTGAGGTGCCATGGGAAAGGGCATACAGAATGACCTTACAATCAAATACTACTGTGGAGAAGAGCAAATCTTCATTAACTAGCTTTAATTTTTTTTTAAAAAAATCACTGTATTTCTCTTGTCTATTAAAGGCAGAGTTGGAACAGGGCTAGGTACTAGCTTGCTGAATAATGGAGACACCGTGGCTAGGAGGTTAGAAGAGGAAGGAATCAGCGGTGTCCCCACACCACAGCATGCACACGATCCCGGCCACAGTCAGGAAGCATGCTCACATACAGACTCTTCTCCTTTTCTCTAGCATAATGTTCTTGTAGTCTAGTATTCTAAATAATTGACACAATGATGGCTATGACATATCTATTGCAAGCACTGAGTTAAGATATACACCACTTCTAGTTTTCCCAAATACCCTAAAATAATATTCAATATCTTCTTTTCCAATTAATAAATGAGTGTACTAGGGTGCAGAAAAGTTAAAATGGCCAGAGTGAAAAATCCAGAACAGGTTTTATCCAGTCCCAAAGCTGGTATCGTTTTCCAGTAAACCAAGACAACAGTGAATCAATATTTTATCAAGGCATGAACTCCAAACCAAAATGTTATGCAGGGCAATTCTAACTGGAACCACTAGGGGACAGTCATCACCAGTCCTTCCCACAGGAAATAAATAAACATTTAAACCCTATAAAGTTCCCAGCGTGTTCAGGTCTTAAAACAAAATTCCTACAATTAAAAAATATTCTCATCTTACTTAATGATGTCATTTGAAATATTTTAACCAATTAGTAGACAACAGACAACAACATATAAACAGTTGCTTCGGCTAGCTGACATTTTAGTGGTAAAGAGCCTCAGGTTATTCATTATGGCATAAAACTGGGATATATCAATGTTCTCCATAGTAGGTAGATGCTTTAAGAGTATTTAAGTGGATCACGAATCAAACCCTACCTCTATGGGCTAGCTACATACTCTGGAAACTTATAGAAATTTACACAGAATAATATGTGTATATTTATATAACTTGTATACATATACTGTATATGTACTATATATCATATAAATGCATTGATAAAGAATACATATATAATATATATGTGAATGTCACAAGACACTTTTAAGGATTATGTGAAATAGAATATTAGAGGGAGGTAATGCAACATTTAGCATGGAATAAAATCCTTATTGGTGGGAACATTACATTCTGATAGTATTTGTTAGGGTATTTGTTAGGGTGACTTGGCAATTACATCTTAGGAACACATTGACTTTAAAGAAAATGACTAGTAAATAGGATATTGAAAACAAAGAAAGGTTTTTGTCTAAGTTACGTGAAGCTTCTTGATCTGTGTTTCTAAAATGGTACATGTTGATTGCTTCTCTTCCAGTGTTTTCTTGAGTTCAACAATTTTTGCTTCAAGGATTTGTTTCTCTTCTGTATTAATATCTCCCCTTAACCGTGACATTCTCCGTTCCACTTGCTGAATGTAAAAATCCTGTTAATAGTTTTTAAAAAGAGGTTAGTGAGGGGATATAAATAATTAAAGGCATTGCCATAACTACCAACACAGTAAATACTGCCTTTAGTTTCGTGGAGGCATTATTGAGTTTACTTTGGTGCTTCACTAATCTGGGATAAAATTCTTCCTATTTTAAGGGGAACAACAACCATTATTCAGTAATCAGAATACATGAGAGTGACACAAAAACCCAAAACCCATCTGAAAAATACAACCAAGTCACTCCCAAAGCCTCAGGAATCCAGTGGAATGGATTTCTGAGGGGACATTTCATACAGGATGCAAAAAGTCACAGATAGCCATAAAAGGGTATATGGTAAACTTGCAGTGAATAGTGTTTAAAATCAGTTTAATTAGCAACTGTACTTGGGAGAAATTAAGAATATGTTGGGCGTGGAAATTGCGATGTAGAGAAATAGGACTTAAGAAATTAGCATAAATAGAAAATATATGTTAATATATATCAAAATACAGAAACATCAAAAATACTTTCACTCCTGGCCTGGGGAGGGAGCTATGGATTTACACATTTGTATAAGTGAAAATCAGCATCCAGTTTTTTGAGGTTTGCTATGTCATGACCTTTGTTTCACTCTAGGTCCAGACACCCCAGATTTCTATAAACATGGCCTTCTCTCCCTAGAGCTTTTTCCTGTTGCCCATTTATTTTAGATTGAGGGAAAACATAGCTTTTAAATTCCTTTGACCTTTTAGTGACCTATTATTAAAGCCAACATTCAGCATCTACTTATTGTTCCAAAAATTATTTAGAATATATTTTCTTAAGATACTGGAGCATCTAGGGGTTGTTGTTTGTTGATTATTGAGACAGGGTCCAAGTTGACCTTGCCCTTACCATGTACCCTAAGTTGGTCTCAAACTTAAGATCCTCCTGCTTCAGCCTCCTGAGTGCTGAGATTATATACAGGTGGGTACCACCACACCAAACTCTGTACTGGGGTGTCTTTATCATCACAACTACAACAAATCAATGTGGAAGGATTTTATAAGAGTGCCACATACCTGACTATACATAATTTCTTGCTGCTTCAAGGTTTCAAAGTCCCGCCGATGTAACTGATTGTTGAGATGCTTCAGAGAGGAACGGGTTCCTTCAATTTCTGACATAATCGCTTTTTCCTTTGTTGTCTCAGCCTGTAGCTCCTGAACTTTCTTAAACAACACATCTTTCACTATGTTCAATTGAGCTTCCACTTCCTGAGAATAAGAATTATAGTGATGAATGCAATTAGAATATCTTAAAATATTTTATTTATATGAACATTATAATTTAGAAACTCAAAAGCAACCTTTTTAAGCCCTTAAAAAAAGCCCATCCCATAATTTCCAATGTTTCTTATAATGTCTGTCCTGGTGGACTAGATCATTAGTTTTCTATTCCTCAATCTCACACCTTGACCTGTGACCTGAATTCCATCCCACATTGCCCCAGGCTCAGAAATAGGCCTCTTCAGGGACTGGGAAGATGGCTCAGTGGTAGAGCACTTGCCTTGCATGCCTGAGGCCCTGGGTTCAATTCCTCAGCACCACATAAGCAAAAAGAAAAAAAACGGAAGTGGCGCTGTGGCTCAAGTGGTAGAGTGCTAGCCTTGAGCTGAAGAGCTGAGGGACAGCGCCCAGGCCCAGAGTTCAGGCCCCACGACCGGACCCAAAAAAAAAAAGAAAGAAAGAAAGAAAAGAAATAGGCCTCTTCAGAAACTAAAATCCACTGGAGGTATACAGCTTGTCCATTTACAAAGCTCACTAAAATCTCCAGGGTAAAATTGGGGGGGAAAATCACATTGTGTAATCTACTTCCTTTTGAGGTACCAGCTCAGTGTTTAAGTAACCAGCCCTCCACTGGATGGGAGTCAGAGAGAGAATATGGCTTCCATTTAGAAATACTCCCACAATGGCAAAATTCAAGCTACTAACAGTAATTCTCTAAATGCACAGTTGGGAAGAGATACACAGAATCAGATCATTATGTGGCATTTTTGACATAAATATAAGTGATGTCATGAACTTTCACCTTTAGAAACAATTGTTTGAATAACATGGAAATAATGAATTCTGAAAAGGCATTGCATTTGAATACAATTTATTTCATTGGAAGCTGAATCTAGCACCCAATATCCAAAATACTTTTTTTTTGGTCAGTCGTGGCGCTTGAACTCTGGGGCTGGGCACTGTCCCTCAGCTCTTCATCTCAAGGTGAGTGCTCTACCACTTGACTACAGCACCACTTCCAGTTTTCTGGTGGTTAATTGGAGATAAGAGTCTCACAGACTTTCCTTGCCCAGGCTGGCTTTGAACCGCGATCCTCAGATCTCAGCCTCTTGAGTAACCAGGATTACAGGAGTGCACCACCAGCACCTGGCTTCCTCTGTACTCTTATACACTCATAAGTACATTTCCCTTTGAATCTCAATAGGAGACAAATCTCTGCTGATATATTTAAACTCTTACAAGGCAAGATATACCTGATAGTCTCTGCATTTTTAAATGTAATAGGTGATTTTCACTGGGATTAAGACCTTTTAGAAGATTGTTTGGCAAAGTTTCAAAGTTGGTGCTGGGTAGTAAGTAAGTGAGTATATCTCAAAAAAAAAAGACAGAGCTGAGGCTTTTTATTTCAACAAACAAAACTCAACAGCAATGAAAACAAAGATAATGAACACAACCCCGCTAATGTTCCCATTAATGTACTTGCTGCCCACTAATATCTTCAAAAAAATGTAAGAATGTGGATAGTAAGGGGAAACAAATGCTTGATAAGAAATGTACTCATTACCTTGCTCATGTAATTGTAACCCCTCTGTATGGTATTTTCACTATAAAAATAGATAAATAATTTTTAAATGTAAGACTGTTTTTAATTTTATGTGACCAAAAGATCTATTTCATATGAATGTCATAGATTTCTTATAAGTTTCAGTCCTACACTGTCTCATAGAAAACCATGCTCATAGGGAAAGAAAACATACAACTTTAAAATACTGATGTCTGATTTGAACTCAAATGCTACTTAACTCGGTGCTGCTTGATTTCATTACTGAGGAATATTTATAACACATTGAAAAAGCTGGATTTTACCCAAATATGAATGGATCCATATCTTAAATAAAATATCCAGAGTCTTGCTGCCATTTTCTGCTTTCCTCTGCCCCTCACAATAGAGTAAGAAGCAGTACCTGTAGTGTCATGAGACACTTATTAGTTGACCACTCTGATATTTGTAAAGGAGAAATGGGAAGCCAGCCTTTCCCAGTTCCTCATAAATGGCTTTCATATGAAGGACATACCAGTTTTGGGAGGAGGGGAAGAGAAAGTTATTGAAGTGGTGTATTTTAGAGTTTCATTTGCAAAAGTAACTTCCAGATTATAAGAGGTTAATGGGAGAGCAGGTGATGATGTCATATAAGTAATGTAGCCTGTGAAGGGAATTTGATCACAAAACAATACAACAAAGTGATAATTGGGTGAAAATCAGTTACAGAATAAAGGTCCTTTCATCAAGATAGCAGACATAGGGGTACCGGACCATTGGGCACACGTAGGCATCGGAGAGCAAAGGACATGGGTGAAGCAAAGGACCCTTCAAGGTTAAATTCTAACTGAGTTGCAGAGCCTCTTCTAAGACTTTCTAGTCTCTGGACCCCAAGAATCTAATTCACTCTTGCTAAGTGTGCTATCGGTCTTTTAATGGAACTTTACCCTTATGCTTTTTTCCTCTTCCTTTAGCATGTCTTCCAAATTGGTAGCTTTTTCTTCTACACTCATGGTTTTCTCAGTTATCATGTCTAATTTTCTTTTTACAATCTGATTGTGATTTTTTATTTTGTATAACCTAAACAGGTGTGTGAAGAAAAGACAGAAAACGTGTACACAATATTAAATGCAAGCAAAGAAAGTTGATTCTTAAAATCGTTTATATAATTTGAAAACTTCTTTTGCTGTTAACATTTTGATTATCACTACATATCTCATAGGCCCTAAAACAGTGCTCTTGAGACCTTGTGATAAAAATGACAGGAAAATTATAAAACAAGGTTTTAACAAGTTAAGAAAGAAAGTTAAGAAAGACTAATGTGCCAGGTGGCTCGCATGTGTAATCCTAGTGATTTGAGGATCACGGTTCAAAGCCAGCCCAGTCAGGAAAATTCATGAAACTCTTATCTCCAATTAATCACAGATAAAGCTGTAAGTGGCACTATGGCTCA
Organism: Dipodomys ordii; assembly: GCF_000151885.1. NCBI lineage: Eukaryota > Metazoa > Chordata > Mammalia > Rodentia > Heteromyidae > Dipodomys > Dipodomys ordii. The sequence continues at coordinate 1,795,529 of NW_012267391.1, forward strand.
AGGCTTGAACAAAAGCAGTTAAGGGACAGTGCCCAGACCCAGAGTTCAAGCCCCATGACCAGCCCCCATCCCCCCAAAAAGACTAATGTTAAGTGTTTAGTAGCTTTCTAGAGGTAGTTAAAAATTTTAAATAAGCTGGGTACTCATAGTTCATGCCTATAACCCTAGCCACTGAGGAGACTGAGATCTGAGGACCACTATTCGAACCCATTCTAGCCAGGAAAATCCACAAAACTACTATTTCCAATTATCTGGCAAAAAGTCAGAAGTAGAAGTGTGGCTCAAGTGGTAGAGCACTACCTGTTTTCTCTAATCAAGAGAAAGTCAAGAACCTGAGGCTCTGAGTTCAAGCCCCAGAATCAGAATGAACAAAAATTTAAATAGTTCTTTCCTTACCTTGCTGTTGCTTCCTGAATATCTTTCTTTATTTTAGAAGAATGTTTTCTCAGAGCTTGTAACTCACTGGACGTTCTATTCACGGTGGCTTTTAAAGAATCCAGCTAGTTGTTAGTTAATAGACAAAAATTTTATATTTATTCTATATCTTATAAAACAATTGCATTTCTGAAAAGTTTTATTCTGAAACATCATAGGTATCACATCCATAAAAACAGTAACTTTGTCTGAGTCAAGCAGAAAAGGTCAGATAAGTTGATGTTAGGGCAATGAACCCTAAGATATTTATTCAAATGTTTTTTTTCTTTCATGCGATTGTTTCTAACACATTTATAAGATTATTTCTTTGTTGCTTTGTATGTCCCTCCCCCACAGTATAACCCTTACTTTCACTGTATTTGATGTTGTTATAATTTGTGGAGGGGAAGGAAAAAAACAAATCGTTTAAATAGGGATACAGGTGGACCCATTGCAACAATGAGACTTACTCGTTAAGTCGAAAACTACAACTTTGGGGGGGGGGGAAGGGGAGGGGGAAAGGCTGGGTGGGAGGGCCAGGGGAGGATGGGATGGGAAGGGGAAACAAAGGAGGAGGCTACAATGTTTGATAAGAAATGTACTCATTATCTTGCCCATGTAATTGTAACCCCTCTGTACAGTATTTTTACAATAAAAAACAGTAACTTTTTATAGTTAACATATATATTTATAGATGTTCTCAGTTTCACATCATATTTTAAATGGCTTTGTTGTCTAATGCCAGAAAACTGTAAAGACCTACAAATATGTGTTGAAAGTGAATACAGAAGTGTTCGATGTCACTAGATGTGCTCAGGAAGATTCACAATATAATGACTAGGTATATGACTTAAGTGGTAGTGCACTTGCCAAGCAAGTGGGAAACACCGAATTCAAACCCCAGGACTGAAAAAAGAAAGGATCTTTTGTAAGATAGATTGATATATATGAAAAAGATGCTCAAGAAAATCGTAAGTACTACAGGATATGAAAATTTTCAAGAGATTCAAATACTTCATCCTCCTAACTACAACATCCTCCTTCTAGAACATGGTTTACAATTAAACTAAATTAAATTGTTAAGACAAAGCATTAAGACATGAATTGTCTCATTGATTTAAAAAGTTTGTGAAATCTATGGTGGGATTTGGGGGTGGGGAGTAGAGTGGCTCAACTGCTTGCATAACCTGAGCTCAAACCCCAAAAACTTCTAAAAAAATGAAGAATATTTGTTATAATCTAAGATCTTGTGAAAAAGAAAAAAAATGTAGGAGATAAAAATAAGCATATAAAAACACTCATTTCATACACTAACAATGTACCATCTAAAAAAGAAAAACTTTTAAGTCTAAGCTACAATAGAGACAAAAACAGTAGGATACTTAGGATTAAGTTTAAACAATGAAATAAAAAATTTATATACTGAAAACTACAAAATTTTGATAAAAGAAATTAGAGATAACACAAGTAAATGGGAAGAAAACCTATTGCATGAACTGGAAAAATAACTCTGCTAAAGTGTTGAAACTGTCAGCTATCTATAGATTCAAAACAGCCCTACCAAAATCTCAATTTCATTCTTTTCAGAAGTAGGAAAAAATATCCTAAATAAACTCCAAATAGCTAAAGCAATCTTGACCAAGAAAAAGAAAAGGTAATCATACTTCTTAACTGTATGATAAAGTTAGAAATCAAATTACTTGCATAAAAGCTGACATATGCACCAATGGAACAGAATAGATAAACTATAAATAAATCCAAATACAAAGGGTCAACCAATTTTTGAAAAAGGCACCCAGAATTAAAAATAGGGAAAGAATAGACTGAACAAAACATTTTTCTAAAGAAGGTATCAAATAGGCAACGGGAAAATGAGAAGGTATGCAACATCATTAGTTTTCAGGGAAATGCAAAAATTCAAAATCCAGATGTAAGGAAGTAAATTGAAGACCTGAATACAAAATTCAGCAACTTAGATGAGAAATTCATCCAAAAGAGATAGTCGGGGGTGGGGGTGGGGGTGGGGGAGCCAATAGGAAAATCAGGAAACAAAAAGCTCAATAATGCAATTTTTAAAATTAATTAAAAATGTCACCAGTAAACAAAGCTAGGCAAAAGAAAGAATATCAGGAATTGAAGTTCAAGTTGAGGAATGATTGCATTCAGTTATCAATAGAAAAAAAAAACAATCATAGCCACTACATCCAAGATCTCTGAGTCTTGGTTAAAAGATGAAATCTATGAATCTATGGTAGAGATGCTGGAAGGGAAATACTGACTAAAGGCACAGAAAACTTATTTGATAAAATAACTCCAGAAAAATTCCCAAATATAAGGAGATAAATGGTCATCCACATATGTGGGGCACTAAAACCTCAAATAAAATGTAGGCAGAAAAGAACACATACATGCTATATGATACTTAAAACACTAAGAATATATATCAATAGAAAGAATATTGAAATCTGCAAGAAAGAAACACCAAGTTGCTTACAAAGGCAAATTCATCAAAATAAAGCAGACAGCTTAGCAGAAATCCTAAAGGCCAGGAAAGTATGTGTTGACTTATTTCAAGCAAGATAATGGTCATCCAACACTGCTATATTCAGTAAACTTATCTTTTAAAACAGAAGAAAAATAAAGATTTTCCAAAAGAAGCATAAAAAAAACTAACTAATCCAGGGGAGGCGACAAGATGGCGGAGGAGAAGCTGGAATCTGAACAAGCTCTCGCATAGAAAGCAGTTTTAGAGTTCCAGTGAACAGTCCTAAGCCAGAGAAACACACCAAGTGTGCCATCACAGGACAGAGAGTTAGACAAGTGAGAGAAAGCCAAGGCAAGAATACACATCTGAGCACCAGCCAGCAGCCGCCAGCGACAGCGGCGGCAGCAGGGTCGCAGTGGAGACCACAGCCGGGCTATCGGCGGCGGCAGGGTCGCGGTGGAGACCGCAGCCGGGCTATACCTGAGCGCTGAGAGTCTGGGACGAAGGAGCCAGACGCAGCGGGCGAGCGGATTCTACTCAACACCAGCAAGAACCGACAAGGAGCAGACAGCTTCATCCTGCAGATTGCAGACCAGAGACAACCCAGGATCCAAAACTAGGCGTGAGTAGAAGCCCGACATCCTCACTCCTTCTCAGGGAGCAGAGGAGGGAAGGCCACCCCTCCCCCCCCCCCAGCACCGGCGATCTCCATCTTGGATACCGACAAAGCTCGGCGGAGCTGCTAGCTCCAACTCAGGCCTTGGAATAAAACGAGTCATTTAGC
>NW_012267391.1:1809421-1834486 GCF_000151885.1 Dipodomys ordii
CTGCAATGCTTGGTAAGAAATGTACGCATTATCCTGCCCATGCAATTGTAACCCCTCTGTACAGTATGTTCACAAATAAAATAAAATTAAATTTTAAAAAAACTAACTAATCCATGTCTACTAAGCCAGTACTGCAGAAAATACATAAACAAAGATGAAGCAGAAAAATATGCACATGCATAAGAACTTGAGAAAATAAATCTCACTAGAACAATAGACAGAGATATGAGAAGTAGAAAAGAATCAAACGTTATTAACTCAGTGAAGCAACACACCTTTAAGATGGAGAAATTTGTAGATACTTAATAATAACCCTGCATGCAACCCATAAATCAGTTCATCCTTGATAAAGATGTGAAAACTCTCAGTAGCTCAGTAAGTGAAAAAATACAGAAAAATAACTGACGGAATCAAACATTGCTTAATGATAATAACTCTAAAGAAACTAGAAATGGAAACACTTTTAGCTTCCATTATACTAAGTGAGAAAAAAAACTGAAGGCATTTCCTCTAAAATCAGGAATGAAGAATATAGTGTTTTAATTCTTAATCAAAGAAATAAGGCACAAAAAAATAAAAGGAATGAATCCCAGAAAGGAAGAAATCAAGTTATCCTTACTTGAAGATAATGTAAAACCAACATATTGCAGGACTTTGGCGGCTCAATCTGTAATCTTAGATACACAGAAAACTGAGATTTGAGGATTGATGTTTGAAGCCAGCTTGGGCAGGAAAGTCAATGAGATTCTTATCTCCTATTAACTACCAAAAAGCCAGAAGTGGATCTATAGCAGTCTACTAACCTCCAGCAAACAAACAAACAAACAAAAAATGCTCAGAGACAGCACTCAGGCCCTGAGTTTAAGCCCCAGGACCAGCATATACAATACCCAAAAAAACCAACACATTGGTTTGGTAGCTTTTCTTTTTATCAGTAATGAGAATGCTGAGAAAGAATTTGAGAAAACAATTCCAACTATAATTGCCTCAAAATATTACATAGGAATAAATCTAATAAAGAAAATAACTCTAAAATAAAGATTATATATTGAATAACTTGGACAACAATAAAAGATAACCAACCTTCCATGTTCACAAATTGACAGAATATTCAGATGTCTAAATTACAAAAGTGATCTACAGATCCAATTCAATCCCCAATAAATTCCAATATCATTTCATAATACTAAAATTCATATGGATGTTCAAAAGACCCCAAAGCAATCCTGAGCAAAGAAGAGCAATACTATAGGTAACTAATTTTAATTACACTACACACAGCCAGAATAATAAAAACAGCATGGCCGGAAGTGGCTGTGGCTCAAGTGGTAGAGCATTAGCCTTGAGCTGAAAAGCTTAGGGACAGCACCCAGGCCCAGAGTTCAAACTCCATAACTGACTCCCTCCCCCCACCAAAAAAATGTTTATCTTTAAAAACAGCATGGCATTGACAGATAAATAGACACATAAACCAGTGGAACAGAATAGAGGACTCAGAAATAAACACACATAGCTACAGACACTTGATTCTCAATATAGATGCCAGAAATAAATGTTGGAGAAAAGATGGCTTCCTTGACAAATGGTGTTGGGTAAACTGGCTATCTATAAGTAGAAGACTGTATAAAATCCACTCAAATTGGATCAAAAATCTTACTGTGAGACTTGAAACTTTGAAACTACAATAGAAAAAACTCAGAGAAAACACTTCAAGATCTAGGTATCGTCAACTACTTTCTGAAGAGGATTCCAAAAGCTCAGGAAATAATAGCAAATTTTAACAAATGAGACTTAGTGAAATTACAAAGCATCTGCACATTAAAGGAAACAATTACCAGAGTGAAGAGATGGCCTACAGAAAATCTGTGTAGCTATTATTATTCCTTTGAAAAAGGGTAATTATCAAGAATATACAAAGAACTTAAAAAATTTAACAGCAAAAGAACAACTAATCCAATGTCGGCAAGTGAATTAAACAGGCAGGTCTCAAAAGAAGAAGTACAAATGGCAAATACATAAGAAGTGTTCAGGAAGTAGAACTGCTCAAAGTGGTAGAGCATTAGCCTTGAACAATAAAGCTCAGGCCGGCACCCAGGCCCTGAGTTATAGGACAGTCACAAGAAAAAAAAGTCAACAACCTTAGCCTTAAAGAAAATATCATAATGACAATGAGATTCCATCTTACCCAGATCAGCGTGACAATCATCAAAAACCAACCAACCACAAATGCTGTCAAGGATGCAAGGAGAAGGAACATTTATACACTATAGGTGGGCATGGAATTTAGTATAGCCACTATGGAAATCAGTATGGAAGTTCCTCAAATAATTAAAATAAAACTACCATATGTGACCCAGTCACACAGTTCTGGGGAATAAACTCAACGGAATCTAAGTCGGCATACACTAAAGACAGTTGCATAGTCATATTTATTGTGGAACTATTCACAATAGCCAATATGGAGCCATAAACTTGGTGCCCCTTATCTGATAATGGACAAAGGAAGCATGGTATATACATACAACAGAGTTTTATCTAGGAAAGTAAGCTAGACTCAGGAAGACAATCCCACATGTGTTAGATCTTTAAAAAGACATGAAAGTTGGGGCTGGGAAGGTGGCTCAGTGGTAGAGCGCTTGCCTTGCATGCCTGAGGCCTTGGGTTCGATTCCTCAGCACCACATAAGCAAAAAGAAAAAAGCCAGAAGTGGAGCTGTGGCTCAAGTGGTAGAGCACTAGCCTTGAGCTGAAGAGCTGAGGGACAGCGCCCAGGCCCAGAGTTCAGGCCCACAACCGGATCCCCCCCCACCCCCCGCCAAAAAAAAGACATGAAAGTAGAAGATAATTCAGGAAAAGAAAGGTAATCAGCAAGAGGGGGCAGGGAGAACTTAATGGTGGAGAAAATAGGACCAAAATATATTACATTCATGTATGAAAACATCGTAATGAATCTTAACATTTGGTACAATTAACATACATTGCCAAAATGTAAAAGTAAACCTCATATATCTGATAAGTAGTTAATCTTCAAAATATAAATTCATATAACTCATAGCAACAATAACAAAAATAATAACACAATTTAAAACTGAATAAAAACCTAAATAAACTTTTTTTTCAAGTAAGAGATCAAATGGAAAGCAAGTATATGAAAAAAAAGCCACTAATCATCTGGAAAATGTAAATCAAATGATAACCACACCTATGTTAAGATAGTTATTATCAAAAAGTCAAAAATAACTGCTGGCAAAGTTACAGAGAAAATGTTAGCATATCCTCTTTCATTTTGACTTGACACCCTCCATCTTAGGTCCTTAGCCCTTTCCTGAAATCAGGTGACCAGAGAAGACCAGACATTAACTCCCACCCTCCACAGATAGCCTCCAGCCACAGTTGTAGTAGCTGAATACCTTCAGCCCAGAGCTAACCCCCTGCCCTTCCATTCCTAGCCCCTGGCCCTATAAAGCTATGGTTGCAAGACAACCATTGCTTGTGTTTCATCTAGTTGAGATGACACAACATTGTCATCTCTCTAGTTGGTGTCCACGTGCTGAAGTGGATCTTCCATTGGATATTGCTGGCAGGAATATAAAGTATATAGTCATTATGAAAAGCAGTATGGAAGGTCCACAATAAATGAAAAATAGAACAACATATTCAAGTAGTCCTACTTCTGAGTATCTATTTAAAGGAAATAAAATTGTATGTCAAAGAAATATCTGAATTGCCACGTTCTTTACAGCACTATTCATGATAGTCATGAGAGGGAAACCACCCAAGTGTTCATAAACATATGAATGGATAAAGAAAGTACAATGTTCATACCTACATAATGGACATAATGGAATATTAAATATTGTTAAATATTCTTCCTTTAAAAAGGAAATACTCCTTCCATTTGCAATAACATGGGTAAACTTTGAAGGTATTGTATTACTTGAAATAAGTTAGACACAGAAATAGAAATGATGCATGATTTCACTTAAGATATGGAATCTGAAAGTTAAAAAAAAGATCAAGCCCGCCATTAACCATAATGGTGATTACTAGAGAAGAGATAATTGTCAAAATGCATAAATCTTTAGTTACAAGATAATAAGTTCTCAAAATCTAAAGTACAACATGTATAACCGTAATTGTATACTTGAAATGGTTTAAGAGAATGAATGCTTTAATATACACCAATTGTATAAGGGGGTTTCACTGCCATATTTCCGGAGATGTGTACAAGTTCCCCCTTCTTTTTTTTATTATTTTTATTTTATTTTATTTGTGAAGATACTGTACAGAGGGGTTACAATTACATGGGCAGGATAATGTGTACATTTCTTACCAAGCATTGCAGCCTCCTCCTTTTGTTTACCCTTCACATCCCTTCCCAGCCTTCCCCCTCCCCCCCAATCCCAATCTTTCTCCTTCCCCCCCTTCCCCCCCCACCGCACCAACGTTGTAAAGCTCGTTTTAAGTTCCCCCTTCTTTTATATTCCCTCAGGCCCTCTCCCTTCACCCTTCCCCTTCTCAAACATATTTTAGTGGATTTCATTATGCTGTCTTTGTATGTGTATACTTTAATCACATTCACCCCTGGGATTTTTCTCCTTCTTCCTCCTCACCTACCTCCCCTCCTCCCTTCCTGTTAATACCCCCTCCCCCAAGACAGTCTACCTTTATGGTTAGGTCCTAAGGAATAGATTGTTAAGTATTCTCACCACTGAAAAAATATTACTATGAGGTAATCATGATTGTTTCATGATAATCATTTCACATCATATAGACCTCATATTTTACAGCTGAATATATATATATATATATATAATTTTTGTTTTTCAGTAATACCCTCAATAAAGCTAGCAAAGGGAAATGTATTTTTTAATACATAACATAATGAAGACATTACCTATCCCAACATAAGACTGAGCCTCTAATATACTAATAAGTAAAATATTTCCAAAATAGCTGGAGCCATTGGCTCACATTGCAATTCTAGCCTCTCAGGAGTCTGAAACCATCCCAGGAAGGAAAGTACACAACACTCCATCTCCAAAATAACTAGCAAAAAAATCCAAAAAACAAAAATCAAAAACACACTGTACTGGGGCTGGGAAGGTGACTCAGTGATAGAGCACTTGTCTTGCATGCATGAGGCCCTGAGTTCGATTCTTCAGCACCACATAAGCAGAAAAAAAAGTCTGGAAGTGGCACTGTGGCTCAAGTGGTAGAGTGCTAGCCTTGAGCTGAAGAGCTGAGGGACAGCGCCCAGGCCCAAAGTTCAGGTCCACGACCTGATGCCCCAAAAAACAAAAAATAAAAACACTGTACTGAAGGTATGGTTCAAGGGATAGAGTTCTATCCATAAGCAAGCAATCCTAGCTTCCTTGAGGGCGTCAGTTCAAGCCCTGGAATTGGCAAAAACAACAAGTACTCATTTTCATATAAAAACTTGAATGTTCTCTGTGATCCTATTCAAAATACTTCAAAAAGTAGAAATTACTAAATATTCATCCCACTGACAAATGTGTAAACAATGAGGTACATCCATAATGGAATATTATTCTGCACTTAAAAAATGAAGCACATGCTATAACCTAGATGAACCTCGAAAATGCTACACTCAAGGACACAAACGCTACAGAGTACATGATTTAATTCATATGAAATGTTCAGATTAGGCCAAACTGTAAAGATAGAAAGTCAACTAGTAGTTGTCAAGGTTGGGAGAAGGATAGACTGGAAGTGACTAAAAATGGGACATGGAATTTGGGAAGGAGATGAAAAAACAGTCTAATATTAGTTAGTGGATGATGTTTCCACAACTACACTAATCTTCTAAAAACCACTGAAGTGTATACTTTAAAAGGATAGATTATGGTACATAAATTATAGCTCAATAAGTGGAAAGAATCCATCAATCACTATGGCTTTTTTCTGCAACTACTTTAAGTTCTGGAAGCTTAAAGAAATGATCTATCAAGAGTGACATACAATTTAAGTAAGAAATTATCTATTTTTCAGATCCTATACTAAAAAAAATAGAAAATAAACACTCCATCAGAGGTCAAAAGTATAATGACTTATAGAATGAAATGGTCTGTAATGTTCTGAGTTTCTATCTTCATAATGGTTAAGTTCAGATAATTGTGGCCTTCAAAACAAATTTCATAAAGATCACTTTATTGCCAAGGGAATCACTTCTCTCTAATTGACACATATCTCCACAAAAGAACAAGACAGATGTGTCTTCTTGTTTTGTTCCAAGGTGTTTTACCACATTACCCTACTAGCCAACTGAAATACTGTCCCATAACAAAGTAAGAAAGCTTGATCCCATGATACCAAGAGAATCTGAAAGGTAGAAATCACATCTGCTTGTAGACTACTCAGAAGATACTGCAAGTGATTGCTCACTGTATTATTCGCCTGTCCGCTGGCCATTAGGATTTCCCATCAAGATAAATTGGTAGCATTTAGCCTCAAGTCCCTCACAGGATACCGTATCTAGCAGGAGTGCTGGATACTGCACAACTCCAAAGGGGCTCACTGGAGCATCCTAAAAGCTCCAGAACAAGGAATTACAAAAGACAAACAAACAAGTTAGAAGAGGGTTCCTTAGTCAAAGGAAAGGCATCATACTATGGCTATTGTAAAATCATGATAAACACACAAACCAGTCTTTGTAATTGACGTACCTCATCCTTCAGCTGACTTCTATTTGTTTCATGTTGCTGGTATTCTATTCTACATTTTAACACTTTACGGTCAGCAGCAGCAATCCTTTTCTCATACTCTATGTTATTTCCAACCTCATTCTCTAAAAACTTGATCTTTTGTTTAACCAAATTTTCTTTTTCTCGTATTTGCTGTTTTATGTTTGCTAATGCCTAGGATTGAAACACACATGTTCATTTAAATATTTTCATATAAAAACCCTGAATGAAATTAAGTTTTTTTTTATTTTACCATTAGTAGGTTCAACACTCATTAGGCAAAAACTTTTTAAGAGAAATGTTTTAAAGATAGACTATTCAATGAATAAATACAAATTATTTATATGCTTACACCAACATCTATAAATTCATATTGTTCAAGGTCTCTGTATTCGTTTTTATCAATCTGAACTTTACTAAAGTATTGAAACAAACAAGTAGGCTTTTATGAATGAAGGGTAAGACCCTAAAACGTAATCGAGTTATTTGTCATATACAGATTTGGGTTTCAGTGAAAATTCCCAAATATTTTACAGAGTAGTATTTTTCATCTTTTGAAAGTAACACTTTACTAGGAGTGGTGGTTCATGCCAGGACCCCAGTGCTCAGGAGGCTGAGGCAGGAGGATGTTGAGTTTGAGGCTAGCTTGGGTTATATTTTAAGACCCCATCTCAAAAAGCAATTCTTTTAGTTTCAATAGTAATATCTTCATATAGGCTTCTTTTTCTGGTCTTAAAGATACAATAATAAATAAAATGCCAAAGTATTGTAGCTGAAATGTGAACAAAGTATTTTTGGATACAAAGAAGTAATGAAATCTACCCAAGAGAAGTTACTAGACATTTGAGGTAGTATGTAAGTCAGAACTACAAAAATGAATAGCAATGTTTGTTTGGATGTGGTTAAAGCACAGGCCATTGGGCAAGGGAAGAATATACATATTGGAAAGGCAGGACTTAAGACAAAACTGTAAAAAATTCAAATGCCATGTTAAAGAGGCCCAACTTTCATTCTTTCTTTCTTCTTTTTGTGGTGCTGGGGATCAAAGTGAGGACATGGTGCATGCTAGGCAAGCAGTCCCCAACTGAGCTACATGCCCAACCCTGAGAGGCAACTTGTAAGCACTGTGAAACAAAGAGTTTACAAAAGGGAAATGAAAAGATCAGAAGAGGTTTTCACAAGTGACTGCTCTGGAAGGCAAGAGATTTGGTTAATTACAAGGAGAAATTAACCTAAACCATACTTCTTTTCAGTTTTCCCACATGGGATCCTACCAAACAACTAATCCTAGGAAACTGGAGGAGGGATAATGTGTTCTGAAATAGGTAAATTTTTGTAAAGTTGTATATAACATCATATATACAGGTATATTAAATGAATATATATGAACTATTACAATGTCGTGTATAGCAAATGATATTCTAATACTAGCATTTTACATAATTATTGTGCTTATTCAACCAAAGGCACATTGAAGCCTCCTAAATTTAATTAAAATTACCATTCTCAAGTTCTACATCATATTGATTTTTCTGCTACTTTGACAGATGCTTTAATATCTACTTGTTTCTTTTCTTTCTTTGTTCTGGTCCTGGGGCTTGAACTCAGGGCCTGGGTGCTGTCGCTGAGCTTTTTTTGCTCAGTAGTAGTACTCTACTAATTTGAGCCACATATCCACGTCAAGTTTCTAGGTAGTTAGTTGGAGATAAGAGTCTCATGGCCTTTCCTGCCCAAGGTGGCTTCCAACTGCTATCCTGAGATCTCAGCCTCCTGAGTAGCTAAGATTATAGGCATGAGCCAACAGCATCTGACTAAATTTTTTAACAGGGCCATTCATGTTTAACTTTTCATATAGATGATGCTTATAACTAATATTCTAACATTATTGCGCTAGAATAAAAATACAATAGAAAAATTTTACTCCTATTCTCAACATTGTTTCAGGATTGTATGGGCCCACTCTCGCCTGCCACGCAGACACTGAGAGGGTAAGTGCCATTTTGGAGCAAGAGAGACCAAAGAGCACAGTTTCAGCAACAAAGGACTAAACTACACCACACCAAAATATGCTCCCTTCAGGACAGCGAACATTTTGAATGAAAGGCACTTAAGAAAACAGCAAAACCCCAGAATACTCTAATCTTCCTTGTGTTTTTTATTCTCTTTCTCTATGAAAGCAAAAGATAAAACTCCTATATTCTGATAGATTCTCCTATACCAGGAAAAATTTTGATATCTTTATCACCAGAGGCATTGAGTCAAGGTCAAAAGAGATTTGGACAAGCAAATCTTGTTAAACCCTTTCTCTTCTTAGTTACTTTCCCACAATTGTCCCTAGGCTCATCCCTAATAGCACTTAGCCGAACAACTTCTTTGAGTGATTTTTCTTGTGAGGGCTCCCTCTATTTGTGTAAATAATATGCAGACTTTTTTTGCTATTAATCTGTTTTGCATCATTGTGATGGTATGAAGTCACTCTCATTGACTCACAAAAACTGATTTTTATATCTCTTCTCAACTTTGGGTTCAGTGATGTCACATTGGTTGCGGGTATCATTGTACCACAGAAATCAGGAAGGCAAGGTCTAAGGAATTGTATTTACTTTCCCTTCTTTTTCTTTTCGTCTTTAGAGGACAGTTGTTCAACTCTTAGAAGCATCCCTTTGCGAAAAGAAACCAGTTCTTGGCATTTGTCCTATGACAGATAGCTACTAGTTTTTCTTTCTTTTAGATCAACAATTTGACTCAGTGAGAAATCAGAGGGCAATGCTGTCCTTTGGCAGATCTGATTCCCACAGAAGCAGCAGTCAGAACTTCATGTATGAGGGGCTGGGAAGGTGGCTCAGTGGTAGAGCGTTTGCCTTGCATGCTCAAGGCCCTGGGTTCGATTCCTCAGCACCACATAAGCAAAAAGAAAAAAGCTGGAAGTGGCGCTGTGACTCAAGTGGTAGAGTGCTAGCCTTGAGCTGAAGAGCTGAGGGACAGCGCCCAGGCCCAGAGTTCAGGCCCCACGAGCGGACCCAAAAAAAAAAAGAACTTCATGTATGAAATTAAGAAGACCACATAGTAATGTTGGGTCTATGGGAATGGGGGCATCCCATTTTGTCAGTAAGACATTGGTTTCTTGCAAAATTTTAAACTACAAGAATCACAAGCAAATCATATCCAGATTTCTAAACTCTCAGAATTCTAAATTCCTAAGTCACCTTTGCTGCTTGCCTTTTCAAGGAGTAGATTCAGAATAGAACAGCTTGTTTGTTTTTTTCCTCCTCAATTTCTTCTTCTCCTCACTCACCTCCTCCTAATTTAGTCCCTAATATTCAATTGCTTAGTGATCTCCCTAAAATATTCTCCTCAATTATCCTTGAACTTAACAAGTGAGAATACTATGTGTTGCCACTGTACTGTCCTCTCCCTATCTGAGCTTTTGTATCACTGTATCACTTCAAAAGTGAGACTCTGCAACAGTCTAGCGATTGTTTTCTGACTCTCCTCTCCTGTCAAAATGTGTGACTTACTTCCAGATAGTATATTTGGGTAAATCTAAGGCACTATGGTAATCATGTGTAAGTTGGGGCATCAGTTTTACTTCAGTAATATTTGTTCCATAATTCAGAGTTGGGAGGATCCAACTGGGAACTGTAATAAATAATAAGTATTAAGTAGATAATCTTCATAAGTAGATAATCTTCATAAAGTTGCATTACTAAATGTGACTTTCGATTCAGCTTTGAAAAACATTTATCAAAACTATTCAATTCTGGTTCAAAAAAATGACTTGCAAATGACAGTGTGATTTACATTTGAAATAATGACTTAAATAGACAGAACACAAATACAGCTGAACATTACAAGAAACAAACTACTTTACCAAGGCACATTTGTCTATGTCTCCATCCCTCTTCTGCATCTGTTCTACTGTGTTCTCCCATTGTTTAATGAGTTCTTGTCTTTCACTGTGAATCTTACGAAAATCTTGCGCTGCTTTATCCAATTGTAACTGTCAAATGGAAAGCAAATAGCATCTCTGTCAATTTAAGTAATTTTCACCATTTCCTTCGAGATTAACAAATGAAAATCTACACTAAACCAACCTGAGCACTTAAAGTCTCTGTAAGTTCACTGTCAAGAATCTTTCTTTTCTGATGACATTCCAAAGTTAGTCTTTCTAATTTCAGAGTCAGTACCTATGATATAATTAGAAAATATTTATTATCAATTTATTAACTTAAAACTATTAGGTAGCATATCTAATATTAAACATTATAATAATATATAAGCATTTATTTGATATGCAGTAATAATACAATTTCTTATATTTTAATCCCAAAAGACTGATATAATGTTTGCATACAACTTTATGCAAATTAACTTGTTTCTAAAGTGATTGTTCATAGTTTTAAAGTAAATTTTTAAAAAGGGGATTAAGCCAGGCACCGGTGGCTCACGCCTGTAATCCTAGCTACTCAGGAGGCTGAGATCTGAGGATTGCAGTTCAAAGCCAGCCCGGGCAGGAAAGTTCGTGAGACTCTTATCTCCAATAAACCACTAGAAAACCGGAAGTGATGTTGTGGCTCAAGTGGTAGAGCGCTCGCCTTGAGCTGAAGAGCTGAGGGGCAGCACCCAAGTCCAGAGTTCAAGCTCCAGGACAGACAAAAAAATTTAAAAAATTAAAAATTAAAAAGGAGATTAAATTTCAATTTATTTGAAAATACTTAAAATAATAAATTCTATACAATCAGCTAGAAATGTCATGTTTAATGATAATAATTTATTAGTATTATCAGATATGTGTAGATTTTTATTGATGGCTATGATAACAAATCAATCAATATTACAGTCCCTAATTAGCAAAAAAACTACAGTAATATTCAACCTATACTTGAAACAAAACTGCTCAATACCAAAAAATAGTTATAGTACAAAATTTTAATTTGAAATACTTTCAAGAATCTGTCTAAATCAGAATATCTTTAACTTGGAGTCACACATAGATCCCTAATTGGTCAAAATGCTTCAGTGGCTCTGCATAATCAATTCAGCAAATTTTCTTCTTATTTTTATCTTTAAGTACTTGTGCAAAGGAGTTTCAATTCAACATGTTAGTTTGTGGAGTACAATGCATCTTGATCAATGTTAGCAAAATTTTATGTATATTTGAGTACAGTCATGTTTTTCTATACATAGGGTACTTGGCTTTAATGGATATTCAAAGAGGTTCCAAACCTACACCCCAAAATAGTTAATAACTGCTGCTTTAAAAAATCAATACGAATAATTTTAGGTTTAAAAAGTTGACCTACTATAGATTCAGAGAAAACATTGTACAGTTTTTTACCCTAATCTTGTTATCATCCTGTTGTGAATACTTCTGCAAAGTGAGGGCGTCACTGTCTTTATGAGCTGATTCTTCTAGCCAGGCCTCCAATGCTTGCTGGTCCCAGTTCATTTGACATTTCAAACCATCCAATTTTTGAGTAGCCTTAAATATGCTACTCTAATTTCCAAGGAACACAAGAGAAAGGTAGATTATAAAAATATTATTTGCTATACAATCTAAAATAAAACATAACATTATACACTACAGAACATATTAAGAAGAAATGTTGTCCCTGCATTTCAGATGTATTATATACCATATTTCAATGTACATAATTATCAGCTTTATATTTCAATTCTTTAGGGTAAAATAGGGAGGAGACAGTTTACAAACTTGAGAACAGTAATTGAATCAAACAGTCTCTTAAAAAGACTTTAGAGGGCAGGGAGGATGGCTCAGTGGTAGAGTGCTTGCATGCATGAGGCCCTGGGGTCAATTCCTCAGCACCACATAAGCAGAAAAAGCCAGAAATGATGCTGTGGCTCAAGTGGTAGAGCACTAGCCTTGAGCTGAAGAGCCGAGGGACAGCGCCCAGGCCCAGAGTTCAGGCCCACGACTGATGAAAAAAAAAAAAAAAAAAAAGACTTTAGGTAGGCCCAGTTTGGTGGCTTACACATATAATCCCAGCTACTCAGGAGGTAGAGATAGAATAGGTCAGAGTTCAGAACCATTCTAAGCAAAAAGTTAGCAAGTTTGTAAATTGATCTCAGACCACCCTAGTGTGAGCAAAAATATGACTCAGCCTATCCCAAAAATAGCTAAAGCAAAAAGGACTGACAGGAAGAGGAAGGGTGCATGCCTACCAAGCAGTTCAAATATCAATATTGAAGGGAAAAAAAAGACTTTAGGATAGCCCCCTATGGCAGTTTCATTAGATAATCTCTCTCAGCCTCCAAAGACATACATAATACTAGATAAAATAATGTCACTGATACACTAATGGAAACCCATACCAAGTTCCCTTCTGCCCATTTTCAAGTATATTTGCTGCTTTGAAGAGGCCTCTTAAACAGAAATTTTGGAAACACTCTTAGTTGAAGTAAATATAGTAAAGGAGATAAAATATTTCTGTAAACTTAGTCATGTACTGAATCTATACTGATTAAAAATTATAAATAAGCTGGGCACTGGTGGCTCAGGCCTGTAATCCTAGCTATTCAGGAGGCTGAGATCTGAGGATCGTGGTTCAAAGCCAGCCCAGGCAGGAAAGTCAGTGAGACTCTTATCTCCAATAAATCACTAGAAAACCGGAAGTGGCGCTGTGGCTTAAGTGGTAGAGCACTCACCTTGAGCTGAAGAGCTGAGGGACAGCGCCCAAGCCCAGAGTTCAAGTCCCACCACCAACAAAAAAAATATGTATATACATATATAAACAAAAAAAGTACATATGTATATTTATGTATTAGTTATATTGTATATCTTATACTGAGTATTACATATAATATATAAATATTGCATATGTTTATATTATGTGCTTGTAAATATTTCATTACAAAGTTTTATGAAAATATGTATATGTGTGAATGTATAAATATGTGTGTGTTTCCATATATTCATAGACATATATGAAGAGAAGAATCTGAATTTAGAAAGAGTTCTCAAAATCAAGTCCTTGAAAATAAGGAAAAGAGAGAAATAGGTTCAATTAGTTTAAGATTAGACTCACAAAGTTAACAAGTTAATATGAAAGGTAAAAAATTTAATGAATTTGAAAATTAAAAATGTCTTAACTGTTAAAAATGAAGTACTTGGAACTGGGAAGGTGACTCAGTGGTAGAGTGCTTGCCTTGCATTCATGAGGCCCTGGGTTCAGTTCCTCAGCATCACATAAGCAGAAAAAGCTGGAAATGGCACTGTGGCTCAAGTAGTAGAGTGCTAGCCATCAGCTGAAGAACTGAGGAACAGCACCCAGGCCCAGAATTCAGGCCCCACGACCAACAACAACAACAAAAAAAGCCCTTGCATGTAAACCATGCTGACCATTTTGTAACTGGCTATTGGCATAATGCTCTGCACTTGGTCTCACTAGGAAGTTAGCAGATAAGTAACTGGGAAGCAAATGTAATACTCAATCAACTGCACTGAAATCAGCTTGATGTCCTTTCACTGTCTAGAAAACATTGTAAGTATGTCAAGTACCTATACCAGTGACTCATGCCTATAATCCTAGCTACTCAGGAGGCTGAGGTTTGAGGATTATGGTACAAACTCAGTCCAGGCAGAAAAGTCTGTGAAACTCTTACCTTCAATGAACCAGTAAAAAGTTGGAAGTGGAGCTTTGGCTCAAGTGGTAGAGAGCTAGCTAGCCTTGAGACAAAAAGCTCAGGGACAGTGCCCAGGCCCCAGAAGTGCCCTTCCTCTCCCCCTCAACCCCCCCCAAAAAATGTATTAATGCTAAAAAATGAATGCCTGTCATGTACAGAAGAAAAAGTCAATGAGAGGGAGAAAGAGGCATACGGTAGCAGAGAATGTTAGGCCACATTTCAGCACGTACTTCCTTATCATTTTTCTTCTCATGTATTACAGCCATCTCATTTTTGAGTCGTTGGATTTCATCCTTCACTCGGTCCAGTTCTCGTTGGGCAATGGCCTTAAAATGTTCTTCACTTTCAATCTCACGCTCCCTTGCTTTGTAAAGACACTATGAAATAATTATAAAGTACTTATAATAATCCTTTAGACAAGAAAAGTTCCCACATCATGCTTAGATCAAGGACTATTAGCTCCATTACTATAGAACCCACACCACATTTCACTGTGATTACAATGTAGTTGGCATTGCTCACTAATAAACTGCCAGAGGAAATACTGTCTTCAGTTTTCAGATATTACATTGATTTAGGAAAACCCAAAAAACCAACTTAAAAGATATAACTCATTCTTTATCCATAAATGAAAAATATAAATTAAAAACAATATAAATTAAAAACAATATAAATTAAAATTAAAAAAATTAAAAACACAAGAAATAGAATTATATCAAATTGATTGCATACTCTAGTTAAAAGATAATTTCAAAATGTTTAAGAACTGATGGTTATAAATATTTCCTAAAATATATTAGCATACTATCCTGCCTTTGAACTGGGTTGTATTTAATAAAGACATTTTTTTCATTAATGATCTTAGAGTGCTCAAAATGAATACTCTTAGTATTAACTTTACATTACTAAAGATGCTACTATTATAGGTAGTTTATTATCTTTTATGTTTTTAAATTCAGATTTGTCTATTTAATCCAGGTTTGATGGCAATAAAATATACATATAAAGAATCTTGATCTTTAAAAAAAAGAATCTTGATCTTGCCAGGTGGCTTATACCTGTAATCCTAGTTACTCAGGAGGCTGAGATCTGAGGATTGGGATTCAAAGCCAGCTCTGGTAGGAAAGTCCATTAGACTCTTATCTTCAATTAGCCACCAGAAAACAGGAAGTGGTACTGTGGCTGGTGGAGAAAGTGGTGGAATGCTCACCTTGAGCTGAAGAGCTCAAGGACAATGCCCAGGCCTAGAGTTTCAAGCCCCATGACTGACAAAAAATAACAAAATAAAAAAAAATCTTGATCTTTCAAATCCCCAACTCAGTAGTTTAGTAACATTAGGGAAAATATTTTTCTAAATAGTTTATTATCAGGATTCAAGAATCCTGAAGGTACTGTTTTTTTAAAGCTCATTAAATGTGTAACTTTCTAATGAGATTTGGGAACCATAAAATAACTAAAGGTGCTCTCTTCTTTGATTTACAACTGTTTTCTCAGGAAGATAAATGAATTTAGAAAAAAAAAACAGTTTGAGATGGAATTTGGCAAACTGTCCAATGCTGATTTTCCCAGCTGTCTGGGTTTGCTGCACATCATCGGGGAAGGAGGTCTATACTTAAATAGATTATTTATAAAAACAAAAAAAAAACTTTTCAATTTTAAATTAATTTGTATATGTATTCTAATGTAATTTGTACTTGTATCTCAAATTAATTTTGCCTTCCCCTGTTATCTTTAAATCTCCTAAATTTACTTGAATTTATTCACCTTAGTAGTATCATTGATTTCAAAAGACCAAGCCAGATGTGGTACTGCATGCCTATAATCCTAGCACTGGGGAGGCTAAGGAATATGGACTTAGAGCTCAAGGCCATCCATAGCTATACGATGATACTGTCTCTCAAAAAAATTAATTATTGAACTATGCCAATACAGCCGTAGGGTTACTGAAGTGTACACACTACTATCCTCTACTCATAGGGTTACTGAAGTGTACACACTGCTATCCTCTACTCATAGGGTTACTGAAGTGTACACACTGCTATCCTCTACTCATAGGGTTACTGAAGTGTACACACTGCTATCTTCTACTCCAAATCATCCTGGTGGGTGGTCCCAAAAAGTTTTAAAGGAGATAGAAACTCTATTAAGATTCCATGAGTGTTGTTTCTGCTTGAGGCCATAACTGCTCACTGCTTTCATTAGATGCTTCTCATATTTTCCTGCTGTTCCACAGGACACTTTAAGTGATGATTCCTCCTCCCACGTGAATTAATTTGGGTTTAAAATGGGTAACAGTAGTAAGTTCCTCAATGCCTTTTTCTATCTGCTTTCAGGCTGAAGGTTGTGTTCCCAATAGTTTGATTATGATAAAGTGACCTGTTATATCTCTAAAATCAAATCCCGGATACAAGAGCACTGTGAAATGTTCCATGACTACCTATGACATAATCAACATAAATTTCAATATTATTGTACCTGTGTTAATGAGAATTCTTGCTTGACATTTTTGAAGTGAGAAGTCATTGCATTAATTCGATCTTCAAAGTCATGCAGCTCATCTTGCAAGCTTGACCTTTCATCCTGAAGCTTTAGTAACTGTAAATAATAAATTATGTGGTTAACCCAAGCCCTATTAAAAAACCTACTGAAAAGCCCTATTGAAAAACCTAAAATCAAAAGCCCTATTGAAACACCTAAAATCAAAGGGAAATTAAATCTTCACTTATCTCATATCAGAATTTGAGATGCTGTAGCCAACATACTACAGCCTGGGTGTCCCAACCAACAGAAACTCATAATTTGGAAGCCTGGGATCATCAAGGTGCTGGCTGCCTTGGTTCTGGGAAGGGTCCTCTTCCTAGTTTACAGACACATATCTTCTTTCTGTATCCACACACAATAAAAAGAAAAACCATCTATCTGTTGCTTCTGCTAATAAAAATCCTGTTCATACTTAGGAGAGAGCTTCACTTCACTGGCCTAGCTGCCCCCAAAACCCCAGCTCTACACTGAGGGTTAAGACTTCACCATCCGAGCTTTGGAAGAACACAAATATTCAGCACATACCATTGTGCTTCTTAGAATGTTCATAAAATCTTCTAAAATCTACCGATATTGAAAATGTAAAATAATGGTGCAATTTGGAGATTATTGTGGGGAAAGTTAACACCATATTACACAGAACAGAAATCTTCCTTAGCTTTAGAACAATCGTAGGCTCCATCGCTAAATTACAGTTTTCATACATCAGTATTACATTCTTGTCAGGCAAAAATGAGAATAGATTCGGTAACTAAATCACAAGATATCTTAAGCATACATAATGATTACATACATACATTTTTTTCTCCCTGAACTTTTTTTCCAAACTCATAGAGTTAGGTTAAACATAACCAAATAGTGCTCATGTGTTTATGTTTCTTTACAAATTTTGTTTGTCTTTGAATTAGAACCACTAACAAACAAAACGAAATTAAACAGTATGTAAAATCAAACTAAAACATTTGGGGAATTACAAGATAGAGTCTTAGGACTATGAGAATACATTATGCCTAAAAGTAGTACAAAAGCTCAACAAAAGAAAAGATGCTTCCTTACAAACTTGAGCTACAGACTTCAAAGTTAGGGATACCTACCAGGGATACAACCAAGTCACTGAAACGTGGAAGAAAATGTTAGAAGTCTCATCTAAGGGAAAAATTATGCTAATCTGTATCCTATATTTTGCTAACCTTATTAATATCAAATATTGGTTTAAATATTGCTGTATTCTTCACAGGATTTTATATCCATATTACTTATACTAGATGTTTCATTAATTTCAGGTTTTAGTTTTAATTCTTTTTTACTTTGTATCTTCTAGTACATGATGAAAGTACTTAAAGTTATACATTGCTCCTAATGCAGAAAATTTTTGCTGTATGAATATAGATATAAAGCAGTCATGCTCCATTCTTTCCTTACATTTTCCCTTTCAGAACTTTTCCATCTACCCCTATTGAAACTTGAGTACCTCCACATAATCAAGTACCCTGCATAATTGTGTACTCCACATAATTCTTATAATTCTTACAAGATTTTGTGTACCTCACAAAGTTTTAATAGGGAAACAGGTTAAACACTGAGTTCCTTCAAATCCCACCAGTCTACTTTCTGTCTCTCTAAGTACCTCATAAAAGTATTCAATGTTTGTCCTTTTGTATGAAACTCATATCACTTAGCACGATGCCTTCCAGGCTTACTGTTCACTTTTATCACTCTCATTAACATTTCGGTAGTAACAAAGTACACTATTAAATGTTTCAAGGACATGTTGTAAGGCATATATTTTCTCTTCAAGGGATATATGCACTGCTTTTTATTGTATTATTTATATCCTTATCTTTGTCCATTGTGCTTGTCTAATTCTAAGGAGATCATTAATGAAGTACTTCACGATAACTGCATTTTGTAGCTCCAAGTTTTATTTAATTAGCATACAGCTTTGTGGTTTCTATTCATTCACCAATCATGCCTGTTATCATCACATAATGTCTGCAGATTGAAACTTTTGCTTATGAGTAAGAGCATAATTTAATTTGTAAGTTGAGAAGCCTTCCTCATGGAGTTCCCAAATTCTTATTGCTTCTTTCTTAAATACCAAAGAATAAAAATCACCAGATATTTGTTGAAAGCTTTCATCACATGAAGGATACTAAAAATAAAGCATAAGAACACTCATCTCTTCATATTTAAAAGTAGTCAGTGATCCCCAATTCACTTGCTGCAGAGAATGGGTTCTATAAACTGCCATGAATTTATAAAGGCAATCTGATCATATCCATTAAAATTAAAATTGATGTGTTCCTTCTCCTGCCGATAAAAGCAACATGTACACATTTATCTCTAAATTTGTTTTTACATCGTGTGTGGTGGGAAAAACTTGGAAATTTTGACATTAAAAAATCAAAATAGTCAATGAATACTGTCCATAAATGAAACAGTTTTCAAAAAGCTTATTTTTTCTCAAATAAAGTTGTTATGGGAGTTTTCAACAACCAATATTTTTTATGATCAAGCAATACCTAAGTTTCTTTTCCTTGCTAGGATTTGTATTTTGTGTTAAAATAGTATATATACCTCATTGTATTTTTATAATATTCCTGTTGTGTCTTCTTTCTCTATAGCTCTATTACAGCTGTTTGAAATATGTGTTTATTGTAGTGATAAACACTTCAGACAACAGTGGATATTTTGCTGAAGAGATATTTTGTATTTTTAGTTTATGCTCCCTCTTCTCTTTGAATATCTTAAACTTAAGAGAGTTGCTCTTTTTGTTTTTGAAGCGCTGGGAATTGAATTCTACCTCCCACTTCAAAGAGTTGCTTTTTTAATGTCAGACTTTATTTTGGTGAAGCAATTATGGTCCTCAACTTTTCCTCTTTTCACTATTCTGTAATTTTTTAAACAGCCAACCTCAATAACACGTATATAAAATTCTATGAGATAAATATCACGGCGATAATAACTAAGAACATTTAAATTGTACATATGACATTCTCACTGAATGTCCTTCAATTTACTGATTTTTAAACATAACAGGCAGAAACCTAGAAAGAAATATCAGCCATAATGAGTTTTGTTTATAACTATGCTTACGTAGGCGTTACTAGGCAACTTCTGCGATCCCTTTCCAAAAGGCGCTAAAATTTAAGAAAAGGAAGCCAGCTCAGAAGGCTAGAAATGATAACCGGAAGGGGCAGGAGAGGAGTGGTGGGAGAGAAAGAAGGACAATCCGGGTTTTATAGTTAATATCAGTTAGTATTTTGATTTGCTTTTTTTTTTTAATGTAATGTATGCCAGGCACAGGCGGCTCAAACCTGTAATCCTAGCTACTCAGGAGACTGAGATCTGAGGACAAGCAGTTCAAAGCCAGCTCGGGGAAGGAATTCACCACCACCAGAAAAAGAAAAAAGGAAACCATCAGAAGTGGAGCGATGGCTCAAGTAATAGAGTTCTAGCCTCGAGCTAAAAAAAAAAGCTCAGAGACAGTACTCAGGTCCTGAGTTTGAGCCCCTCACCCCTATCCCCCTCACCTCTCTCCCTCTCCCCTCCTCCCCGGTCCCCCCTCTGTCTCTGTCTGTCTCTGTCTCTGTCTCTGTGTCTCTCTGTCTCTGTGTCTCTCTCACACACACACATGCACACACACGCGCGAGCGCGCGCGCGTGCGTACACACACACACACACACACACACAATTTTTCAATTAGCGAAAAGGGTAGGCAAAGGTGATGGAGGAGTTAGGATAGGGGACGCTCGAGAGTTCAGAATGGAGGAGGTTAAAGGAGGGAAATTACAGATTACAGGGCTCGCTCCTCACCTGCTCTTCCAGCAGCTGGTTCTCCTTGTTGGCCACTGGGATGGCGAACCCATCCTCCCAGTGCAGCTCGGCCAGAAATTCACTGCTCATGGCAATCGGAATCCCAGACGAGGAAGCAGAACCAAAACGTGTCTGGCCGCCCCCGCCCGCGAGGGAGCCACAGCCCCGGTCCCTGATCCCAGGCAGGTACGAGCAAAGTTGCTACCGAGTCCTAGCAACAGTCCGGCGTCCTTAGTTACCAAACAGCAAGCGCTTGGACCAGAGGGAGGGACTTCCGGTTAAATATTCCAGGTTCCTGAAGGACCCCGAGGTGCGCTCGCCGCGCGGGGGAGACACGACTGCACCCAGGTCGCTGCGCGGCGCTGGCGAGGGTCACGGCCTGGGGGCGCTGAGGCCACAGCCGAGGACCCACGGGAACCTGCTTGAACCTGCGCTCCACAGCCCCAGATCCCCCCCCATTCTTTCCCCAACTGGCGTCCGCATTCATCCCGCAACCCCAGCTTTGGTCTCCCAGCTCCTCACCCTACGCCCGGCCGCGTCCTGCGGGTCGCGCTCCGCCGCAGGCTGTGGCGCTACTCCTGCCCTCCTGCCCTTCGTCTCTAACGGGGAAGAAAAGTCGCCATTCCCTTCTCTAAAAAGGCGGGCGACAGAGCCTACGTTCCCCAAGAGCAAGACTAGAGGAAAGGCGCCTCTTACACTGGCAAGCATGTGCCTCATTTGCCCAGCGCCCCTGAACCCCAGCCCGGCGTGGGTAGGCTTGAGTTGTGCTCTCAGTAGCATCTCACAACTAAAAGGGACAAAACAGTTCATGAAGGTAATCCTTGCACTTCCAGATTAATTTAAAAACAAAATATGGTTAATGTTCTATCATCACCCCTAACAAAATTAACTTCTTCAGTATCACTTGAGAACCATTTTATGTTCATATTTACTCCGCTATCAAGAAAATAAATCTTTTACAATTGCTTTATTATGCTTTTAAAACCCTCCCTTTTGTAGCTTTATTTCTTCGTGCCTAAATTATTTCTCAACATTTTATCTTCCAGAGGTAGTGTTTTTAAAGTCTAGAATTACACAATTCCCATCAAAATATCACTGACATTCTTTACTGAGATAGAGAAAACAGTCTAAAAATTCATATGGAATAACAAAAGACCTTGAATATCCAAAGTAACTCTAGGCAATAAATAAATAAATAAAAGAGGCAACACTGGTGGTATCACAAGCTCTACTACAGGACTGTAATAAAAACAGCTTGGTGTTGGCGCAAAAATAGACCTAAAGATCAATGAAACAGCCTAGAAGAGACAGAAATAAAACCATGTACTTTGGGTTATCTGATATTTGATAGGGGATCCAAAGATAATGGGGAAAAGGTAACCTCTTTAATCATTGGTGTTGGGAAAACTGGGCATCCATATGCAGAAAACTAAAAGCGAATTTTGTCACCATGCACTAGTATCAACTCAAAGTTGACCAAAGACTTCAATGTCAGACCTGCAACCTTGAAATTACTGTAAGAGAGAGTAGAACACTAGACCTCAAAGGCATAGGCAGAAACTTTGTTGAAAAGAATCCCAGGGGCACAGCAAATAGGAGAGAAACTTGATAGATGGGATGGCATCCAAATAATTTCTCCACAGCTAAAGACATCGTTACTAAACTAGAAAGACAGCCAACAAATTAGGAGATTTTTTCACCAGCAATACATCCAACAAATATCCAAAATATACAAGTAGCTCAAGAAACTAACCTCTCCCAAACCTAATAAACCAATTACTAAATGGGCAAGGGGGATAAGGAGAGATTTCTTTGGAGAAGAGGTAAGAATGGCAAAGAAACATTTGAGGACACGCTCAACATCCCTGGCCATAAAAGGAAATGCAAATCAAAAGATTCTGAGATTAGTTAGATTGTCCAACATCAGGAATCTGAACAACAAATAATACCGGCAAGGATGTGGGCAAAAAGGAACCCTGTTGTGCTGTTGATGGGAATGTAAACTAGTACAACCATGCTGGACAACAGTCTGGAGGTTCCTGAAAAAACGAAGTCAATATATTCCCTATGACTCAGGCATACCATTCATGGGCATCACAAGCCAGGATACTGTAAAGACATCTACACACTCATGTTCATTGCTGCACTATTCACAATAGTCTAGTTATGGAAACAGCCCAGATGCCCTACAGTAGATGAGTGGATCCCAAACTGTGGTATTTTACACAGCCACGAGAAAGAGTAAGTTTATGTCATTTGAAGGGAAATGGATGGACCTAGAACAAATCATGTTAAGTGAGATAAGCCAAACTCAGACAAATCCATGTTTTCTCTCACATGTGGAAATTAGATCTAAAATACACTGGGATATGATAAATTATTATAAGACTAAGCATTCACACACAGTGTAACCAGAGAAGATAGTGATGCTTAGTTAAAGTCACAAACATTCTAACTTTCATTTCTTTTTTTTTTTGGGGGGGGGTCCGGTTGTGGGGCCTGAACTCTGGGCCTAGGCGCTGTCCCTCAGCTCTTTAGCTCAAGGCTAGTGTTCAACCACTTGAGCCACAGCACCACTTCCTACTTTTTTCTTTTTGCTTATATGATGCTGAGGAATCGAACCCAGGGCCTCAGGCACGCAAGGCAAGCGTTCTACCACTGAGCCACCTTCCCAGCCCTCTAACTTTCATTTCTAAGTTTAAACAAGTCTAAAATTAACCAAGAATTTTATACCTCACTTCTACAGTACCTAAATCCCCAGGGTGGTTGAAGATAAATACTCAACTTTTTGGGAATTTTGACCTATAGAGAGTAGTGCATGAAATTTGAAAGTCCACATGTCTTACATAGATGATCAATACTTAAAATAATTTAGTCATTCCTAATAATGAAAGTATTAATCATTAGCTTATTTTAAGGTAGCACATGGTTATTTATACTTAAAAGATTCATTGTAGGAATGCTTTTTAAAGTTACTGGTGTTAGGACTGCTCATGTAATCTTGAACATTACCTTCCTAATGTCTATCCCCAGTTCATAATGTGAATCCTGAGACTGCTGCCTGTACCATGTCAGTGACCTCCCCATCTCAGTGTTAGCCCTACATGACTACAGGTGCTTTGCAGTTACCTCATTTCTCTTTGTTTCACAGCATACATCTCATAGCTGAAGCCCTGCCAAGAATCCCATGTCCCACATCTCAAGGATTCTACTTCCTCAGTTTAAGGATGACAATTATAGTGTTAGCTGAATGTCCATACTTTCTCTAAATTCTATAGTTCATATTGACCCATAGTTTTAACATCTAGTTCACACACCCTACATTGCCTTGGTGTCACACTTATGAGTCTATGAGGCTCTAGGTCATAACTCTACGTGAATTCATTCCAATGTAAATTCAAAAACAAGGCCAGTTCTATGAGCCTTATTGCCAAATCTGAAATACTCAAATCTCAACATAGGTGGTCTAGTTTATTTCTTCCCCCCATGAATTTAACTTTTCCCAAATCAGATTGTTCAGGCTATATTCAAAGAGAATTGTTTTCCAAAAATGATGGTATCTCTTTTAAGAAATAGAAAAAATGCATGCATGTAAAAAATAAAAGGAAAAATCTTTTTACTTGCATGCAAGTCCTATTCCCACAAGATTACCACTGGTTGGTACCCTTTAAAATGAAGCTGTAAATATTATTTTGGGGGGGGGTCCGGTCGTGGGGCCTGAATTCTGGGCCGGGCTTTGTCCCTCAGCTCTTCAGCTCAAGGCTAGCGCTCTACCACTTGAACCACAGCGCCACTTCCGGCTTTTTTTTTTTGCTTATGTGGTGCTGAGGAATCCAACCCAGGGCCTCAGGCATGCAAGGCAAGCACTCTACCACTGAGCTACCTTCCCAGCCCTGTAAATATTTTTATATGAATTATTTTCCTATAAAAATAAGATCATATAATAAATATTCCTCTTAAATTTATTTTTCAATTAACATGTTGACATATCTGCCAGCTTGGTAATTCAATGGAGATTTAAAATTAATATTATAAATTATAATATCCCCAATGTTTAAATAAATGTCTTTGTAATACTCCATCAGTTATAGAATACACTTACTTACACATTTTATTACTTAGAAAATTACAATACATCTTTTAATAATGTCTTCAACTTGTGAAACAAGATGTATCTTGCACACCTATGTGTTTCAACAAAGCATATTCTTATAAATAAAACTAATGGCAAATAGGTATAAGCAATTTTATTTTGACAGGTAGCAATAAAATATCTTTTGTTTTTTTATTTGTGAACATACTGTACAGAGGGGTTACAATTGCATGGGCAGGATAATGCGTACATTTCTTACCAAGCATTG
>NW_012267391.1:1834751-1853784 GCF_000151885.1 Dipodomys ordii
TGAAAGCAGGGGTTATACTGTGGGGGAGGGACATACAAAGCAACAAAGAGATAATCTTATAAATGCGTTAGAAACACATGCATGAAAGAAAAAAAACATTAAAATACATATCTAAGAGTTCATTTTCCTGACATCACATTATCTGACCTTTTCCGCTTGACATATACTAGAGCAATAAAATATCTTTCATGAAAGTTTTACATATGCCTCAAGATGAGTGTGTCCTTGAATATTCTGTATATTATGAAGTATTAGATATTCATAACCCACAGTCAAAATACATTATTTCATTGATAGTCCCCTAATTTCAAGTGATTCTGAGCTGGCAAATAATTCTTCTTGTTTGGTTTGAACTTGAGAGACTCTATCACCTGAGCCATACCCCCACCCCTATTTTTGTTTTGCTTTAGTTATTTTTTAAATAGGTTCTCAAACATTTGTCTTGCACTGCAATTCTCCTACCTAGGACTCTTACACCTATAGATAAGATCACAGGTGTGTACCACTATATCTATCCTATTGAAATATAGGATCTCCCTAACTTTTTGCCCAGGCTGTCCTTAAGCCATAATCTTCCAGGTCTCCTGAATAGTCTTCTAAGAGTAGTCTTATATAACATATCCTATGTTTCCTATTCCTCCCTATTCTCTATTTTTTCCTGTTCATTTGCTTTAATGGATTATGGAAATACTTTATGTTATACATCATAGTTGTGTTGTGATTTTTTCTACTCTTTTCTTGCTCTTATTGTCATCATCATATGTTTTAGACTATTGGACTGATTCATCATTAATTTACCCAATCTAGCAGGGACTTTGAACACTGTTGTTTTACTAAAACATTTTTTCCCCTTGGCTTTTGCAAACTTTCTGTGGCATAAGAGCAAGTTTCCCATGGACTTTATCAATCTCATTAGCTGTCTTATTTTCTCCTTCCCAGACACTAATATTGGTCTTTCTCAAGGCCAATAATCTTTCTTTACACTTCTCCCACTTGTTCCCAGCTTGATCATATCTGTTTTTATAGCTCTACAGACTGGTATGTTAACTTTCTAGGACTTCCATAAGAAAATACCATAAACTATGTGACTTACAAAAAACCTTATTTTCTCAGAGGTCTGTGAGGTCTGCAAATACAAAATTAAGATGTTGGTAAGGCTGGCTTTTGATATGGCCTCTCATGAGGCTCAACGACCAACTTCACTGTGCCCGCAATGGCTTCGTTCAGTGCATCCTTGTACATCCCCTCTTTCACTAAGGATATCCATTAGTACTGTGATGAGAACCCCATCCTGAAGATGGCAGTTAACTTCCATTATCTCCTAAAAGGCCCTGTCTCAAATCCCATTACATTAGCAGTTCAGACTTTAAATTATGAATTTTTGGTTGGGGCAAAGAAAACAATTCAGTCCAACACAACTGTTATTTTCTTAATGGCTCCCATTAACATTTTCTCTAGCCCAGATCTCTTGTATGCCTTCCAAACCAAATCCAACTGCTTGCTTGACAGCTCCATTGTGATGGTTCATAAATACCTAAAATACCTTGCCTGCTGTATTAAACCCCAGGTCTCCACATCTTAATCCGGACTTCTTGCGTCTACCCTTGATGAATAATTTTGCCTTCCTAATAAATAACATTCTCTTCCTATGATCCTATTTTTGTGTTGTTTTTTTTTGCTGTACCAGGATAGCATCTTAATCTTAGACTTTGTATTACAAGAATCATGGAACATCTAGGATGCCCCATTCACTTGTTAACCTTTCTAACATAGAGGCTAAAATAATTTTACTCTGAGCACCAGTGTTTCCTAGATATAGGTGTGCATACGTCTTGATATTGACATTTTACTATTGTGGGGTTTCCACTCACCCACCTTTGATCCATCCACCAGTTCACTACCTTCACTCTTTCCTTCATCACCATCATCTTCTTCTTTCCCTTTCTCCCCTCCTCCTCTTCCTCCTCCTTTTCTCTGTGTGCTTCTCTCTCTCCCTCCCTCTGTCTCTCTCTGTCTCTCTGTCTCTGTCTCTGTCTCTCTCTCTGACTCACTCTCTCTCTCTCCCCTCTCTCAAAGGGTCAGGGCCTCTTGCTTGCTTACTTAGCAAGTACTCTATAGCTTAAGCCACCTGAGCCACCCTCCCCCCGCCCCCCTCCCCGCCTCACCACCAGCCCAATTCATAATGTTTTTTCAACACATTTCAAACTGCAAAAATCAATACACCTCACTCATGTTTACTGTTGTTCCTATTTTTCTTCTATAACAAGATTATATTTAACGAAATTCACCAGTCTGAAATTTTGACAAATTCTTCCAGTTGGTCACTTGAAATCTCTCAAGATATGAAACATGACTACCCAAACTTCCTTCCTACCTGTCTTTCCTGTTCCCACCTCCCTGAACCATTAGAGACACTCTATTTCATGGATCATTTTTCTATCAAAAATTTTCAGATAATCCTGTCCTTGGTTATAGCTATTTGGAGCTAAGATGTAGATCTTAGTTCCAAAATCACTCCTTTTCCCTGTTCTGTGAGTTCTATTTTACCTGTCATAGTTACTCTGACAGTAGACATAAACAGTATCTGGCTTTATCAGTAGAGGGCACAAGAGAGACACAGCAGGAGGAAAGGGCTGATTTCATCCTGGTCTCTGTGGCTGCACCTGGCAGGCTGGCTGGCTTGTGTGGCTTCTCCAGCACAGCAACATCCTGTGGTGCTTGGGCTCCTGCAGTTCCTCCTGCCCCTGCAGCATCAGCTCCCGCAGCTTTTCTTACCACCCCCCAACCACTCCAACTCTGGCAGTTTTGTAGCAAGTGCCTCCTGTGGGACTTGCATTCACAATGTCCCTGGTACCAAGGACAGATTTCCAGCAAGTTTTATCTTCGTCATTTAGTGATTCCTAGAAGGGTCTCATTTTTGCTACTCTCGATGCTGTTGAGGGAGTAAAGAAGCTCCTTACATCTGCTATTCTATAATTTAGAGTTTAATTTGTGTGTGTGTGTGTGTGTGTGTGTGTGTGCATGTGGGCACCCTTCCTGAGCCTTGAACTTGGGGCCTGATAGCTGTCCTTGAGTTTTTTTACTCAAGGCTAGTGTTCTAGCACTGGAGCCACAGCTCTACTTCTGGCTTTAAAAAAATTTTTTTTTGTTGATTAATGGGTGATAAGATCTTACAGACTTTCCTGCCCAAGTTGGCTTTGAACCATGATCCTAAGTAGCTAGGATTGCAGGCATTGGTACTGGAGCCTGGCATGAATGTTCTTTTGCAATTTCAGAAACCATTGTAGTACTTGGCTGTCATACCTCCTTAGTTTCTCTTGGTCTGTGACAAGCTTTAGATTTTTTGCCTTTATTTTCCTTCCTGACAATATGGAGGAATACTATTCATGTGCTTGTAAGTCAATGAAGTTTTGTTCGATGATTGTCTTATGATTGGGCTGGAGTTAGAAACTTTGGAAAGAAACTTCAGAGATGTCTTTCTCATCACAAAATTCAAGGGGCGCGTGGCTCTTCTTGACATCACTCCCGACTTTACCCTCCTTATGCCAAGGTAGTGTTGGCCAGGTTTCTCCACTGTAATGTTACCTTTTTTCTCTTTCCGTGCTCTATTCTTTGAAAGCAACTCACTAAGTCCAGCCTGCCCTTGAAGAAGAAAGATTGAAGTCACTTCCTAAGGGAAGAATATCTCATATATTATTTGAAAAATATCTATCAGATTTTTCTCAGTTTATTAATTGACATAATCACTAAATTGATTTATAACAATATGGAAGTGTACATTTCATACTTTGGATTATACTATAAACTATGCTATTGGTTGGTTTTGTTTCTCAATTTGTTTCATCATTGGCATTAGCCCATATGTCTGCGTGTCTTTGATATGCCTCTATCCCTCTCTCTCTCTCTTCTTCTCTCTCTCAACATTCCTTAATTTCTGTTACAGCAAGACTTTCCAGGTTGATATTATTTTTCTTGGCTCATCCCAACACTCAGCCATTTCTCTAAAGAGCCTTGTTCCTTACACTTCTGAGGAGGGCTTACTCTGGCTATGATAATTGTAGGAGACTGTCCTTTCTTTTCCTTTCTTTGTGCGTAAACAAGGGCAAGGTATGGCTAAATTGCCCAGACTGATTTTGAATTCTGGATCAAGAAATAATTAAATAATATCTGTGTGACATAAATCCACAAATTCATCCATCTCTATAATTGTTTTTGTGTTTACCTGTATATGCTAAACACTAATAACATCAGTTTTGACCCTGATTTAGTACTTAGTACTGTCTATATTGGGTAAGTACTAAGGGGCACAATTGCTGATCCTAAGACTAACAATATGTTCAGTTTTATGAAAACACGACAGAATTTTCTTCTAAGTAGTTGTGCCATTTTAAAAACACTTAAGCCAAACTCTTTTCAGGTTCAAACTCTTCACTGGTTTCCTGTGTTAGAATTAAATGCAGACTCTCTAAGTGCTCTATAAAGTCCAATGTGACCCAACGTAGGCTTGTTTTTTCCATCCCCATCTCTCATGGCATCTTTTACTTCATTCACAATTAGTAATTGTACATTCACTTGTTCCTTTGTTTTCTGTCTTTGCCCCTAGATTTAAAGTTGCACGATAGTAGGAATGATATGCAGTTTGTATTACCTCACTGCAGAAACTGAAGTAATCTCTGGAAAACAGTAAGGCTCAAAAAGGCTTGAGAGAATAAACCAAAATAAAAGGAGGAATATGGATTTTTTATTTAGACTTTTATGTTTTGTTTTTTTGTTGTGTTTTCTGTTGGTTCTGAGACTTGAACTCAGAGTGTGGGCATTGTCCCTAACATTTTTTTGCTCAAGCTACTTGAGCCACAGCTCTGCTCCTGGCTTTTTTGGCGGTTAATTGGAGCCAAAAGTTTTAAGGACTTTCCTACCCAGGCTTGCTTTGAACCTCATATCTCAGTCTCCTGAGTAGCTAGGATTACAAGTATGAGCCACAGCACCCAGCTGACTTTCATGGTTTTTACCAGTGTAAAAGAAGGACTTTCACAGAAAACTTCAAAATGGCTTGAAATGATTTTTAATATTTTTATAATTATATTTTCTGTGTTAAAAGTTTTAATTAAATGGCTGGATATGGCTGGAATACAACTGTAATTCTAGCTATTCAGGAGATGTATGCAGGAAGATCACAATCTGCGGTCAGCCAGGGAAAAAAAGCATGAAACCGATCTGAAAAATTAAAAAAAGAAGGACTGGGGTGTAAAAAATCAAGTGCCCAGCAAATGTGAGGCCTTAAGTTCAATCCCCAGCACCACTCAAAATAAATACTTGAAAATTTTGTTTGCAACTTATGTTCGTGGATGAGAAATAGATTTTTTTTATTGTAAAGATACTGAACAGAGGGGTTGCAGTTACATGAGTAAGGCAATGAGTACATTTCTTATCAACCTGATTTTCAAAATAAATATTAATAGACTATTTAGCACATAGTTTATACCTTTGCTTAAATTGCATTCACTTTATATATTAGATTCTCATATATGTAAAGTTATATTTCTGGGTGTCTGGTAATTCATTGATTTATCTCTGCAGAAGTGCCACACTGTTTTGAGTAGTGTGGCTTATTCAGGTTACCATCCATCACCACCATCACAACTCTATCCTCAAACACTTATACTTCCAAATGAACTTCAGAATTTTGGAACCAAGTTGTTACGTTTAGCTGTATTTGTTGGTGGTGGTTTTTGTTGTTGTTGTTGCTAGTTTTTTTTGTTGTTTGCTTTTTTGTGTTCACCTTGGTGCTTGAATTCAGAGCCTGAACACTGTCTCTGAGCTTTTTTGCTTAAGGCTAGTGCTCTACCACTTGAGCCACAGGTCTACTTCCAAGCACTTTTTTGTGGTTTGGTTGGAGATAAGAATCTCACAGCCTTTTCTTCTGCAGGCTGGCTTTGAACTGTAATGCTCAGATCTCAATATCCTGAGTAGCTAGTATTACAGGCATGAGCCACCAGCAAGATTTGTGATGATGTTGTTGTTGTTGTTGTTTTAAATAGTGAGAGACTAGAGAATTTTAGTGAATATGCAGAATAGTTTAAGAAGAAGTAAAACTTTTGTTTGCTTGTCTTTCTAAACAGAAATATGCTAAATGTGTCCATGTATTCATATCTTTTAAAATATAATTCTTACTATAGTGGCATAGGACTAGATTCAGGACATTTTAGGGAACTTCAGAGTTAGGAGAAATCTCCATGATTGCCCCCACCTACATGATATTTATCTGAATTACATTTCTACTGATTAAGCACTCCCTACCTACATTTTAAATTAGCTGTTCTGCTGTGCAGTTTTGATAAAAACGAGATGGATCCAAGTTTTTATAAAGGAGTATTGACCCAACAGCCAAAAATTAGACAATATTTCTGATGTCATATTAGTCTTGCAGTATTTTAATTACTATTGCCGGTTCTTGTTGATCTCTTGAGTAAAGATGCTGAATTAATTAGTTGCTTATCATTAATGAATGATTATAAGAGATCATAGCTATATTTAAAGAAAACATTTTCTCACTCTGAAAACATTACAGGATGGAATAGGAGAAACCCTAGGTCTCCTTGGCACAGACCGAAATTTTCTTAATAGAGACCCCGAAACACAACAAATCACAGAAAGGTTGGACAAATGGGATTGCATGAAGTTGCAGAGCTTCTTCATGGCAAAGGACATAGCTAGCAAGATTAATAGACAGCCCACAGATTGGGAGAAGATTTTCACTAGCCATACAACAGACAAGGGTCTCATATCTAAAATATACCTGGAACTCAAAAAATTAAATCCCCCAACAACAAATCTTCAAAGAAATAACTGCCCAATAATTAAGTGGGCTAAAGACTTAAAGAGAAACTTCTCTGAAGAGGAAAGAAGGATGGCCAATAGACACATGAAGAAATGCTCAACCTCTCTAGCCATAAAAGCAATGCAAATCAAAACAACATTGAGATACCACCTCACCCCAGTTAGAATGGCTATAATCAAGAACTCTAATAACAACAGATGCTGGAGGGGATGTGAACAGAAGAGAACCTTACTACATGGTGGGAGTGGGAGTGTAAATATGTTCAACCACTTTGGAAAGTAGTATGGAGGTTCCTCAAAAGACTCCACATAGAGCTCCCCTATGACCCAGCAATCCCACTTTGGGGCATTTACCCAAATGAGGACAAACAAGACCACAACACTAAAACTACCAGCACGACTATGTTTATTGCAGCATTAT
The DNA here is from genome assembly GCF_000151885.1 of Dipodomys ordii. NCBI lineage: Eukaryota > Metazoa > Chordata > Mammalia > Rodentia > Heteromyidae > Dipodomys > Dipodomys ordii. The sequence continues at coordinate 1,842,010 of NW_012267391.1, forward strand.
TTACCATAGCTAAGATATGGAACCAACCCAGATGCCCCTCAATAGATGAATGGATCAAGAAAATATGGTACATATACACAATGGAATTCTGTGGTTCCATCAGAAAGAATGACATTGCCCCATTTGTTAGGAAATGGAAAGACTTGAAAAAAATTACATTAAGTGAAGTAAGCCAGGCCCAAAGAAACATAGGTCCCACGGTTTCCCTTATTTGCAATAACTAGTATATGTCTGAGTCAAGCAGAAAAGGTCAGATAAGTTGATGTTAGGGGAATGAACCCCAAGATAAGTATTCAAATGTTTTTTCTTTCATGCAATTGTTTCTAATATATTTATAAGATGATTTCTATGTTGCCTTGTATGTCCCTCCCCCATGGTATAACCCCTGCTTTCACTGTATTTGATGTTGGTATAATTTGTGGAGGGGAAGGACAAAAACAAATTGTTTAACTAGGGATATAGATGATCATGATCCCATTGCAACAATGAGATGTACAAGTCGTTATGTCGAAAAATGAACTTTACAACTTTGGTGGGGGGGGGGTAAGGATCGGGTGGGGGTAGTGGATGGAGTATAGGAAGGGATGGAAAGGAGAAACAAAGAGGAGGCTACAATGCTTGATACGAAATGTACTCATTATCGTGCCCATGTAATTGTAACTCCTCTGTACAGTATTCTCACAATAAAAAAATAGAAAAAAAGTAAATTTATAATAAAATAAAGCTCTTTTAAAAAGAAAAAAGAAAACTTAAAAATGCAGAATAACAGGAAAGATGTATCTAATTACAGACTTTCAAAAATCTTTTTCAGAGAAATTCATAATCATAAATTTCATATTGCCAGTGGCAATATGTGTTATAGAATTGATGTAGATACAATAGGATCCATGTTTCTGTGTTATTATGTAATTAACTTGGAAAGAGGGTTGTGTGCATGTGTGTGTGTGTGTGTGTGTGTGTAATCAATTGCTATATATGAATTACTATAGAAAACACTACTGGTTTTCTAGGTGTGGGGCAAAGGGGAAAAGAAGACCCTTTATGCTACCGATAAAATAGTCAAGAAAGAAAATAATTGAGCAAACCAATTCTTTAAGAAGTTTTGGTATTCACAGGGTCACACTTTTACTAATGAAAACATAAATTTTACTGATTTCATTCACAGACCCAAATCCAGTAGATGGTGCTACATGTCTGTGTATGTAAAATATCACAAGTGCCTGTTATCTTTTTGTCTTTTTTTTCATTCTTTCCTTCTCGCTTTTTTTCAATCCAGATAACTCATCAAGGTCTGCTATGATAATAAAGATTACTCCAAATCAGCTGAGCCAAATCATTAGGTACAGCATTAGAGATAAACTTAAGAAGAAAACCCCTAGAAATAATAGTTAAGGACCAAATGCCAATAAATGCCAGTAAAATCTATTAACATCTTTCTTCCTTTGGTTTTCACATAGAACTATATCATTCTGTTAAAAAACATCCAGATTCAAAATCATAGTCTTTTTTATTTTTCTAACTATTTTTAGTTGCTATTGTCAAGATGCCATTAAAATAATGATAATAATTAGCAACCAAAGTTTAAATTTAAGATTGTAATAGATAGATAAACATGTAAATCAAGCTTTTAGGAGATACCATACATAGAATGATATATATATATATATATATATATATATATATATATATACTGAAAACCTAGGCATATGAAAATTTATAAACATGAAGTTTGTTGTTGAATTAATGATTAAGCTAACCATATATATTAATGTTTCATTATAAATCATTAAAGACTAAAAACATAAAAAATAAAGACCACAAATTAATCCTTGTAGCCTAGAAACCCATAATTATTTTGCTGCTTAGTAATTCTAAACACAACTAAAGTTAACATATAATTAGAATCGGAAGTTGCCCATTTTTGTCTTTTTATCAGGCTGATTTGTAATGTGCTATTATCTCATGTATTCAAAATGTTTTGGAAATGTCATTGTTAATCAAGGATAAGGGTGACATCAACTATTTGTGTAGAATTAAAACATTTTCACTATTGTTGTTTATTACATTAAATTCTGATTTTGTTATTTTTTATTTTAGCTATTTATAATATGATTTCAGAGGTCCTTTGAAGGTTATTTTACTCATTGTATCAAAAGAAAAGTGAGATCTATGGTTATTTGTGAGTTATTTGTATACATAGGGTAGATTGTTAAAGGTTGACTAAAATAATTTTACTTAATAAATGATAGTCTTTTAAAGACAGATTCTAGTACAAGTTCCAGAAAGTCAGCAGTGATCTTTCGGATAACTGCTTTGTCATTTACACTTTCCACATCCCTATGTTCATTAAGTCTTAAACTAGTCCTTGAGCAAATTCAAAGAGGCAGAGCTCCACTCTTTATGTATGTTATGTAACCTGGAGAAACCTCAAAGCCTTAATCCAGGGACTGACAGCTTGATGTAACTCTTTCAATATCTCTGTCTCTGTCTCCCTCTTTTTCATTCTCTCTCTGTTTTTTTCTCTCTCTCCTATTTATATTGCCTCAACTATGTTATAAGTGGTCCTTTTAATCCTTACTTTTTTAGAACTGAAGTTATCGCGAGACTGAGCATTTCAGTTATCATCAGTAGTAGGTATCTTCTTCTCAGTCAAGTAGTGATTACTGCTATCATACCTGACACATAGGTGGTCTACTGCTGAAAATATTAAGGCAAACAAATAAAGAATCAATGACTTCCAATGTGCTAAGACTATAGTTTTATTCTTAATTTTTGGGATATGATCTCTCGAATAAGTAGAATTTCTTCAACATTGAAAACGTGATTATTTTTTCCTTCAGAGAAAGTTGAGAACTAAAATTGGGGACAGCTTATCTGTCCCTGACTGGTCTCTTGACCTCCATAATTGATCTCACTGATGCCATCTCCTTCAAAGTCATTTCACTACACCTCAAATCTAGGCACATTAGCTTTCTCCCCCGAAAAACTCCTTTGTGGATCTCTATGACTTCAGGACATGCCTAAAAAGCTCTGGTGAACTGCCCTCTGCCACTCCTCAGCCTCCTTCTCTTCCACTCTTACATGGAAAATTCCATCCCACTAACATGTTTTCCTTTCCTTTAATTTCCCTCTCCCTTCAAACACCTATCTCTCTGCTTGGTACTCTTACCATATTTTCTTAGTTAATGTCAAACTTGTCTGAGTTAAATATGATCCACTAGTATTATATTTTCATTGTCATGGCATCTAAGACATTTTACCTTTGCTCATCAACACTGGGTGTGCAGTAGACATTCATTCATTCGTGTCATTGAGCACCTGATGTGTGATAGGTTCTCTGGAGTCAGTGATGCAGATGTGTATCTGTGAGCAAACCAGACTGAGACCTGCCTCCACAATCCAGGAAGACTTTTATCCAGGATGGGACCCATGAGAGGAGACTCAGCTGCATTGACCCCATAACCCTGACCTGTACTCTACAGTACACCCATAATTGCAGATGTATTCAGTGCTTCTTGGAGGACCATCCTCAACAGCTTCAGCTATGACTGTTCTAACAGCCCTAATAGATGATTTAAAAAAAATATTGCCAACAACTCCTTTTGCTTTTAGTATTGCTCCTCCTAAATAATGCAATCTTTCATTCCCTTCTCTGTTCTTTTGTACAGTTTCTTCATATTCTTTACAAATGAGCATACATTAGTTTAAAATTAAAATCCAGGCACAGGTGGGCTCACTCCTATAATCCTAGCTACTCAGTGGGCTGAGATCTGAGGATCTCAGTTTGAACCCAGCCTGGGCAGGAAAGTCTGTAAGACTCTTATCTCCAATGACCAGTAGAAAACCAGAAGTGTTGTTGTGACTCAAAGTATATTACACTAGCCTTGAGCAAAAGAGCTCAGTGACAATGCTCAGGCCCTGGGTTCAAGCCCCACAATGAGCAAAAAAAGAAAAAAAATTAAAAGGATTTTTAACAATAGTAATAAGCAAAATAAAAACTAGGAAGTAGTAAAGAGTAAGTGAAAACTACAAAGAGAAAGCATACATGCTATGTAACTACTACACATAAAACGATATGGGGTAAAGATACAAGGGAATTTGTGTCTGTCATGATACTGATCACCAACATCTATTTGAGCACAACACAAAAACAAGGCTTTCTATGAGGCTGCAGCTTGACATTTCCATGCTGCTACATGCAGAAAGCAACCGTGCCCTGGGCTACAGCACGTGGCTGGTAGTTCAGGCTTTAAGAAATACTGCAGAGAGGTGGCTTGCTTTTATTCTGTGAACTATAGCTCTCCACACATAATATGAGGGTACATTTACTGAACACACTTGTTATCTGTCAATCTATCTCTCAGCCTGCATTTGGCTATGTTTTGGTTAGTAAAAACAGAAAGCGGGATTATTCACTGGCTTCTGCCCTCAGGGAAGTAATGGTTGCTTCTGACCCTCATAAATTGCTGTTCTGCTCTGGTCTGTAGCATTATTGACATACATCCTACATAAGACTATATCTGAATACAATGAAGTCAGTTTATTCGAAAGTGGATAGCATCTGCATATATGTACCTAAATAACCTGAAGTAGTTAAATAAACACCTCTCCTACTATTATCGTCCTGGATGGAGGTGTCTCCAGAGTATACTGACTTTTTCCTCTGGGAATCTTTTTTATATCCATAGTCTACCTCAGATTAAAAATCTTAAACTATTTATTATTTTCTTCCCTACGTTGAACATTGATTTATTCTTTTTAATAAGTTTTTATTGTGAAAATACTGTACAGAGGGATTACAATTACATGAGCAAGGTAATGAGTACATCTCTTATCAAGCATTGTTGACTCCTCCTTTGTTTTTCCCCTACCATCCCTTTCCTCCCATCTCCACAACTACACTGCCCCCCACCCCGCCCCCGCCTAATTATTCTTATCTTCATATTCTCTTGTCTTAATCCAAAATCCTTTGTGCATGACTTTTTTAAGTTTTCAGTGAAGGATTTCTGAAGAAGCAAGCTAGTTATTCTTTCCTTTCTTGTTTTCTGCCTTTTACTCGGGTTCGTTGCAGAGTGGATAGTAATGATGAGAGGGAGAGAGACAGACATTAACCAACAGTTTTCTTTTATGAACAAGAAAATTGGCCGTTTGCCTATTAGCATATGAGGAACCTAAGAAGGTCCCTTGTTGTCAAGGCAACAGCTATTCCTTGGGTAGCCACAATAGAAAAGCCAGAGCAATCTTTATAGGATCAAGTTTTTTTTATCATCAAATCATAGAAAGGAACATTGAGAGTCTACCTAAACTATTCTCCTGTCTTTAGTTAAGACCCACTAACATAATTTGAAACCAAAGAAGAAAAAAAGTCCTCTTTTAAATACTTCCAGCTTTATTTCTTGGTAATCATTTGTAGTATTTTACAATGCACACTGCAAATAATTTTTTTCAATCATTCCAGCTTAAATTTTTCCTGCTTCAACTTGATATTCACTTCTTACAGTTGCATTTCAGTGGAAATAAATAATTCTACATTTTCCTTTTTAAGACTTTGTTTGTCCTAAAAAAAACCCTCAGATTTTTTTAAATTTTAGTTTTAATTTTTTTATTGTAAGAATACCATACAGAGGAGTTACAATTACATGAGCAAGATATTGAGTACATTTCTTATCAAGCACTGTTGCCTCCTTTTTTGTTTCCCCTTCCCATCCCTTCCCATACTCCTCCCACCTCTCCCTACCTGATCCTCCCCCTCCCCACACACACACCAAAGTTGTAAAGTTCGTTTTTCGACATAACGACTTGTACATCTCATTGTTGCAATGGCTCCACCTGTATCCTTATTTAAACAACTTGTTTTTCCCCTTCCCCTCCATAAATTATACCAACATCAAATACAGTGAAAGCAGGGATTATACCATGGGGGAGGGACATACAAAGCAACATAGAAATCATCTTATAAATATGTTGGAAACAATTGCATGAAAGAAAAAAATTTGAATACTTATCTTGGGGTTCATTCCCTTAACATCAACTTATCTGACCCTTTCTGCTTGACTCAGACATATACTACTTATTGCAAAGAAGGGAAACCATGGGACCTATGTTTCTTTGGGCCTGGCTTACTTCACTTAATATAATTTTTCCAAGTCTTTCCATTTCCTAACAAATGGGGCAATGTCATTCTTTCTGAGGGAGGCATAGAATTCCATTGTGTATATATACCACATTTTCTTGATCCATTCATCTATTGAGGGGCATCTGGGTTGGATCCATATCTTAGCTATGGTAAATAATGCTGCAATAAACATAGTCGTGCTGGTAGCTTTAGTGTGGTCTTGTTTGTGATCATTTTGGGTAAATACCCAAAAGTGGGATTGCTGGGTCATAAGGGAGCCCTATGTGGAGTCTTTTGAGGAACCTCCATACTACTTTCCAAAGTGGTTGAACAAATTTACACTCCCACCAACAATGTAGTAAGGTTCCCTTCTGTCCACATCCCCTCCAGCACTTGTTATTATTAGAGTTCTTGATTATAGCTATTCTAACTGGAGTGAGGTAGTATCTCAATGTTGTTTTGATTTGCATTGCTTTTATGGCTAGAGAGGTTGAGCATTTCTTCATGTGCCTATTGGCCATCCTTCTTTCTTCTTCAGAGAAGTTTCTCTTTAAGTCTTTAGCCCACTTATTTATTGGGCAGTTGTTTCTTTGAAGATTTGTTGTTGGGGGATTTAATTTTTTGAGTTCTAAGTATATTTTAGATATGAGATCCTTGTCTGTTATATGGCTAGTGATGATCTTCTCCCAATCGGTGGGCTTTCTATTGATCTTGCTATTGATCTATTGATCTTATGTCCTTTGCCATGCAGAAGCTCTGCAATTTCATGCAATCCCATTTGTCCAACCTTTCTTTGATTTGTTGTGTTTCGGGGTCTCTATTAAGAAAATTTCGGCCTGTTCCAAGGAGACCTAGGAAGAAACCCTCAGATTTTCTATCTTAAATTTTAATGAATAATGTTAGATGTTTTATATTTTTTCAGCCACTGGTATAAGTGATACCCTGATGAGTTTGATACCTAACTAGACCATCTCTAATTAGGGAATTGAGTTCGGCATGTGACATAGAAAGTTAACCAGTGGTGCCCAAAATGATAGGACAGCACCCACTTTCCAATCTGTCTACTCATTTCATTTATTGGCTTAAATTCATTGTCAGAGTCTTTGTTGCTTTTTGTTTGCTCCCACAGAATGGCTAATATAACTTTTGATGCCTGGTGTCAATACAGTTACTCATTCTGTACCTGATGCTTGGCCAACTGATTTTTCTCTTCAAGTAAACAACCATGTTAATTTCCTTGTAGCATTGATTCTTTTTGCAAGATGTAGTTTTTCTTGTGCCACATTCATAATGACAAATTTAATGAACATACTTTTCATTCCATTGTCTGATTGTCTGTGTCACTGCTTGACATATGGTAGACACTGGACACAGTCAGGAATTCTGAACATTTGTCCTGGAGTTATCCATACGAGTTGATCAAGCACAAAAATGTTGACAACCTACAGCCAAATAGTTCGTTTTTTGTCACCTGTTTTCTTTTGTCATATTGTCCTGACCCCCTTCGGCTTTAGTGGTAGATGGAATACTTTCTGATTCTTCTTTAATATGAGCTGTAACTATGGACTAATGGCATCTACTGAACCTTAGCACTGTGCTAGGCACTGTGGTAAGCAGGTTATTTAGTTCATCTCACCTCAGTTTCTCAACAACCTCATGGGGTATTTAGTCACCTCCTTTTTACAGAAAGGAAAACAAGTTTAGTGTAGTTAAATAATCTTCCCAAGAAAATATAACTACTGAGTGGGGAGCCATGTTTGCATGATAGAATGATCTGCTCTCCTATACTCTTAACCATTATGCCTTGGGTCAGGAAAATGGGCACATCACTTATATGTAGCCCAAAGAACTGTACATAGGTTGAGTGTCTGGAAGGTGACTTGTATTATGTATCAGAGTTCTTAAAAAGCTGTATCTCCATTCCACCATGTACTCTTTTACTTGTAAACATCACTACTGCTCTTAAGTGTTTTGCTAATTATCTTTATGACCGAATTACGAGGTAAATACCATCCTCTTCACTTAGGAGAAAGGCAATGTAAATCTATTAGAAGCTTTGCGAATCCCTCCCCTGGTCACAACTTATCCACTGTGAAACTGGCTTGTGGTTGCTGAACCCAAGTCCTTTGCTATGTACTACCCAGTGTTCTTCATCCTTGGAAGTAATCCTTAACAAATAATTGTAGGTCTGCACAAGAATGTTCGTTATAGCTCTGTTTATGTAGTCAAAAATGTGAAAAAATCTAGTAGTATGTGTTTATGGAAAATCCATAAACACAATTTTATAAAAGAAGTATGTCATTTATATTATTGATAGTATGCAGAAATATTGATAATTATAGCAAATCTTACTTCATACCTTAATTTTTATTCCCAAAAGTAGACCTTTATAGAAAGACATAAAAATTAACCAGACAAATACAAAAACAACATAAACACTAGTCTCTGTATGGCTAGATGATAGTGACTTTTTTTCTTAAATATGCTTGTGTTTTATGTTTAAAATAATGAGAGTGTGTATGCAAATAACAACTCAATTAAAAAGCAATATAAGGTTGGATATTAGTGGCTCACACTTTTAATCTTAGCTCCTTAGGAAGTAGAACTTGGTTGATTTGAGGCCAGCCTGGGCAAAAGTTCCTGAGCCCCTATTTCAGCCAATAGCTACATGCAGTAACGCATGCCTGTCATCCTAGCTACAGCAGGAAGTAGAGTAGGAGGATCATTGTGCATGCTGGTTAAGTGAGATCCTTAAGATTTTTTTTCGTATTTTATTGTAAAGGTGATATACAGAGGGGTTACAGATACATAAGTAAGGTAATGAATACATTTCTTGTGGAACATTGTTACCTCCTTCCTCATTTTGTTTGTTTTATCTTGTGCTTTGTTTGGGTTTTTGGCAACATAAAAAGTAAGATCCTGTCTGGAAAATAACCAGAACCAAACTAAGTGCAAAAGTCCTGAGTTTGAACACTTGTACCATTTTTAAGCAATGTAAAGAGGCTTTACATGAGTCTATCTGGAGTCCTTTTCACAGTGGGAAAGTACTTACCTTGTAATGAACAGCTATGCTTGGAACAAGTGTTAATTAAAACTGATCATTCTGTACTGTCTCTATTGATGGCAGGCTATCAAGAAAAGAGGATTACTTGGAAGTGGGGCTGTGGCTCAAGTGGTAGAGCGCTAGCCTTGAGCTGGAGAGCTGAAGGACAGTGGTGAGGCTCAGAGTTCAAGCCCATTGGACAACAGAAAATAAATAAAAATAGGATTACTTGATTTTATGTGATTTCATGTGATCTTAGGTCTTAGTAACACTTAACATAGGAATTTGACAAACTTCTACCTAGATCAATCAATAAGCTGGCTCTGGTGGCTCACAACCTATGTAATTCTAGCTCTCAGGAGCCTGAGATCTGAGGATCTTGTTTAAAGCCAGCCAAGGCAAGAAAGTCTGTGAGACTCTTATCCCCAATTAGCCCCAAAAAAGTGAAGTTGCGGCTCAAGTGGTAGAGCTCTAGCCTTGAGCAAAAGAACTCAGGGACAGTGACCAAACCCCACGTTCAAGCCCCATGATTGACACCTAAAAGGTAGAGCCATTTAGCCATTTAACTCCTCTTGACATAACTCTGAGTTGTGTTGGAGATGTTAGTGATTTGACTCTAGTGCCTGGTCTGTTCCCATGTCTACCATTTACTCTCATTGTAGAACCTCGAGCTTCAGAAGCATGATTTTTTCTCCTCACTTCACAGGCATTTTGAGATGATTGAGATAATATATGTAAAGTTCTATCTATGTTATTGGGTGCTTAGTACTTGATAAAGGGCATCTATTATTATTATTATTATTCTGTGGTCTTTTCTTTTTTCTTTTGTGCTTGAACTAAGGACCTGGTTGCTGTCTCTTAGCTTTATCACTCAGGGCTGGCATGCTACCACTTAAGCCACAGCTACACTTCTGGCTTTTGGGTGGTTAACTAAGGATGAGAATCTCTTGGACTTTCCTACCCATGCTGGCTTTGAGCTCCAATACTCAGATTACCTCCTGAGTAATAGTATTTCCAGTGTAAACCTGCTCATTCTTAAATGTACATGATTTTAGTCAAGGTTACCAAGCACTTGCCTGAAGAATTTAATCTAGGGGAAGGATGGAGAAGTTAAAGTATGACATCATACTAATATCCATCCATAATCAGGTGCTGTGACTCATGCCTGTAATCCTAGCTACTCAGAAGGCTAAGATCTGAGGATCATGGTTCAAAGCCAGTCTGGGCAGGAAAGACCATGAAACTTTTGTCTCCAATTAACCACCCAAAAGCTAAAAGTGCACCTGTGGCTCAAGTGGTAGAGTGCTAGCCTTGAGCAAAAAAGTTCAGGGACTGCTCCCAGGCCCTAAATTCATGCCTTAGGACTGCCATTTGAAAACTGGAATTATCTATAACCAGATCTGCTTAAATTTGTTAGACTGCCTAAAGTTGAAAGGATTCTTGAGGTTTTGTAAAGCAAGTTGTTTTTCCTTTATCATTAATGTAATTACTATGCCAATATTGGTAAGAAATTATTTATATAGAATTGTTATTCAGATTTTAGAGTCAGTACAAATTGTTTAATAGATATAGCATATAGATACAGTCCCTAATTACCATTTGGACCCCATTCACTCTAATCCACATCAGAAATGCATGTGATGGGTAAAGTTAAATTTTGTGTCATTCAGGCAAGAAATAAATATCAATACAATAAACAGCTATATATATATATATTATTGTAAAAATACTGCACAGAGGGGTTACAGTTACATGAGCAAAGTAGTGAATACATTTCCTATCGAGCATTGTTACCTCCTCCTTTGATTTTCTCCTACCATCCCTTCCCTCCCCACCACCCCAACTCTTCTCCCCCGTTTAGAGTTGTAAAGTTGTTTTCAACATAGTGTCTTGTATATCTCATTGCTACAATGGGTCAACCGGTATTCTTTTTTTTTTTTTGTCGGTTGTGAGGCTTGAACTGTGGGCTTGGGTGCTGTCCCTGTGCTCTTCAGCTCTAGGCGAAAGCTCTACCTCTTGAGCCACAGTGCCACTTCCACTTTTCTAGTGATTTATTGGAGATAAAAGTCTCATGGACTTTCCTGCCCTGGCTGGCTTTGAACTGTGATCCTCAGATCTCAGCCTCCTGAGTAGCTAGGATTACAGGCGTGAGCCACCAGTGCCCGGCTTCAACCTGTATTCTTATTTCAGCATTTTTTTATTTCCCTTCCCCTCCCTCCGCAAATTAGAAAAATGTATATACAAGTTGCAGGGCACTGACATCAAATACAGTGAAAACAGGGGTTATACCATGGGGGAAGACCATACAAGAGTAACAAAAAAAATCACATAGTACATTTTAAATAGGCTAAAAACAATAACAAGAAAGAAAAACCCACTTTTGTCCCTATCTTGGGGTTCATTTCACTTAACATCATCTTATATGGTCATGTGTACATAGCTTTTGACATTTTCTGCTTGTCCTAGACTTATACTAGTTATTGCGAATAAGGGAAACCATGGGACTGGCTTACTTCATTTAATATAATTTTTTCCAAGTCTTTCCATTTCCTAACAAATGGGGCAATGTCATTCTTTCTGATGGAGGCATAGAATTCCATTGTGTATATATACCACA
>NW_012267391.1:1856524-1862866 GCF_000151885.1 Dipodomys ordii
AATGTCTGGGCCAAAGTTCAAACCCCTTCTCTCTCTCTCTCTCTCTCTCTCTCTCTCTCTCTCACACACACACACACACACACACACACACACACACGAGAGAGAGAGAGAGAGAGAGAGAGAGAGAGAGAGAGAGAACTTAGGAATTTCTGAGCCACTCTGAAAGAACAAAGCATACCCAGAAGTCCAAATTTTTCCCTATTAGTTAACAGTAATCATCCATAAAATGTATAATACCACTTTTTATAAGACACCCATATGAGTATTTTGTTTTTATTAAATGTACAAGTAAATGTTAAAAATCTGCCAGAGCCAAAAGTATAGCCCTTTTTATATCTTAATTAATTTTACCAAGGATCACATACAGACCTCAGAAAGTCATACAGATGCAATTGCTGTATTGTGCAATCATGAAGAAATAACTCAAGATGTCTAAGATTCAGTTTTATCGTGGGTAAAAGGCATTTTCAGCTCACTGTTTTACCTATTAAAAGTTAGTAAAAACTGTATCCTTAATACCCAATCCTATGAAGTAGGAATCCGGTTTAAGACAGATTTCTTCCCTCCCCCACCACCATGTTTTCTTTATAAACAAATGGACTTTGCACACCACTGGATCAGAGAAGACAGTAATTACTATAATAAAAGAGTGTCATAAAGGCATAACCCATTTGCCTATTTGTCCATGATGCTAAAATTGTCCCTCAATTGAAGGTCTTAGGAAATGAACACCGTGTTAGCATGTCAGAGGCATTTATAGGCAATATTTCATTAAACTACATAAAGGACTGATATTGAAGGATGCAAATATTCTCATCTTCATTTTACAGGAACTTGAATATTTTGAGATTGTGTGCTTCCAAGAAAACAACCAATCTGTGACCAAGATGTAATTAAGACCCACGAGTTCTAATTCCCAGGCTTTGACTCCAACCTTTGAAAATGTTTCAATTCAACGAAACTAATGGCACTTTGGTCTCTGGAATTAGATCCTGTTATCAATGACTTCCACATGGAAAGATCATTCCAAAATGTGTAATTAACCAAGAAAATGCAAATAAACCAATTTGTACCTGCTATTTAGAGGTAAGACATAGAAATGGCTTGAGTTCATTATTTAAATATGTAACCCTCTTTTCTGCTCTGAGCGCAGCTTATATTTTCTAATTTTTTGCATAGTTTCTCAAAAATTACATTTTCAGTGAAATATATGTATCATTTCTGAGTCAATCATCAATGCAGGGTCTGGGATAGAGAGAGAGAACAAAACGATATATGGAAAAATAGAAAATGTACTCTTCTTTTAATATCTTTTGGCAATTCAATGGCAAAAACACTTTTCAAAACTCTACTACTTACTATCCTTACTCAGAGGTGGGAAGTTAAAGTCCTAGTCTAGCATGAGGAGAAACATGGTAGCATGAAGAAGGGAGGGAGGGAAGGGAGGAAGTAGCCAAGTTGAAAGGAATAAGTAAATACTTGTGTGTGACTTCTAAAAGGTAGATGGTAAACAATATAATAAATAAGGTATTGTCCATAAAAGCCTCTTAGAGAAAGAAATATTTAAGCTGAACCTAGAAGCTTCTGTCAAGTGATAGAGGGTCTATTCAAAGAACTTTAAAGCAAACATAACAAAACAAAACAAAAACAGACTCTCCATTGGCATTCTTGGAGCAAGATCTAGAATACCCAGGCTCTCTCTGTTGTCTGACTCTATTATCCTCTTTCACTGATTCTCTTTGCCTGTTGGCTTTGCATGTGAGTTTTCTCTGTGTGTTGAACAATGTGGCCACTGGCAGCTTTGGGCTAACACTTTTCCAAATTAATGATACAGATGAAAGAATGTCTCTTGTTTATCTTCAATCTAGGAAGGACTCCAGTTGGCCCAGTTTGGATTACTTGCTAATTCTGGGACAAATTGCTATGGTCACATGCATAATAACTTGTCAGGTCAGGCCATGTGGCTATAGTTGGGGCACTACTGTGATTGCCAAGCTTTCCAAAAATTGAGTATCAGTGGGATAAGCAGGCTCTTGGAGGAAGAAGGATTCTGAAAAAAACTAAAATATCAAATGCCACTGCAGTCTGAAAACACAGACTGGGTATCTCTAAGGTGACATGGAGAGAATAGCTATTGTGAGCAAAGGAAAAAACTTATATCTGGGCTTGGAATGCCAAGATGCATGTAATTCCAGCACTTGAGATGTTGAGGTAGGAAGACTGAGTTTGAGGCTAGCATAAAAGATAAAAAAAAAAAGCTGGGTACTGGGGGCTTATATCTGTAATCATAGCTATTCAGGAGTCTGAGATCTGGGGATCACGGTTCTAAGCCAGCACAGGCAGAAAAGTTCATGAGAACCCTTGTCTCTTTATCAGAAAAAGTCAGAAGTGGTGCTGTGGCTCAAGTGGTAGAGCGTTAACCTTGAGCACAAAGAAGCTTGGGGACAGCACCCAGGCCCTGAGTTCAAGCCCCAGGAACAGAAAAAAAATTAAAAATAAAAATAAACTATTTTTTTCAGTTTGAGCACAGGCAAGGAGAATGAAAACTCAGTGCATAGTGAGAAATAGTATTGGTGAAATATAGCAAGAAAGTGTGAGGATTGGTTGGGCTTGGATGAATGTGTATTTTTGAGTACTATAAAGAAGTCAGCCTTGTTTTCTTAGCAAGATACTGATTTTTAAGGCTTTGAGAATCATCATTTTAGAATGATAGTTCTGATTATATTGAAGTTGACACTATGGGCTCCTAGAAAGCTGTTTTTAATTCTGTGAGAGTGCTAAAACCTAGTCTATACTATAGTCTATACTATAATTCTGGTTATATTGTGGAGTATTCATTGGCTAGAAATAACAGAGACAAGGAGTTGGGTAGAAAAGTTATAGTGAGCATGCTATTTTTTCGAAACATCTTCATTTCCTAAAGAGAATTTCTCCACTTGTGGGTTGCTGGTTGAAATGTCAATCACAGTGTCTACACTAGCATAAGTTGAGGTGAATGTTGATAAGTAGCATACAATACAAGTGCACCAATCTGAGTTTCTTTTTGATGCTTAATACATGGATCCTTTAGACAGCTACTGTAGACTGTAAGAGATCTCAATATATATATATATATATATGGCAGTTGTGGGGCTTGAACTCTGAGCCTGGGCACTGTCTCTGAGCTCTTCAGCTCAATGCTAGCACTCTACTACTTGAGCCATAGTGTCACTTCTGGTTTTCTGAGTGGTTTATTGGAGATAAGAGTCTCATGGACTTTCCTGCCTGGGCTGGCTTTGGACTGTGATCCTCAGATCTCAGCCTCCTTAGTAGCTAGGATTACCGGAGTGAGCCACTGGTGCCCAGCTAAGATCTCAATTTTACACTGTGTAAAACAGAAGGCAAAACACAAGACAAATGGAGGTGAAAAGAAGAAGATAGGCAGAACCCACCTGAAAATGCTTCAGTATTGAACCAATGGTATTTGAAAGCTCTGGTTGCATACAGCAATTCATTATTTTTTTCATTTAAATGACTTTGTACCACATGTCTTTGACTCAATGACTGGAAAAAGGCCCAACTAATATAAAAGATATCTGTCATTCATTAAACACTCATTCATATTAGATATGGTACTGGGTAGTCTATGGGTATTGTCATATTAAACCTATCTATTAATCTGGAAAAGTAAATACTTCATTGTTTATTTTACAAAGGAAAAAGCCATTAATTAAATAAGTACATTTTGAAGGTTTTATTTTTTAGCTACTGAGACAGAAATGTTTTGTTCAACTTTAAAACCTAAGTTCTTTTAATAATCCCTTCTATGCTATACCTCTTCTGTACCATTAGAAAGCAATATTCTAAGTGAAAAATAATTGAAAACCTTAATTAAGTCAATAGCAATGGGATGATGAAGGAAAAAGATTCACCTAATATTCTCAAGAGAAGCTTTCATTTCCATTGATTTTTTAAAGAGTATTTTAAATGTTGAATAAGGAGAAGACATCAAAGAAGATTCTGAAATCAAGTTAACTTCAACAAGTATAGGAGGAAAAGTTGACTGAAAAGGTAAATTTCATGTTCAATTTGAAGTGCTTGTTAAATATTCAAGGGGAGCCATCCAGGAGAGGGTTATGAATAAAGTTCTGCTATAGGAAGATCACAGGAGATATATAAACAAGACATACTAATAATGTTTATAGCCTCTAATGTAGATTAGATTATTCATAAACAGTTACTTCAAAGTGAGAAGTAAAAGATGGTGGGAGAAGGATCATCTCCATTTTAAAACATCAGCCACTAATAATATCTCTATGATACTTTGCTCTCCTATTCCAATTGTGTTTTATTTTTTCTCCATATTTTATCTTGTTGTAGAAATGGACATGTCAGCATTTGTCTGGCTATATAGTAGCTCATGTCTATAATCCCAATGTTCAGGATGTGGAGGAAGAAAGATCACAAGTTAAAGATTAGCCTAGATTTTCTAACAGACCCTATCTCAAAAAAAGTACATTATGTCCCATGGTTTCCCTCATTTGCAATATCTAGCATATGTTTGAGTCAAGCAGAAAAGGTCAGATAAGTTGATGTTAGGAAAATGAACCCTAAGATATGTATTCAAATGTTGTTTTTCTTTCATGCGATTGTTTCTAACACATTATAAGATTATTTCTTTGTTGCTTTGTATGTCCCTCCCCCACAGTATAACCCCTGCTTTCACTGTATTTGATGTCGGTATGATTTGTGGAGGGGAGGGGGAAAAGCAAATCGTTTAAATGGGGAAACAGGTGGACCCATTGCAGCAATGAGATGTGCCATTCGTTATGTCGAAGAATGAACTTTACAATTTTGGTGCGGGGGGGGGCGTAGCGGGGAGGATTGGGGGGGCAGGGGGAGGATGGGAAGGGATGGGAAGGGGAAACAAAGGAGAAGGCTACAATGCTTGATAAGAGATGTACTCATTATCTTGCCCATGTAATTGTAACCCCTCTGTACAGTATTTTCACAATAAAAAATTAAAAAGTACATTATGTGGATATATGGAAATGTCATAACAAAATTCCTTACTTTGTACAACTTAATATACATGTTTTTAAGTATTTGGAGCATACTTCAGTGAGAAAGCACTTGCCTAGCATATACAAGGATCTGGATTTGGTCCACCATATATATCTTTTAAAATATTTTTATTCTATGGAACTGGAGAACAGTGCTCAAACTTCAAACTTTATACTAACCTAGGATAAATTTCTCCTAAATAATCCACTAGTCATATGGCTGGGAAAAATTACTTCTCTTGACCTATCATTTTCTTCCATGAGAAAGAGGATCTGAAATACTTCCCTCATTAGGATGCTTTAAAATGAAAGAAATAACTATAAAGCTTTGGAACACGAACTAATGAAACACATTGTTTCCTTATAATTTCTGTTTTAACAAAGTAGACTTCCTGAATGTCAGCACTATGTCTCTGTTCTCTAAGTATCTGGTACCCGACAATCACATGACATATCACATGAGTAGATATAAAGCCAAAATTCTTGGTCATAGAATGATGGATCCCTCTCCTATCAGGTCTCTTTAGCCGTCCCCAGTCTGTTGGGTTAGGACAGGTGCTGTGTATTAAGTTGGTATAATGAGACACTAAGCACTCATTTACATGATACATCTACTGCCTCATTTAAAACGACTAACAAGTATTTCCAAATATCTCGAGTATATCCTTGAATTAAGAACACTTTCTGAAACGTTTCTGTTTTCTAACAACTCTTAAACAAGTATTTGGGAAAAGAAGAAAGGTTCGAAATGTTGATGGATTAGTCAATTTGGCATTATCTATTAAGAGATCTAAAGATGTAAATAAAAAAAACTTTTGATTTAGTGAAACTACTTTTCTAGAAGTAGATTTATTCTAAGGCAAAAAAAAAATCAAAGGCTTATATTGCATTAAAGTACATTCATTATAACAGTATTTATTATGGTGAAAAGCAGACACAACCTGAATGTTCTCCACTAGGGAAATAGCTCAATGAATAACAGTGCAGTATGTGATTGTCTATTTAGTGAAGTCATTTGTTGAAGTTTATATTAGGGCATAGGAAAATGTATGTGACCTAAGATAAGAAGAAAAACACAGAGCACAACTATGAATGTAATCTGGAGGCAATATTGTCAAATCAATGGATAAATATATCAGAAAGAGACATAAATATTCCATGCTATCAAGATGTTTCTGATTTTCTGAATCCAGGTGATAAGAACTAAAATAGCTACAAGTACCTCTCTTTAAGTAGAGAAATTGATTGTTAATTCTTTTCATCTTTTTAAATCATGCACACTGGGAGTTCCGGGAAGATG
>NW_012267391.1:1863049-1883179 GCF_000151885.1 Dipodomys ordii
CAAAAGGAGGAGGCTGCAATGCTTGATAAGAAATGTACGCATTATCCTGCCCATGTAATTGTAACCCCTCTGTACAGTATGTTCACAAATAAAATGAAATAAAATAAAAAATAAAAATAAATCATGCACACTTGCTAAATTAAAATGTTTTACTTACAAGTAAAAACTTAGAAAGGCACAAAATTCTTATTTTTCAATATAAACAGATAAAAAGAATTTTGAATCTCAGTTGTTGGGTTTTTGGGGGATTTTTAAGAAAAAAGAAACAAACTGACTATCATTTCAAATTTCAGTTGAGGGGTTTCTCCATTTTTGCTGTCAGGTAGTTAAGACAAATGCCTAAAACAAAACTACGTAGTATGTAAGTGAGTGCTCAGTGCCCCAACCTTGACATGGCTGAACCCTTATATATTCTATATACTCACGTGTCATCAGAAACTCTTCCTGTTCCTGTCCTAAAAGTCCGTGAATCTGTCCTCTTCTTTACAACATCACACAGCTGTGTTAGTGCAGTTTACCATCACCTATCTCCTGGATTATCTGGCAGCTTTTGAACATGTTTACATGCCTTCAGCCTGCCCCTCAGCCAGTTCAAGTAGGAAGCAAAGTGCTCATCTTGAAGGACAAAATCTGACAAAGTAAAAACTACAGGCTTCTCCATTCACTGTTCAGAGAAAGCTCGTGTGTGTGTGTGTGTGTGTGTGTGTGTGCGCGCGCCTGCCTGTCCTGTGTCTTGAACTCAGGGCTTGAGTACTATCCCTGAGCTGCTTTAGTTCAAGGCTAGCACTTTACCCCTGGAACCAGAGCTTTACTTCACCACTTAAACCAGAACTCCACTCATAGCTTTCTCCCATCCAAGGACTAAACAGGCCTGTCCCTGCTTAGCTTCCGAGATCAGACGCGTTCATGTTGGTATGGCCATAGACTCACAGCTTTCTTTGGGTAGTTTTTATTGGTGATAAGAGTCTCACCCACTTTCCTGCATGAGCTGGCCTCCAATCATGATCCGCAGATCTCAGCCTCCTGGGTATCTAGGATTACACGTAGGAGCCACCAGGGCCCAGTAAGGAAATTTCTTTTTACAAGACAACTGACACCCTCATCTTCTAGTCTGCTTTACTTCTCTGCCAACCTTATTGATCACTTCCTTTCTCACACTGTGTTTCAGCATGCAGAGCACTTGCTTCGGTACTGAACCCCAAGAAGTTGTAATAACCTCACTCATCTCCCTCCATCTATAGTGCTTTTCTCTGTGGCTAACAGTGCACCTCTGTCTTATTTGCTCCCAAGTAATCTGATTAAAGGCAGTCGGCATATGTTATGGTATCATATAGTACCCTGCAAGATATGATATAAATATATTTTGTCATGACTATTTTCTCTTTTTATTTATTCTTTATGCTTTTGATTATTTATGGTCTGTTTGTTCATTTGATCTCCTTTAATTTAGGCTGTAAGCTACTTAGAGGGACGTGTTCCATAGCTGGATGTTGATGACACACATTTGTAATCTTATCTACTCAGTAGGCTGAGATCTGAAGATCTCTAAGCCAGCCTGGAGAGGACCATCCATGAGATGCTGATCTACAATTAACTAGCATAAAAGCTGGATGGAGAGCAGTATTTCAAGTGGTAGAGCACCTGCCTGTATGCAAAGGCTAAGGGTCAACATCTAGGCTGCCCTAGTGCTGGCCAAGGGAGAAAGAAAACGAAAAAGAAAGGGAAAAGGAAAGAAGGAAGGAAGGAAGGAAGAAGGAAGGAAGGAGGGAGGGAAGGAGAAGGAGAAAGGGAGGGAGGAAATGAGAGAGAAAAGAAAGAGAAAAGTAAAGAGCAAAAGAAAAAAGAAAGTTAAATAGGTAAGGAAGGGAGGGAGGAAGGGAGGAAGGAAGGAAGAAAGGAAGGAAGGAAGGAAGGGAAGGAAGGAAGGAAGGAAGGAAGGGAAGGAAGGAAAGAAGGGAAGGAAGGAAAGAAAGAAGGGAGGGAAGGAAGGAAGGAGGGAGGGAGAGAAGGAGGGAAGGCAGGAAGAAGGGAGGGAGGGAGGGAAGGAAGAATAAAAGAGAAAAAAAATCTCTGTTTTACTTCTACAGCTCCCCTGTTGCAATGCCCAGTACATATAGCAGGGGCTCAGTCATGTCAAGAAATGACTGAATGGACCTATAAACAACCTTACCTCAAGTATAAATGACATTTTCTCTCAGTTTGGGAATGGGAATATATCAGCTTAGTGTAGCATTCATGCCTAACATGTGTGAGTCTCTAAGTTCCATCCAAACAAAACTAAAGATAAATGAAAAATAAAAAAGCCCTTGTTTTTCTCAGTGGTCTCTGGATTAGCCCAAGGAGAGCAGACACGGCCAACACCAGGACAGCCACTCGGTCATGATCAGCCAAGGAGACAACACACAGCATTTTATATAAAGAATCCTATCACCTGCAAATGAGGGACTTATTAAAGAAATGAAACAGAGCAATGGTAAATCAATCATGTTATTTCTAGCAATCTTTACAAATGCCACTCATTGTTTTTAATTCAATAAGTACATTTAATCTTCACCAAGATTTGAAGGCTTCTTGTACCCAGCCCCCATGGTATCCCTAATTTTATTCAATGTCTTTTTTTTTCAGTGTTAGCAAGGATTAATTTTAGTATAACAGAGTTGAAGTAGCGAGAAATAATTACGGAAAAATTTCTTCCTCCCCAGGAAAGAAATGAGAATTAACAACTCCAAATGGTGCTTCTTCTCTGTAGCTTTTATAGTTTCTGAGCTAGATGAATATCGTTTGTATTTTCAAAGCAGAAAACTATGGTTCTTCACTGCTGTAGTTCCTAAAGTACATTCTTCAAAACAAGAAGTACTTGATATGCATTATGAAAAAAGAAAATTCTGGGTTGTTACTTTTTGGAAAACATGGCTGTTTTTTTTTTCTTGCTTTTGGAGGGATACAACACAAACATTTATTAAGCATTTGTGGAACCTGAATTGCTAAACCCATTTGAGCTTGGAGCCCAAAAGACTTTTTAGCAAATGCTAGAATATGACTGGATGATTGTATTCATGGCGAGAAGAAAAGGTTCCAGTCCTGCTGGAGCATGCTTACAATCCTCTCACCTCCAGACCTCAGCTTCCTGAGTTGTAGAGTAAGAAAGTGGGAGCTGGTGTTAAAGATTTGCTTCAGACCTAACTACTTAACATATCAAATCATGCTCTCATCTTTGCTCATTGGACACTTAAGAAAAAGTTTTATGTCAAAGATTATTTAACGTGAATTGTACGAAAATAAAATTTATCACACATTCTGTATTTTAATTTTACACCATCATTGAGATCTTTAGATGGACATTCAGATACCTGAAACCTATTTAATCCTCATTCATGAAAATTTTTTTTTAAAAAATAGTTAATTTTCTCCCCTATGCAATGGTCTTCTTAAATACCTAATGCCATTTTCTTCCTTTCTGATAAGTCATTGAAATAAAACTAATGGATATACAAGTACGAAGATATCCTAAGGTTGGGACCTCTGAGTCTGGCAAACAAAAAGCTGATTCTTGAGACCACAGTGTGCTGTAGACACATCTGGCTTGCTTCAGCTCACAATGGCAGGAATATGAACTGTGCTCAAAAGCACTATTTGTGCAAATGCAAATAATATTCCATCTGCTCTGGATTTCTTTCTCCCTTATATAGCTTTTGTTCCAGTGTGGTAAAAGCCTGTTTTTTTACCCTGAAGTGCTCCTGCTGATGAAGAGTGAAGTACATGACAATGACTGAAATCCATTATCAAACAAATACCCGGAGCTTTACCAGCACGTCATCTCAGGGAAGGTTGCCTTTTTCTCTGGCATTAAGTTGAAAGCGATTTGTGCTCATGCAAATAAGACAAAAATGCAAAATGGTGGGTTTAAAAAAAAGAAATATGAATATATATATTCCATAAACTATAGTTTGCTTTGTAAATCTCTCATTTTTAACTTTTCTCCTGGTGGGAGGGCATCAGCAAAGCAGTTTAGCAGCCTTCTTTAGATTTCCTTACAGTTTTAAGTTGTGATAACTTCAACAGGAGAATTTAGTTCTGCCTTATGCTCTCTTAAATAACTTACTGGGGTTCAGGAGAATGGCTTTAGTTCAGGGCAAGTTGATAAGAGACTTAACCCCTGTGCTGCTGAAAAGAAACATAGTCAAGTTTTAGAGATTCAACATCAGGATTTTATTTATTTATTTATTTATTTTTGCTGGTGGTGAGAACTGAAAGGTAAATTGTCCAACTTCAATCTTAAGGTTCACATTTCTAAGAATGTGTGTGTGTGTGTGTGTGTGTGTGTGTGTGTGTGTGTATCCAGTATACTGGACTGAAAGCTGAGGGCTTCATGTCAGTTACTTTCTTCTGAAAATTAATAAGCCATCTCTCTTGTTTCAGGAACACGACAAAAATGAGTGAAAATTATACAACTGTTACAGATTGCTAAACCAACTCCAGACAACACTAGCATTTAAGTGAATTCTACCTTCTTTTCAGCTCCCTTGGCTATCAGCTTTGCCCTTTGGTTTTACTTCCTTGCTTCCTTCTGAAGCAGAGACAGAGAAAAATAGTTTGAGCCTTTCTGAGATTGGGGAAGGAAGATTATAAGCTTGCTTGAGCATAAAAATCGTTTATATTAAAATTCATATGAGAACATTTTTGGCTGTTTTATTTACACCTAATGATTTCATTTAATAATACTTGTATTTTAAAGAGCATTTTCACTTTGTGACGTTTGAAGAATATTCTTTAATTAAGCTAGCATTGGAGATTTGCTTTTATATATATATTTTTTAATTTGATAGGGGATGAATGAGGGGGAGTGATAGAGTAAATTTTATTGGGGACATTCTTCGTATGTATGAAAATATCCTAATGAAATGCTGTTGTATGAATTTTATAATTTGTAGATTTCTGATATGCATTTCTTTTTGAGATTGAATTTCTACAGTGATATTTTCAATGAACATAGATTTGAAATATAATGAAGCTTGCATATTTGATATTGGGCTACAATGAAATAATACATGTTATTATACCCAAATTATTAAGGATAAAGTTGTTTTTGACATTTAAAGTATTAACGCTACTAACACAATTTACAATTCTGGATAAAAAGATTGCTTGAAGATTAACAGTATTTCCTTTCTAGAGTGCATTGTAAGCACCAATGATTATTTTCTTACATACTTTTTAAGACATATATTAAATTATCTTTCATAGTCCAAGTAAACAGTGAAATTAAGCATTTGAATACATGAGTATATCATATCACAATTCTGGAGCTAAGCTTCCTGAAGATACTAACATTGTTGCCCAAATAGCTCAACAGCTAAACATGTCAACTAAAATAAATTAATAATTAAGCACCAAAGACCACTAAACTTGTCTTTAATTGTATTTACAGGCTACTTTAGAGCCACTGAGAATTGTAGAAATAAAAATAATATCTGTTCTAATAGAACCACTTTTTATCAAAGGTGATTTCCTTTTATGTTAAGACAAATAACTTTGCACATCTCCTGACTTCAAAGGGAAGCACATTATTTCAAATATGTTTTAAACTTTTCACATGAAATCCTTACACATTAAACCATTAATATACGGTTAGTCAGGAAAATGTCTTATTCCTTCACAATAATGTCTGACTTTAATTAGACCCTGAAAAGTAAAGGATTTAAATTCAAATCTGGCCAACATTAATTATAGAATTCTTAATATTGTAGCATGTCCTTTACTAGTTTCTAGAACATGCCCTGTGCTAAATAAAAAAGGAAATTAGCTTCTGAGGGACAAAGGACTGGTTATTATAAGGGTTATACGTATTGATATGTGCTATTTCATCCTAAGAACTTTTCCCAATATTCAAAGAGGCAAGGTAGAATTCCTTATCTGTTTCAGTCTTCTTTGCCCTCGCGGATGAAGAGCTACAAACCTAATCTGAATCATTTTGCAGCCTGTTTAGTAGGAAACTGACTCCTCTTTCCACTCCTTTTTTGATCCCTCCTTATTCCTAGGTAAACAGATATTTTATATACACATAGCAACTACTGCACTGCAATATCCTGGGCCCATTACTTGAACAGTAGAAAGAAAAAAACCCGATGAATGGCTCAGAAGGAAAACACCAAATCACACACTAGGTCCTGAGATCATTGGAAACCTGTTCTGATTTCACTTCATGAAGTGCTCTTAAAATCAGTCCACAACTCAATCAATTGTTGTGTTTTAATTAAACATTCTTTTGTGCATGAAGGATTTTTATGAGCTGTACCCAGAGATGGCATATGGAATGGTAAAACATTTGAGGAGATCCAGCACTCATCTTCAGTTCTGCCAATTACCACTTGTGAGTGTGACCTGGTCAGTTCTTTAGCCACCATCTTAATACAGCTCGTCTTGCCAAGCATTGGTGACTCACCTCTTTAATCCTCTAATCTCAGGAGGCTGAGATATGAGGATCATAGTTTAAAGCCAGGCAGAAAAAGTCTGTGAAACTCTTATCTATAATTAGCCTGCAAAAAGCTGGAAGTGGAAGTGGTAGAGATCCAACCAGGAGTGATAAAGCAAAGCAAGAGCTTGAGGCCCTGAGTTCAAGCCTCAATATTCACCACACACACACACACACACACACATACACACACACACACACACACACACACACACATCTTTAACATGTTTACAGCACATGCTCCATTTACTTCTCACCATTGCTCTGAAATTTTATGTTTAAGTACTAAACAAAGTTGTGGATTCCATGAAAATAATACATTTCATACATTTCTGTAACTTTGCAAAGAAAAGATCTCAAATTAATTTCAATATTGAAACATCTGTCATACTCTGGATCCTGGTGGCTCACACCTGTAATCCTAGCTACTAAGAAGGCTGAGATATAAGGATTATAGTTCAAAGCCAGTCCACTTAGGAAAGTCTCAACTCTTACCTCCAATTAACTACCAAATGCTGGAAGTGGAAGTGTGACTTAAGTGGTAGAAAACTAGCCTTGAGCAAAAAAGTTCAGAGACAGTGCCTAGGCCCTGAGTTCAAGCCTCAGGACTCACATACACACACACACACACACACACACACACACAAAATCTTTTATAAGTAATGCCTTAATATCAAGGGACCATCATCAATTCTAATTTTGGTTAAGTATTCCAAAAATTTCAAAGTTATTATGATATAAAAACAAACACAGTTCATTCACTTAATATTTCATTTATTTACCTCATTTTATTTCAACCAAAAAAATAGGGAACCACTCTAAGTTGCTGAAGTAAGAAAAAGAAAAAAATTGTAGTCAATAATGGTTCTAGAATGACAGAATTATAAAAGAATTATTAAAAAATTGTGTTTCAATGCAGAATATTTTCTTGGTACATCGTAGCATATCATAATATTTTTCCAAATCTTTCATTCTGAAAAAATTTAACATGAGAAAAAAAGGAAATATGCTATAAATACTTTGTAAGTGTCTAAAACTCTATAATTAACTTAGAGATTCAGCAGATTTGCAGTAATTCATTTATAGAAAGTCAACATAACAGAAGGGAACACTGAACCAGTTTCCCCTTATTAGAGGCCTGATCTCTAGCTTTCCACCAATCTCACAGCCAAGGCATGAATGCTCCAAGATAGGCATTCATTACAACACTCTGCTTGCAAAAGAAATTTTAGTCTAGTAATCAAAAGCAACCTAGCTCTTAGTGGACATTTCTAATTTGTTTCAAGGCCAAAACTGATTTTGAACAGCAAATTAGGCAAGGAGTAAAGAACATTTCTTATGGGTAGATCTTGGTATATTAGCAAGAATAACAGTATAAAAAAACAAGCTAGAATCATCATAAAAAGTAAGACAAAATATCAGAAAAGGCAAGTGTATACAACCCTTTAAGAATATAGTAAGTGGTCTTAGCCTTTGGGGATCCCTCTACTGAAGATATGTGAATGTTTGCATACTTAAAAACTGGGTAAAACTCATAATGAAGGAAGTTCCAGTGATAATTATTGTAATATATTTGAAGGGTTTATTTTTGAAAGTTTAGTCTTCAGAAAGTTTTAGGCTGACTATATAGTACAACTTATTTGCCAAGAATTCAGAGTACCTGAATGTAATCATATTTTTGCTTTAATCTAAAAGCAGCTCAATTTTCCTACTATGAGTTGAAATTAAAAATATGTAAGATAATACATATTTAAAATATGTAAGATAATATGTAAGATAATGTAATGGTGTCTTGTTTTGGTTTTTATTTAGTAACATTCATGAGAACAATTCCTCGTTGTGTTTTTGAAGTAGTGGAGCGATCATAGATTTACCATTGCCTCAGTTTCTACTTTAGCATCAACTACATTTCCCTTGTGCTAGTGACTGTGATTGTAAGGTTTATAATTATTCCTATGTCTAGGAACAACAGAGGCCATTGTATTCATGGCAATATTTCAACCAGCATAAGTTATCATTTGTTTTTGTCATGTTATCTCATGCTAGTATTATGGGAAAAATTATTTAGGTTTGTGCATAAGTCGTATTTATGTTTTGTTTATTAGCAGCTCATAACTGTTATCTAGCCAATAGATTCTGAGATGGGCAACCACAAGTCAAGAGCACAAACCAATTTATTATGAATACACATTTATTTTTATCATAAAAAGGAATAAGCTCAATACCTCATATACCTAATATATACTGTGCCTCAAGCTGGTTGGCCAGTCATAAAAGATTTGTCAACTTTGCTGAAGGAGGTGTGTGAGTCTAGCAATGCAGAGGATTGATGACATAGCCCAAACTCATCAGCAAGCTTCGAGTACATAATAGTTTATTTCTGTCTGTATATGAGTCTAAACACACAGATAGGCATCACTCTAAATTGTAGAGTCTGTATAATATCCAGAGTCAGAAGAAGGGAGGTTCTGAAAATGCCAGCATATTACAAATGCTTGTTAGTAATCTCTTAAAAATACTTTCATAAAATATTTTGCCAAAAGATAAAATATAATTTTTATGAAGACAATTATTCCAATTTGGTGATGATAAATATTTGGCACTGGAGTATTACCCAACATTTTTATTAAATAAATACATTTGATGATGATGATGATAATGATGTTAGTAGGAAAAAGGGTTTCCTGCCACGAATAAGCAAGCAATAGAAAATTATTTTTAGTTGTTAAAATAATTCTTTTACTTTTATCTCAAGTTCCCTTCTATCTGATGAATATTTATTTCCTTAATAATGTGTGCAAGCTTTTCATATATCTAGTATATATTTTATATCTATATTATATATGAACAATATTTCTTCTAATGAATAACTTTAGTGTGTGCTGGTAGTGGGGTTTGCACTCAGGATATGGGGGCTGTCCCTTACCTTCTTTTTTTTGGGGGGGGGGAGAAGATCTTTTTTTTTTTGTGAAAATACTGTACAGAGGGGTTACAATTGCATGGGCAGGATAATGCGTACATTTCTTACCAAGCATTGCAGCCTCCTCCTTTGTTTACCCTTCACATCACTTCGCAGCCTCCCCCCTCCCCCCCCATCCCCATCCTTCTCCTTCCCCCCCTCCCCTCCCCTCTCCCCCACCGACGTTGTAAAGTTCGTTTTGGACATGACAACTTGTACTTCTCATTGTTGCATCAGGTCCACCTGTATCCTTAAACAACTGTTTTTTCCCCATCTCCTCCACAAGTTATACTGACATCAAATATAGTGAAAGCAGGGGTTATACTGTGGGGGAGGGACATACAAAGCAACAAAGAGATAATCTTATAAATTCGTTAGAAACACATGCATGAAAGAAAAAACATTAATATACATATCTAAGGGTTCATTTTCCTGACATCACATTATCTGACCTTTTCCGCTTGACTCATACATATACTAGATATTGCAAATAAGGGAAACCATGGGACCTATGTTTCTTTGGGCTTGGCTTACTTCACTTAATATAATTTTTTCCAAGTTTTTTCATTTCCTAACAAATGGGGCAATGTCATTCTTTCTGATGGAGACATAGAATTCCATTGTGTATATATACCACATTTTCTTGATCCATTCATCTACTGAGGGGCATCTGGGTTGGTTCCATATCTTAGCTATGGTAAATAATGCTGCAATAAACATAGTTGTGCTGGTAGCTTTAGTGCGGTCTTGTTTCCCTTACCTTCTTCACCCAAGGCTACCCACAGCTCCACTCCTGGCTTTTTACTGATGAATTAAGAGATAAAATTCTCATGGGCTTTCCTGCCCAAACTGGCTTTGAACCTTGATCTTCAGATCTCCGGTTCCTTGGATTACAGGCACGAAGCACTGATGCCTGGCTCAAACACTTTTTACTAGCAAAAAATGTGTTCAACTAACTCATACATAGTGGTAGCAACATTTTTGTATTAGTAATATTGACAGCAAACTGGCAGTAGTGCTTTCCAAAACACTAAGGTATTCTAATATCTTATGCTATATTCAACTATCACACTAAGCTTAGTGGATTCAGAATGTACCAGCCAGGATGCTCTGTTTCAAATCATGGGAAACAACCAGAGGCAAAATGGGCATCAGGCATAGGAAAATCAGAGCTCCAGGGTCAATTCTGAGTTATTTCCTTTTTTTTCTCTTCAATAAAGTCCTCACATTGATTTGCTTTATGATCGCAAAATAGTTGTCAACAATAGTCAGAACAACAAGATTCCTTGTGCATGTTAGTATAGAGTGACAGAGATCCAGTTTCAGTTTTCTTCATATGGATATCCAGTTTTTCCAACAACTTTTACTGAAGAGGCTGTCTTTTTTCCATTCTATTTTTTTAGCTCCCTTATCAAAGATTAGATGGCTGTAGGTCTATAGGTTGATTTCTGGTCTGTGGACATGAAGAGGTATTAATACAGAGCTGTTTCTGTTACTATAGCTCTGTAGTAAAGTATCTCCAGTACTACTCTTTTATTTCTGCCCAGAATTGCTTTTGCAATTTGGGGCCTTTTATAGTTCTAAATGCATTTTGGAATTGTTTTTGTCTATATCAGTGAAAAATGACATTGATATTTTAATGGCATTGCATTAAATTTGTAGGTTGCCTTAGGCAGTATTGCTATTTTCCAGATATTAATTCTGCCAATCTAGGGAAAATATCAATTCAATTCAAACTGAATCAAAGATCTTAATGTAAGACCTGAAATATTGAAACTACTACAGGAAGGAGTAGGAGAAACACTAGGATTTCTTGGCAGAGGCAGGAAATTTCTGAATAAAGTTCCAGGAGCTCAGCAAATGAAAGAGAGAATTAAGAAATGAGATGGCAGCAAACTAAGAAGTTTCTGCATGGCAAAGGATATAGTTACACCAAAAAAAAAAGGCTATAGAATGGGAGAAGCTCTTTGCCAGCTATATATCAGGTAGTGGCCTAATACTCAGAGTATACAAAGAGCTTAAGAAACTAAATCCTCAAAGAATGAACAACCATTTATAAATGGGAAAATAAACTAAGGACTTCTCAGAAGAAGTAAATTAGGCAAAAGATATATGAAGTAATGCCCAATCTCTCTGACCATAAAATCAAAACAACACCAAGATTTCATCTCAACCCAGAAAGAACGGCCATCATGAAGAATGCAATGGTGGGACAAAGGGTGAACAAATGCAGCAGTGATACTCACTAGACACTATTGAAAATTAACTATAGCACTTGTTGAGAGGAGGTTGAGAGGGAAAAACTGGGAGAAGAATGAGGGAAGCAGCCACACTGTTCAAAAAGAAATTCATTAATTATGTACATTTATGCACATTTGTAACTGTATATTTACAGTTACATATATTTACAAATCGTGGGGCTTGAACTCTGGGCCTGGGTGCTGTCCCTCAGCTCTTCAGCCCAAGGATAGGGCTCTACCACTTGAGCCACAGCGCCACTTCCAGTTTTCTGTAGTTTATTGGAAATAAGAGTCTCATAGACTTTCCTGCCCGGGCTGGCTCTGAACCATGATCTTCAGATCTCAGCCTTCTGAGTAAATTTGTAGCATTGTAAACACCCGGCTTACAATAAAAAATTAAAAAACAAAAAAAAAAAAATGAATATAAGCTGGGCGCTGGTGGCTCACGCCTGTAATCCTAGCTTCTCAGGAGGCTGAGATCTGAGGATTATGGTTCAAAGCCAGCCCGGGCAGGAATCTCCGTGAGACTCTTCAAAAAACCAGCAGAAAACCGGAAGTGGCACTGTGGCTCAAGTGGTAGAGCGCTTGCCTTGAGCCGAAGAGCTGAGGGACAGCACTCATGCCCAGAGTTCAAGCCCTACGACCGACAAAAAAAAAAAAAAAAGAATACAAACAACAATAGATGCTAGTGTGGATTTGGGGAAAATGAAAACCTACTTAATATGCTTTCGGTGGGAATGCAAACTTGTTCAACCCCTCTGGAAAGCTACCCCCACCCCTGCAAACACACACACACACACACACACACATACACACACACACACACCCCAAAAACATAGAGCTACCCTGTGATCCAACAAAACCACTCTTGGGCATTTATCCAAAAGACTACCAATCAAGATATGGTAAAGTCATTTGCACAACCATGTTCCTTGTTTACTGTAGCCAAGGTATAGAAACAGCCCAGATGGCCCTTAATGGATGAATGGATCAAGAAAATGTGGGATATATACACCATGAAATTTTACTCATCCATTAGGAAGAATATTGTACAATTTGCAAAGAGATGGGTAAACCTGGAAAAAGTTAAGTGAAACAAGTCAAATCTGGAGAGATAAAAGGGCATGTTTTCTCTCATATAAAGAAGTTAGATCTTATTTATAAATGTGTAAGTAAACACATATGGGGATTGTATGCAAGTATACACAAACCTATTAACCAAAGTATAATATTTTCAGGAGCGAATTCGAATAGTGCAATACCTTAGAAAAATGAATGATGTGGGGGTAGGTCAAAAAGAAAGGGATAGACAATGTAGAGAGGAAGAGGGGGAAGAATGCAGTCCTAACATCCAATGTTTAGTCTATGAAACTAGGAAAATTAGAGGAGGGATCGAGGAAAATGGTGAAAGGGATGATAGTGTACTATAAACTGAATTGCTGAATTGTAACCCCATTTGTAAAACTACTTAAAGATACTGTAATAAAAATATAATTTTAAAAATATTTCTTGTTCAGGTTTAAGAGAAGATGTGTGTATAAGTGAACACCTATGCATTATGTGTATGTCAGAAATAGAAATAAACAACTCTGCTCTTTTTGTGTGTATGTCCCATCCTGGGACCTGAAGACATGGCCTAGGCACTGTACTGTCCCTGAATTTGTTTTGCTTAAGGCTAGCACTCTAACATTTGAGCCACAGCTCCCTTCTGGCTTTTTTGGTGGTTAATTAGAAATATAACTCTCAGGAACTTTCCTTTCCAGGTTGGCTTTGAACTGAGATCCTCAGATCTCAGCCTCCTGGGTAGCTAGGATTACAGGAGAGAGCCACAGGTACTTTGATGCTCATCTTTTTAGAGATCTGAGAAAGACTGTTCTAAAGGTTTTGTTTGGTGGTATTAAGGATTGAACTCAGAGCCTTGTACTAGCAAGGCAGGTGCTTTATACCACATCAGCCATGTCTCCAGCCTTTTCTCAAGTCTTATTCAAAATGGTTTAGGCAGAACCTTATCTAAATGCAAATGTGGTAAAATTTGCATGATGGTCATAATTTTCGTTAGATAATATTTCCCTGATCTAACACGTTTGTTGGATTTTATTTATCTCAAATGAGATAAGTAACTTTTTCAAGTTTTAGCAAACATCTGGCCACAGGTATTTCTAAAGCTCTCAAAATCATGTGGTGTGACCTTGTCAAGGTAACTTCAGATAGGACTCAAAATTTAATAAATCTCAAATTTTAATAAATACCAGCTAACATCATATACCAAATAACTCTTGCAGAAAAATAAAAGGTACTTCATCCTTGATAGTCAACAAATAAATTAAGCTCAATGTGGTAGTACGCACATGTAATACTACCACTTGGAAGGCTGGGGAAGGAGGAACATGAGTTCAAGGCCAACCATCTTTTTTAAAAATAAAAGAAATAACTCAAATTAACTAGCAGAATTTTTTAAAGTATTAGTAGTTTTTTTTTAAACCAATGGCTGATATCTAGTTAGAGGATAGACTTTTAAGGCCCTTCTGCATGGAGAAGTTTACTGGACTCTATCTCCAATTAATGATCAAAAATCAGATGTGGCTCAGGTAAAAGAGCACCAAGCCTAGGGAGTATGACACTAAGTTCAAACCCTGCTACTGGAGATATATAGATAGGTAGACAGGCAGACAGACATATAGATGAGATAGAAATGTTAGTTTACAACACAAATTAAGTCAAAACATAATGGGAAAAAAGTTCATATTTGTTGACGTTACCTAACCTGAGAAGAAAACTGTTTGCAAAAACAATATCTCCGCTGTATCCTTCAAGGAGTTAAGAGTACAGTACAGTGATTACCCATGCTAACAAAATCATGTAGGATGTAAATAAAGTATAATGGCAAAAGGTTCACGAATCCACAGTATGTTAAAAACAAAAACAAAAAACTCACCAATAATACTACCAAAAACCTTGAGACATGAAATATGTAATAAAAAATGGTCTTACACACCATGCTTGATTAAATACAACAAGAGTTTATTGAATACATTTATGCTAATAAATCAGTCACTTTCATACATGATATTTTTCAATCTTCCCAACAAAATATCAGTCAGCTATTCTTATCCTATTTTTATAAATGAAGAATCTAAAGCTCCAACAAGCATATGTAACTATCAAGGAAGATATAAATAAGTAATATCAAAGTCACATTCCAAGTCCAAGTCTGTTTAATTCCAAGTTCAAAGTTTTTCATGGGTCCATGCTTTCTTG
Organism: Dipodomys ordii; assembly: GCF_000151885.1. Lineage (NCBI taxonomy): Eukaryota > Metazoa > Chordata > Mammalia > Rodentia > Heteromyidae > Dipodomys > Dipodomys ordii. The sequence goes on from NW_012267391.1 coordinate 1,877,979, forward strand.
CTCTCAGGAAACTTGCACAGACACAATGGAAACATTAACTGATTGATTAATTAAAAGCAGACAGACTGACAGGAAAACCAAACTAAAGTTTTGAGGGAGTGGTATATGATTGGTTTATTTACAAAACTATAGGGTTGTGTTTGAATTACCCCAATAACTTGATTCCTTTCTATTTTTAATGTAGACATGATTTTTTTCCTATCCCATTTCTGTTAGAACTGATGGAAGCTGTGTCTGTTAACCGCACTGATGTCCTAAACTAGCTACAGGAATGGATGTCTCACTTTTCGTGTGCAGATTGCTGACAACACAAGAACAATTCAGTTATTGGTCTTCTGTAAGATTTCCTGGCTCATATCACCATTATCAGAGTCAAAATGGCATTTTGAAAATAGTAGATTAAGAAATCAGCTCCAAGAAATGGACTGTTCTCAAACTCTATATTCTAGTGTGTGCACATGTTGGTACTGGGGCTTGAACTCAGGGCCTAGGTATAGTTCATTAGTTGTCTCACTCATAGTTGGTACTCTGTCAATTGAACCACAGCTCCACTTTCAGCTTTTGGGTGATTAATTGAAGATAAAAGCCTCATGGACTTTGCTGCTTGGGCTAGCTTGTAACTACACTTCTCAGATTTCAGCTAGGATTACAGGTGTGAGCCACCAGCACCTGGAATTGTATTCTGTCTTCTTGAGACATTTGATGAAGTCGTATTACTTGTGAATTTCAACTTGTAAATGTCAGAAGAGATTTTAATATATCCTAAGATTATAGTAACAAATTGAAAGTTTTAGAATTGATAATGCTGAGTACATAACAGTGTTTTTCATCCAATTATTTCAGAAACAAATATTTTGTCATTAAAATTTGCCAGGAGGAGGGCTGAGGACATGGCTCAAGTGGTAGAGCATCTGCTTAACATGAAGACATTGAGTTCAAACCACAAAATCTCAATAAAACAAAACAAGAAAGCAGTCTTTGTTGAGAAGAAAAGATAATATTTGAACATTTCTGTGAATAGATATGAAAATGACATTACCTTTTGCTGTATCATACCATGGTCATTTTCACAATCATTTATATTCATATTGTTAGGTTTTATTTGCTTGGTATTATTTTTGAGCATCATTTCTAAAGATCCGTGCTTACATTTGTAACATTTTTGAAAGGAAAAGAAAGAAAATGCAAGCCAAAACTCTGGGAGAAGATGATCTTTCTCAGGATCCTTCTAATCACACCTCAGACATATGCTACAAAAATTCATTTGTAATTATATCTGTATTAATAACCTATACTATCAAAATGCTTCTTCAAATAGTGTATTTAGCTATGGGCCAATCTTATATCAAAACACTGAAAAAGAAGCTTAACAGAAACCTAACAAAAACAAGATATTTTATTTTCCATAATTAGGTTGACATGCTATGGAGTAATAGACTCTTCCCCTTGTATAGGATGCAATTGTCTTTTAGAAGTAATCTGCTTATATTGAAATTTTATCAAATGGCTTGGAACATGCCTTGACTTTTTTTCAGTATGAACTTCAATAGAGGTTGATTTTTCATATCATGTTTTGGTAGCTCTTTCAGCACCACATTGAAAGGATAGAGCTTTATCAATGCTGAAGTCTATTTGGCCCGTGAAGACACGGTCACCTGATACATCTTAGGAAACCTGTGATTGTTATAAAACCACAAGAACCAATCTGAAAATGTTGGGGAACTTTGGGCCTTTACCTGTTCTTAAAGCAAGAGGTCAAGTATTCATTGACCAGTAAAGATCTCCCCTACATTGGCTAGAAAACACCCTTTGAAATCCAATTAACTCTTTTAGGCAGATGGTCCTCATTTTATGTTGCATCAGGAAGTTAAATTTGCCATTGTATACTCCAATAAAAGTTAAGTTGTTTTGATCTGATAATTGTAAGATGTACTCTATGTATCTTAATTTGTAAGTTTTTAATGCTCAAGCTCCAAGCTGTTCAGATATAACAGGAGTACTGGAAATGAGGTACAAAATGCTGGAATTCAAATTAACCAATAAATATATTTTAATATATATCAGCAGGACTCTAGAGGATTCCATTAATGTTGAAAAATAGAAAGGATTTAGGTTAATTTGGTAAGAAGGCAGGTCAGAACGTTTACAACAGTGGTATAGAATTGTATAGAGATGCAAAATTTTTCAAGAGAGCAGAATTTTTTCAAAAACGCTGACTCTAGCTGTCACAGCCCTGCCTTGGCTAAATCCAGTGGAGAGATAGGAGGACTTTCTAATTTGCTTTCCCTCTATTTTAATAATAGCTGTGCATAAGTAATTTATGAAAGGCCAACCAGGCAGTGGGCAACAGAAAATTAAACTCATTTTATCTGAAAGCAGGTGGATTTCTATATATCATTAGCATGCATAGAATTCTCACAATGTTATTTCTCATACTGATGGAATGTAACCAAATAATATATGAGTTTTTTGCTTATGCACGAGTGAAATTTTTAGATAAAAGTGCCAGCCCCAATGGCAATTTTCTGCAAAACGAAAACTAATTCTGCGAAGCTTCTTATTACTGGAAAGACTCATTTGGCTTGCATTAGAGACTGACATAAGTGACTTTAGGATTTTACTAACAGATTAGATGAGATGTGCCACATACTGTAATATCATTAGAGAATGTAACAGCATTGGAACGCTTTGGGGTACTTATTAAGGGTGCTAGCACAAGTAAATTGTTTTCTTTTTGAATTTTTTACTCTGATTAAAATGCTTTATTTTTATGGGTGTTCTTGTTTTCTGACATTTAAAACAACTTTTATTTTATACTCCCCAAAATTGCATACAAACTATGTTTTGCATGATTCAGCTCAGTGTTACTAAATGCATTATCTATGCCTTATTTCATGAATATCCCCTAGGCAGAGGGTAGATAGGCATAAAGAAAACAGCTTACACAATACTAAAGTCAGAATTCTTCTAACAGAAAATTATCCTAACTTATAGCAAAGACTAATCTTCAAGACTCTAAAGGAACTTTTGCTATTCCATCTTTCACTAGCTCAATGTTGTGTAGGTTCTACTGTTGACTTCTTACTAAATCTTAAAATTAGATCATTAAAAATGTTAGTTTTAATATGGATACTTCTATTGTTCTGTGAAACCACTGTTCTAAAAATTCAGTCAACCATATGAAAAATTAGTTATTTCTATTCTGATGAACCTTCCTTTATCAGAAAGTATGCATCAAGCAAAATATTTCTTGCTAAGTCTGGCAAAAGTACACAGTGCCAATGGAATGCTTATCATTTTATGAAAGAAGCTAAGGGAGAGCTAGGAATGTTGGAGAATGATTTTGTGCTTGGTATTTTTCCTTTTGTGGGTTATCTTTTCTAAATATAACTTTTTTAACCTCTTTTTGGATATAGGGAAAGTTGGGTTTTTTTCCTTCTTAAAAGTCCTTTTACACTTTATCATAAAAGAAAAATTAATGAGAAAGTGGGTGCACAGGAATGTGTTTAGGATGGCATTGCTATTCTGTGTCTCGACCTATGGAAAGATGAGGTTGGGGGTTGTGGAGTCAGCCTTCATTAGCTAGGAAGTGAATCCCAGTTCTGTTATTTAACTCTCTACCTGCCTTTAGGCAAATGACTTCTGTTCTTTGAGTATTTATTTCCTTGCCTAAAAAATGGGTTCGTGATCCCTCTGATCTCAAAGTCTCCCTGTGAAGATTACATGTAACTGGATCCTGTGTCCTTCATAGTGTTTCTCTCCAATGAAAAGAAATGCATGTGGAAACAGAGGTTGAAAAATATATCTGATCACTATCCCAGATTTCTACAGGAAGAGCTCAAGACTGATTGCTACAAATTGAAATGAGTGAATCAACAAGACAATCTTCTTGATGTACCATGAATAAGAAGTGCTTCAGTGCAAGAATGGCTAAACTGAGTCATCTCCATGCTCAAAAGGCAACTCTTCTGAAATCTGGCCACATAAAGTTCATCAAAGTCATCTTCATAGTCCTAATTTTATTTTTACTATCACATTTATCACACTGCCTTGATGTTATTTGCACCAATATCATGACATCTTGAACTCTATGAAGACAACTTTGCAATTCCAACAGCTAAAATATTGTTTAAAACAGAGAAATCACTAAAATGTGTGTCTTGTGAGCTGCCCATGAACTTTTTTATTGAGTTTCAACTCTTACAAAAAAACACAAATAGAAAATTTTTTAAACAAACCAATGTGTTTGATTAAAATTTCAAACTATTCTATTCATATCTACTTTATTATCTATAAATTTTAATGTTCATTAAAAATTCAGTACATTGCACTGAGATACCACCTCACCCTAGATGTAATGGCCAATATAAACAAAAAATTAGCAATAATCATAATGCTGGCATGGATGCGGCCAAAAAAGAATTCTATTACCCTGTTTGTGGGATTGTAAGTCTGGAAAGCTATATGGAGGTTCCTCAAAAAATTAATTAGTCATTCCACTCCTGGGCTTTATCCAATAGAACACAAACTTATAGCTACCAACACAACCACATTCATTGCAGCATTATTTACCATAGCCACAATATGGAATCAGCCCACATGCCCCACAAAGGATGAATGGATCAAGAAAATGTGGAATGTATACCCAATAGAATTCTACTCATCCATCAGAAAAAAAATATTGACCATTCATGAGGAAATGAAAAGACTTGGAAAAGGGCATATTAAGTGAAGTAAGCCAGACCCAGAGAAACATAGATTGCATGGTTTCCCTCATTTGTGATAGCTAGAATGTACCTATAAATTTACAAGTAAGCACACTTGGTGGTAAGCAAGGGGTTAAATGAATTAACTGACGTGTAATAGACTCTATGGAGAACACAAAGTGTATACTTCAAAAAGACAAGTCCAAGCCCAACAAAATAAGTACAAGGAAACGGGTACTTGCAAAGCGGGGGTGGGAGGTGGGGAGGGTGGCGCCAAAGGGAGAGAAGTAGAAGAATGAAAGGGGTAAGTGGGGAGAATGCAGGCAATACTCTTATACATACCACAGAATTGAGAAATGTAAGAGAAGGAATGGGTCAAAGGGTTGAAGATGTTGACGTGATGACACAGATCAAGATGCATTGTAAACATAAACTGCTTTCTTAAATGGCAAAAATAGTCAATATATAATCTTCCCTTCCTTTTTTTTTTTTTTT
>NW_012267391.1:1883229-1918059 GCF_000151885.1 Dipodomys ordii
GACCAATAAAAAAAAAAAAAAAGAATACAAACAACAATAGATGCTAGTGTGGATTTGGGGAAAATGAAAACCTACTTAATATGCTTTCGGTGGGAATGCAAACTTGTTCAACCCCTCTGGAAAGCTACCCCCACCCCTGCAAACACACACACACACACACACACACATACACACACACACACACCCCAAAAACATAGAGCTACCCTGTGATCCAACAAAACCACTCTTGGGCATTTATCCAAAAGACTACCAATCAAGATATGGTAAAGTCATTTGCACAACCATGTTCCTTGTTTACTGTAGCCAAGGTATAGAAACAGCCCAGATGGCCCTTAATGGATGAATGGATCAAGAAAATGTGGGATATATACACCATGAAATTTTACTCATCCATTAGGAAGAATATTGTACAATTTGCAAAGAGATGGGTAAACCTGGAAAAAGTTAAGTGAAACAAGTCAAATCTGGAGAGATAAAAGGGCATGTTTTCTCTCATATAAAGAAGTTAGATCTTATTTATAAATGTGTAAGTAAACACATATGGGGATTGTATGCAAGTATACACAAACCTATTAACCAAAGTATAATATTTTCAGGAGCGAATTCGAATAGTGCAATACCTTAGAAAAATGAATGATGTGGGGGTAGGTCAAAAAGAAAGGGATAGACAATGTAGAGAGGAAGAGGGGGAAGAATGCAGTCCTAACATCCAATGTTTAGTCTATGAAACTAGGAAAATTAGAGGAGGGATCGAGGAAAATGGTGAAAGGGATGATAGTGTACTATAAACTGAATTGCTGAATTGTAACCCCATTTGTAAAACTACTTAAAGATACTGTAATAAAAATATAATTTTAAAAATATTTCTTGTTCAGGTTTAAGAGAAGATGTGTGTATAAGTGAACACCTATGCATTATGTGTATGTCAGAAATAGAAATAAACAACTCTGCTCTTTTTGTGTGTATGTCCCATCCTGGGACCTGAAGACATGGCCTAGGCACTGTACTGTCCCTGAATTTGTTTTGCTTAAGGCTAGCACTCTAACATTTGAGCCACAGCTCCCTTCTGGCTTTTTTGGTGGTTAATTAGAAATATAACTCTCAGGAACTTTCCTTTCCAGGTTGGCTTTGAACTGAGATCCTCAGATCTCAGCCTCCTGGGTAGCTAGGATTACAGGAGAGAGCCACAGGTACTTTGATGCTCATCTTTTTAGAGATCTGAGAAAGACTGTTCTAAAGGTTTTGTTTGGTGGTATTAAGGATTGAACTCAGAGCCTTGTACTAGCAAGGCAGGTGCTTTATACCACATCAGCCATGTCTCCAGCCTTTTCTCAAGTCTTATTCAAAATGGTTTAGGCAGAACCTTATCTAAATGCAAATGTGGTAAAATTTGCATGATGGTCATAATTTTCGTTAGATAATATTTCCCTGATCTAACACGTTTGTTGGATTTTATTTATCTCAAATGAGATAAGTAACTTTTTCAAGTTTTAGCAAACATCTGGCCACAGGTATTTCTAAAGCTCTCAAAATCATGTGGTGTGACCTTGTCAAGGTAACTTCAGATAGGACTCAAAATTTAATAAATCTCAAATTTTAATAAATACCAGCTAACATCATATACCAAATAACTCTTGCAGAAAAATAAAAGGTACTTCATCCTTGATAGTCAACAAATAAATTAAGCTCAATGTGGTAGTACGCACATGTAATACTACCACTTGGAAGGCTGGGGAAGGAGGAACATGAGTTCAAGGCCAACCATCTTTTTTAAAAATAAAAGAAATAACTCAAATTAACTAGCAGAATTTTTTAAAGTATTAGTAGTTTTTTTTTAAACCAATGGCTGATATCTAGTTAGAGGATAGACTTTTAAGGCCCTTCTGCATGGAGAAGTTTACTGGACTCTATCTCCAATTAATGATCAAAAATCAGATGTGGCTCAGGTAAAAGAGCACCAAGCCTAGGGAGTATGACACTAAGTTCAAACCCTGCTACTGGAGATATATAGATAGGTAGACAGGCAGACAGACATATAGATGAGATAGAAATGTTAGTTTACAACACAAATTAAGTCAAAACATAATGGGAAAAAAGTTCATATTTGTTGACGTTACCTAACCTGAGAAGAAAACTGTTTGCAAAAACAATATCTCCGCTGTATCCTTCAAGGAGTTAAGAGTACAGTACAGTGATTACCCATGCTAACAAAATCATGTAGGATGTAAATAAAGTATAATGGCAAAAGGTTCACGAATCCACAGTATGTTAAAAACAAAAACAAAAAACTCACCAATAATACTACCAAAAACCTTGAGACATGAAATATGTAATAAAAAATGGTCTTACACACCATGCTTGATTAAATACAACAAGAGTTTATTGAATACATTTATGCTAATAAATCAGTCACTTTCATACATGATATTTTTCAATCTTCCCAACAAAATATCAGTCAGCTATTCTTATCCTATTTTTATAAATGAAGAATCTAAAGCTCCAACAAGCATATGTAACTATCAAGGAAGATATAAATAAGTAATATCAAAGTCACATTCCAAGTCCAAGTCTGTTTAATTCCAAGTTCAAAGTTTTTCATGGGTCCATGCTTTCTTGCTCTCAGGAAACTTGCACAGACACAATGGAAACATTAACTGATTGATTAATTAAAAGCAGACAGACTGACAGGAAAACCAAACTAAAGTTTTGAGGGAGTGGTATATGATTGGTTTATTTACAAAACTATAGGGTTGTGTTTGAATTACCCCAATAACTTGATTCCTTTCTATTTTTAATGTAGACATGATTTTTTTCCTATCCCATTTCTGTTAGAACTGATGGAAGCTGTGTCTGTTAACCGCACTGATGTCCTAAACTAGCTACAGGAATGGATGTCTCACTTTTCGTGTGCAGATTGCTGACAACACAAGAACAATTCAGTTATTGGTCTTCTGTAAGATTTCCTGGCTCATATCACCATTATCAGAGTCAAAATGGCATTTTGAAAATAGTAGATTAAGAAATCAGCTCCAAGAAATGGACTGTTCTCAAACTCTATATTCTAGTGTGTGCACATGTTGGTACTGGGGCTTGAACTCAGGGCCTAGGTATAGTTCATTAGTTGTCTCACTCATAGTTGGTACTCTGTCAATTGAACCACAGCTCCACTTTCAGCTTTTGGGTGATTAATTGAAGATAAAAGCCTCATGGACTTTGCTGCTTGGGCTAGCTTGTAACTACACTTCTCAGATTTCAGCTAGGATTACAGGTGTGAGCCACCAGCACCTGGAATTGTATTCTGTCTTCTTGAGACATTTGATGAAGTCGTATTACTTGTGAATTTCAACTTGTAAATGTCAGAAGAGATTTTAATATATCCTAAGATTATAGTAACAAATTGAAAGTTTTAGAATTGATAATGCTGAGTACATAACAGTGTTTTTCATCCAATTATTTCAGAAACAAATATTTTGTCATTAAAATTTGCCAGGAGGAGGGCTGAGGACATGGCTCAAGTGGTAGAGCATCTGCTTAACATGAAGACATTGAGTTCAAACCACAAAATCTCAATAAAACAAAACAAGAAAGCAGTCTTTGTTGAGAAGAAAAGATAATATTTGAACATTTCTGTGAATAGATATGAAAATGACATTACCTTTTGCTGTATCATACCATGGTCATTTTCACAATCATTTATATTCATATTGTTAGGTTTTATTTGCTTGGTATTATTTTTGAGCATCATTTCTAAAGATCCGTGCTTACATTTGTAACATTTTTGAAAGGAAAAGAAAGAAAATGCAAGCCAAAACTCTGGGAGAAGATGATCTTTCTCAGGATCCTTCTAATCACACCTCAGACATATGCTACAAAAATTCATTTGTAATTATATCTGTATTAATAACCTATACTATCAAAATGCTTCTTCAAATAGTGTATTTAGCTATGGGCCAATCTTATATCAAAACACTGAAAAAGAAGCTTAACAGAAACCTAACAAAAACAAGATATTTTATTTTCCATAATTAGGTTGACATGCTATGGAGTAATAGACTCTTCCCCTTGTATAGGATGCAATTGTCTTTTAGAAGTAATCTGCTTATATTGAAATTTTATCAAATGGCTTGGAACATGCCTTGACTTTTTTTCAGTATGAACTTCAATAGAGGTTGATTTTTCATATCATGTTTTGGTAGCTCTTTCAGCACCACATTGAAAGGATAGAGCTTTATCAATGCTGAAGTCTATTTGGCCCGTGAAGACACGGTCACCTGATACATCTTAGGAAACCTGTGATTGTTATAAAACCACAAGAACCAATCTGAAAATGTTGGGGAACTTTGGGCCTTTACCTGTTCTTAAAGCAAGAGGTCAAGTATTCATTGACCAGTAAAGATCTCCCCTACATTGGCTAGAAAACACCCTTTGAAATCCAATTAACTCTTTTAGGCAGATGGTCCTCATTTTATGTTGCATCAGGAAGTTAAATTTGCCATTGTATACTCCAATAAAAGTTAAGTTGTTTTGATCTGATAATTGTAAGATGTACTCTATGTATCTTAATTTGTAAGTTTTTAATGCTCAAGCTCCAAGCTGTTCAGATATAACAGGAGTACTGGAAATGAGGTACAAAATGCTGGAATTCAAATTAACCAATAAATATATTTTAATATATATCAGCAGGACTCTAGAGGATTCCATTAATGTTGAAAAATAGAAAGGATTTAGGTTAATTTGGTAAGAAGGCAGGTCAGAACGTTTACAACAGTGGTATAGAATTGTATAGAGATGCAAAATTTTTCAAGAGAGCAGAATTTTTTCAAAAACGCTGACTCTAGCTGTCACAGCCCTGCCTTGGCTAAATCCAGTGGAGAGATAGGAGGACTTTCTAATTTGCTTTCCCTCTATTTTAATAATAGCTGTGCATAAGTAATTTATGAAAGGCCAACCAGGCAGTGGGCAACAGAAAATTAAACTCATTTTATCTGAAAGCAGGTGGATTTCTATATATCATTAGCATGCATAGAATTCTCACAATGTTATTTCTCATACTGATGGAATGTAACCAAATAATATATGAGTTTTTTGCTTATGCACGAGTGAAATTTTTAGATAAAAGTGCCAGCCCCAATGGCAATTTTCTGCAAAACGAAAACTAATTCTGCGAAGCTTCTTATTACTGGAAAGACTCATTTGGCTTGCATTAGAGACTGACATAAGTGACTTTAGGATTTTACTAACAGATTAGATGAGATGTGCCACATACTGTAATATCATTAGAGAATGTAACAGCATTGGAACGCTTTGGGGTACTTATTAAGGGTGCTAGCACAAGTAAATTGTTTTCTTTTTGAATTTTTTACTCTGATTAAAATGCTTTATTTTTATGGGTGTTCTTGTTTTCTGACATTTAAAACAACTTTTATTTTATACTCCCCAAAATTGCATACAAACTATGTTTTGCATGATTCAGCTCAGTGTTACTAAATGCATTATCTATGCCTTATTTCATGAATATCCCCTAGGCAGAGGGTAGATAGGCATAAAGAAAACAGCTTACACAATACTAAAGTCAGAATTCTTCTAACAGAAAATTATCCTAACTTATAGCAAAGACTAATCTTCAAGACTCTAAAGGAACTTTTGCTATTCCATCTTTCACTAGCTCAATGTTGTGTAGGTTCTACTGTTGACTTCTTACTAAATCTTAAAATTAGATCATTAAAAATGTTAGTTTTAATATGGATACTTCTATTGTTCTGTGAAACCACTGTTCTAAAAATTCAGTCAACCATATGAAAAATTAGTTATTTCTATTCTGATGAACCTTCCTTTATCAGAAAGTATGCATCAAGCAAAATATTTCTTGCTAAGTCTGGCAAAAGTACACAGTGCCAATGGAATGCTTATCATTTTATGAAAGAAGCTAAGGGAGAGCTAGGAATGTTGGAGAATGATTTTGTGCTTGGTATTTTTCCTTTTGTGGGTTATCTTTTCTAAATATAACTTTTTTAACCTCTTTTTGGATATAGGGAAAGTTGGGTTTTTTTCCTTCTTAAAAGTCCTTTTACACTTTATCATAAAAGAAAAATTAATGAGAAAGTGGGTGCACAGGAATGTGTTTAGGATGGCATTGCTATTCTGTGTCTCGACCTATGGAAAGATGAGGTTGGGGGTTGTGGAGTCAGCCTTCATTAGCTAGGAAGTGAATCCCAGTTCTGTTATTTAACTCTCTACCTGCCTTTAGGCAAATGACTTCTGTTCTTTGAGTATTTATTTCCTTGCCTAAAAAATGGGTTCGTGATCCCTCTGATCTCAAAGTCTCCCTGTGAAGATTACATGTAACTGGATCCTGTGTCCTTCATAGTGTTTCTCTCCAATGAAAAGAAATGCATGTGGAAACAGAGGTTGAAAAATATATCTGATCACTATCCCAGATTTCTACAGGAAGAGCTCAAGACTGATTGCTACAAATTGAAATGAGTGAATCAACAAGACAATCTTCTTGATGTACCATGAATAAGAAGTGCTTCAGTGCAAGAATGGCTAAACTGAGTCATCTCCATGCTCAAAAGGCAACTCTTCTGAAATCTGGCCACATAAAGTTCATCAAAGTCATCTTCATAGTCCTAATTTTATTTTTACTATCACATTTATCACACTGCCTTGATGTTATTTGCACCAATATCATGACATCTTGAACTCTATGAAGACAACTTTGCAATTCCAACAGCTAAAATATTGTTTAAAACAGAGAAATCACTAAAATGTGTGTCTTGTGAGCTGCCCATGAACTTTTTTATTGAGTTTCAACTCTTACAAAAAAACACAAATAGAAAATTTTTTAAACAAACCAATGTGTTTGATTAAAATTTCAAACTATTCTATTCATATCTACTTTATTATCTATAAATTTTAATGTTCATTAAAAATTCAGTACATTGCACTGAGATACCACCTCACCCTAGATGTAATGGCCAATATAAACAAAAAATTAGCAATAATCATAATGCTGGCATGGATGCGGCCAAAAAAGAATTCTATTACCCTGTTTGTGGGATTGTAAGTCTGGAAAGCTATATGGAGGTTCCTCAAAAAATTAATTAGTCATTCCACTCCTGGGCTTTATCCAATAGAACACAAACTTATAGCTACCAACACAACCACATTCATTGCAGCATTATTTACCATAGCCACAATATGGAATCAGCCCACATGCCCCACAAAGGATGAATGGATCAAGAAAATGTGGAATGTATACCCAATAGAATTCTACTCATCCATCAGAAAAAAAATATTGACCATTCATGAGGAAATGAAAAGACTTGGAAAAGGGCATATTAAGTGAAGTAAGCCAGACCCAGAGAAACATAGATTGCATGGTTTCCCTCATTTGTGATAGCTAGAATGTACCTATAAATTTACAAGTAAGCACACTTGGTGGTAAGCAAGGGGTTAAATGAATTAACTGACGTGTAATAGACTCTATGGAGAACACAAAGTGTATACTTCAAAAAGACAAGTCCAAGCCCAACAAAATAAGTACAAGGAAACGGGTACTTGCAAAGCGGGGGTGGGAGGTGGGGAGGGTGGCGCCAAAGGGAGAGAAGTAGAAGAATGAAAGGGGTAAGTGGGGAGAATGCAGGCAATACTCTTATACATACCACAGAATTGAGAAATGTAAGAGAAGGAATGGGTCAAAGGGTTGAAGATGTTGACGTGATGACACAGATCAAGATGCATTGTAAACATAAACTGCTTTCTTAAATGGCAAAAATAGTCAATATATAATCTTCCCTTCCTTTTTTTTTTTTTTTACCAGTTTCCTCTTTTTTTTTTAATTGTGAGAATACCGTACAGAGAAGTTACAATTACATGGGCAAGATAACAGTACATTTCTTATCAAGCATTGTTGCCTTCTCTTTGTTTCCCCTTCCCATCCCTTCCCATACTCCCCTCACATCCCCCCACCCTATCCTGCCCCCCACCACCAAAGTTGTAAAGTTAGTTTTTCCACATAACGACTTGTAAATCTCATTGTTGCAATGGGTCCACCTGTAGCCCTACTTAAACGATTTGTTTTTGCCCTTCCCCTCCACAAATTATACCAACATCAAATACAGTGAATGCAGGGGTTATACCGTGGGGGAGGGACATACAGAGCAACATAGAAATCATTTTATTAAGAACAGACCTCAGGACCAATGGAATAGAATTGAAAACCCAGAAATGAACCTACAGACCTATAGCCATCTAATCTTCAATAAGGGAGCTAAAACAATAGAATGGAAGAAAGACAGCCTCTTCAGTAAATGGTGCTGGCAAAATTGGTTAACTACTTGGAGAAAACTAAAGCTAGATCCTTATATATCACCCTGCACCTGGATCAACTCCAAATGGATCAAAGACCTCGGAGTCAAAGCAGACACTCTGAAAACATTACAGGGTGGAATAGGAGAAAACCTAGGTCTCCTTGGCACAGGCCAAAATTTTCTTTATATATAGAGACCCAGAAACACAACAAATCAAAGAAAGGTTGGACAAATGGGATTGCATAAAATTGCAGAGCTTCTGCATGGCGAAGGACATAGCTAGCAAGATCAATAGAAAGCCCACAGATTGGGAGAAGATCTTCACTAGCCATACAACGGACAAGGATCTCATATCTAAAATATACCTGGAACTCAAAAAATTAAATCTTCCCTTCCTTAAGTAAGGGAAAGGATGGGTTGGAGGGGTGGGTGAGAATGTTGAAAGGGGTGGTTTGATCAATATGCACTGTTTTAATAAAGTGCTTTGGTGAATGGCAACTCCTTTGTAAGACTATTTAAAGATAATAAAAATATTCAAAAATTCACTACATTAAAGGGCTGAGTAGTACCATGCTTGCCTAGGTCATGCAAGGCCCAAGGCCCTAGGTTCAATCCCACAACTACCCCTCTCCCCACAAAAATCTTTTCTAAACCTACTACATTAAATATCTATCTATTTATCCATTATCTATTTATCTTGTATTTTTCACCATAAGAATTTCTTAGAATGTACAATTACCAAATAATTATCATCAGTCATAAAATTAAAACTTTATACACAGCCAGATAATTTAGGATGGGAAAGCATTCAAATTCTTGCAAATTATTTTTATAGAAAGAATCTGTGCATAGCTAGTGTGGGATACAGTGCATTTTGATGTGATATGGTGTAGGGTAGGGCCTGTGAAAGTGGGAGAGCCAGTCCCTCAGAGGTCTTAAACAGCCTGATAACAGTAGGCCGAAGTTTACACAGCCTGGCTAAAGCATGGTGAGACTAATCAGGAAAAGCTTCTTAGAGGAGGTTTCCCTGATCTTCGCCATAAAGGTGGAGAGAGAGATGGCTTGGAGAAGGGCAGTTATACCCCACCAGAACTAATCTCATAAATAAGGAAAGTAAGAAAGTCTGGGTGTTTTCCAAGGGGCTAGACAACACCCTTGCTTAACTCACTGTGCTGTTAACCCCCAAAACTTTCCAATATGCTTATGAAAACCACTAAAGAACAATTTTATTATCTAAAACGTATACCTGCTGTCTTTGTAGGCATACTTTGTAGAACCCTTCAAAGAATATAATTGGTTCAGAGTACATGTGAGTTTAAAGTTTTCTTTCTTGAGACTTTATTTGGTGGGGGGAAAGGCAAGAATAAACAAAAGAATCAGTAGAGATATGATTAGAAAGGAAAAGTAAGCACGCCTAAATGTCAAAATGGCAATAATCTACTATACAATACTTCAGAAGTGGTTTATACTCCTGACCAGAACCTAATATTAACACAAACTATACCACACTATCTGTGGAAAATACACTAAAGATCTATAAGTTGTGCAACAACCAATGTTTGTGTGGACAAACAATGATGGAGAATTATCTGAGGCTGAAAAAGAAACTGGAAACAAACGTAATAGAGAACAGCAGCCATATTCTTTTCTGAACACTGCACACACAAAATCCAAGTGCTAAAGTAGAACAGCCAGTCTTAACATAGCTAAAGTTAGTTAATATATTTACAGAGTGTACACATGTGTATGAAATTAAGATCTAAGAGGAACACAGCAATATTTAATGTTTATCATGTATGTATAACCTTCAGCATTACCAGTATTTGTTATACTTCTGGAGGAAAAAATCATAGAAAGACATTATAGTTTAAAAAATCAATTCAAGTTACAAATAGAACATGAACTATAGTAGAAGACTAGAAGACAAAAGGTGATAACTATTTATTTATAAAACTATTTATTTCAGGAAATTCTGGAAAGCTGTGAAAGTCTATGGCTTGGTAACTATATTTCTGACTAATTCAACAACTGGCTTTATTTTTATTCTTCAAAAAGCAAAATGAACAAATGGTAACCCACTTTTTCAATGTCATTGATCTTCAAAATTCCTTTGGAAATATTATAAAAATGATTTACCACTTATTTTAGGAAGATTCATCAGGGTCTTATTTAAAATAAATAATTTCATCCTTTCAAAGTCAGGGATGGAAAAAAAAGAGAAATTTCTCTCAAAGTTTGAATGCTATGAGGGTTTCTCACACTGATTCATTGCTTCTCGATGAAAACAACTTAAGCTGATTTTTTTCTTGTTTATAGAGTAAGTATAAAATGTTCCACCAAAATAGGTAATGACATTTTTGTGTCCATAAATGTGCATGTAAGTCCAATTATGTATTTGTTGTCATTGAAACATCTGCACCATTATTGAAACAGAAGTGCCAGTACTAATTCTTGCTGTCACATTTTCCAAAAATGAAAATAAGGCTTTTAAGTAAAATGCTAAGGTTTTCAATGTGAATTATTCATTCTTTGCATGGCCTTAGCCGAACACCCTCAGCAAAATAGCTAAACAAAAGCCTACCAGGGTTCTGGTTTCTAATCTGGTTACGAAATACATTATAGGATTTTTTTTCTTTTAACTTCACAGTTAATGGAAAAGTTTTCCTTGCCTGAAACTCAGAGAAGAGTTCAAGAAAGCTTCTCAAACTGCCACAACCTCCGTCTAATTGAAGTACCATGAACAGACCTTGAAAACAGTGGCATTAGTCACACAGCTAAACAACTACCTTTGATGGTACAAACCAACCAATCAGAATCATTCCCTAGATGACTTTGTGGAATAGCAATCCATTAATAATAACTGAAGCAATGATCTTTCGAGTCACCTTTCTTTCATGCAGGACCACTCCACTGGTAATCTCTTAGGAGAACTATTAGCTACTTCAGTGTCCTTCAGAGAGGGCATTGCCTGCTCCAACATTTATTTCCACTGTGACAGGGTTTTTTTTTTCTCTCCCACAGAAGTGCCTTTTAGAAATTAAAATAATTCTCACTGTGACTCTAGTAGGTATGTAGGGGGAAAAGAAAAGAAGAAATGGATGGGAGGATAAATGAATGGAGAAGAAAAACACCTTTTCTCTTACATCTCTCTCTACATTTCAAAGTTATCAGAGACAACCAAGGCACTAAATTATAATATCAAATAGTACTCCATCTGCCCTTTGCCCTTAAAGAGACTAAATTTATGTGTATCTAACTGATCTAAAATGCAAATGAAGTTTCATAGTATTTTTTAAATTTCTGATCGTAATGAGGATATTCTAGGAAGCAAGAGTATGAAGGGAAACTGAGGAAGTCTGAGTTGTTCTCCCAATTTCCTATGTTACCCTGTCTTCTGACATCCAGTGTCTTGGACTACACAGAGGCTGGGCAATTGTTTACAAAAAAGGAGACACATCAAAGAAGAAAACAACAGTGTGCAGTTTGCCTGCCATTGTCATTCTCCATTTTAACAAGAATACTTCTGCTATTTTATTTGGACTCTATTTTACACTTACCAATTTCTTTCATTAAAGAATCTTAGTGCCAGGCAAGGGGTTCATACCTGCAATCCTAGCTACTCAGGAGGCTTAGGTGTGAGGACCTCAGCTTAGGCAGGAAAGTCTGCTAGCTTTCATTTTTCTGCTGGTTGTGGGGCTTGAACTCAAGGCCTGGGCGATGTCCCTAAGCCTCTTTTGCTCAAGGCTCACATTCTACCACTTGAGCTGCAGAACTACTTCCAGATTTTGAGTGATTAATTAAAGAGTGTCACAGGGATTTTCTGCTTGGGCTGGCTTCAAACCGTGATCCTCAGATCTCAGCCTCCTGAGTAGTTAAGATTGCAGGCTGTGAGCCACTGGCACTTGGCAGATCTTTTTTTTAATTTCCAATTCACTGTCAAAAAAACAAAAATTGAGCTGTGCCTCAAGTGGAAGAGCACTAGTCTTGAGTAAAAAAGTTCAAGGACAGTGCCCAGATCCTGAGTTCAAGCCTCAAGACCAGCACACACACACACACACACAAATCTTGTTACACTTACCCTCAATCAGCATGGTGATTTATTTTTCTAGGTTGTGAATTCAAAGTGTGGGCTAACCTGCTTTGAATGCCTGGTCTGCATTTTAAAAGACTCAAAATAATAGTCCCATATCTCTTCCAAAAAACTTGTTTTCATATGTAGGTCTGCTAAATGAAGGAGCTATCACTCCCTGAAAATGGTACCTTTGAATAAAAGATTTCCTGATTCTCATTCCTAGGTTTATTTGATTTCCTAATTTTAAACAGTGCCATAATAACACCTAGGCTGCCCCAGTACTGAGAGAGAGAGAGAGAGAGAGGAGTGAGGGAAGGAGGGACAGAGGGAAGGAGGGAAGGAGGGAGGGAGGAAAATAGATAGCTGTCTTGATACACTTATGACTCAGTGCTAAGCATTTTATAGAGGTCTACTATTTATGGAAATAAAAGCCCTTCAAGTAGCTGTAGTCATCCCTAATTTATAAGTGAGCCAACCAAAGGCACATATCTAATAAATAAAAAGATAGAAATTGACTCAGTCAGGTGTATCAGCCAATAAAGCACACATATAAAACATTATACTCTGAATCTCTTCTTGGTAATTAAAAATAAAATTCTTCTCAAGCATAGTCTGGAAAAGTGACATTTCCTTGAACTCTTAACTTTTCATATTTTATCTTGTATCATCAGTTTCTATCTCAAAGTATAGCATGATAACAAAAGATGCTAAAAAATTAATTCTTCAGAATGGTAATTCATATTGATGCTTTACTATTTTTTTAACTACAATAAGCTTTGTATTTATTATCAAACTGCTTTTTCAAGCACAAGTATAGAATTTGACCTAGCATTCATGACCAAGGTTTTAGTAATTCCAAGTCAGAATTATGAAAGAAAATTTGAGACAATGCCTGATAATATTTTTTAAAGCTCCATATTTACAGGAGATTTTTCAAGTGACTTACTATGATGTCTATTCATTGGAAGAAAGCTTTTGAAAAGACAAGTATATAAAGAAGTTATCCTACAGTGAACAGAACAAAGACCATTAATGACAATGATGTGAACATTCAAGGAATTATTAAAAGAACCTTTCACTTTGAGGGAAAATTAATTTACCCAGAATTTAGTGCAATTGTTAAAATAGGAAAATCAGGAAGGCAGGGCAGCAGACCTCATGGCCAAAGTTTTGCAAAAGCCAATGCAGTTGAAAGGAGCCAGCATCTTGCTTTTCTCTTTTTATGCTTTGTCAAAAAACACGGGAGGCATACACATTAGTGGGTTGGAATAGTCTGTATTACCCCCCCCATCAAAACTTAAAACAATTAATAGGTACATAGATTTTGATTTTTGTTTTATCTGTACATATTCTTAATTCATAGTTCCTGAATTTTAGGGGAAAGAGTTTTATTTCATCTAATTCCTTTTTTTCTTTTTAAATATATTTAAATACTTAGTGTCTTTCAGATAAGGGGTAGTTGATTATCAGAGACATTTGCCCTGAAGCAGAGAAATGGTCTTTCTAGTTGGATGCTTTCACACTGAGCAGACATTTTTGTGCAGGAAATTAATCTCACACTTTCAATTCTGTGTGGATTTTTTTCTCCCCAGACTAACCAGCAAATCAGCAAGGAATAACACTGGAAGCCGGAGCCATGTCCCTTGGCCTCAACATTCATACTCTCCCATTCACACTCTCCAGTGGAAATTCCCATTTTCTCTGTTTACAATCTATAGTGGAATTTGAAAAGTTGGTCTCCTCTGATCCAAGGGAAAGATGGGAAAAAAGGAGGGGGGGAGTGGAATTAAAGAAAGAAAAAGCTGCCGATGCCAATGGCTCACGCCTGTCATCCTAGCTACATGAGGCTGAGATCTGAGGATTGTGGCTCAAAGCCAGCCCAGGCAGGAAAGTTCATTAGACTTATCTCCAATAAACCACCAGAAAGCCAGAAGTGGTACTGTGGCTTAAGTGGTAGAGCACTTGCCTGGAGCTGAAGAGCTCAGGGAGATCACCCAGGCCCAGAGTTCAACCCCCCCCCCCACACACACACACAGAAACTAAAGAAAAAGCTCATTCATAGTTTTTTTGAACTCCAAAGTGCTCAGATCCTAACTGAGATTCATACTTCCTGTGGAGGACAAGTTGATTTCAAATGAAACTTGAAATACAAGAACCAGCTTAAGCAGGGAACACTGATAAGATGCTCAAGGCTCAGTAGTGACCATGGGTTCCCCAAAGACCACCCTACCAGAAGGAATCACAAGGTAATTGTCACAGCTCTTGGAGGCCCCCATCTATAGTAAGGAAATGGCACTGTGGCTCAAAGTGGGAGAGCTAGTCTTGCTAGAGTGAGAGAGCTCAGGGTCAGCGCCTAGGCTCTGAGTTCAAACACCATGATCGACAAATTAAAAAAATAACCAACTAAAAAGAAAATAAAGTATGCTCCAATAACATACACTACTTGAGGTGTATATTATATTACTTTTATCCCCTTTAGCCACCATATTGTTTTGACTATCATAAATTCAGGAATCATGAAGATGTTGAGCAAAAAAGCCAAATGAGGATGTGAGGGCCTGAGTTCAAGCCTCAGTGTGGACATGAAACTACAAATAAAACAGAATGTGAAGAGGTAAGAGAGGGAGAAATTGGATGAGGAGGAGGAGGAGGAGAAGGAGGAGAGAAAAATGAGAAAAGGTAGAGAAAAAGTTAATAGGCTCTTTTCTCATTTGTTTTTGTTACAAAATACCTCTGCTTTTATCTCTTGGGGTTCCCAATTTAATATTATTGCTATAGAATTCACCTAATGTAACTGGTGTATCAGAGGTCTACACTTGCACACAGGAAAAGAAATAATAAAGTTAAATGTGAAAAAATAAGTAACCAAGATGAAGCAGCGATGTTAGAACAGGCATGCATACAAACTGATGGCTATTTACTCTGATTGTCGTTCATACTTCTTTCCTTATTAATGAAACTCCAGGGCTCAGGTGGGGCCATCGCTGCCTAGAATAAAGAATCCAATCCCAACCTCTCTTGCAGCTAGGTTAAACATACAATTAAACAGTAGCTTTTTAAAAATGATTGAAAAGCTATTCTGTAGCTTCTAGAGTCTTCTTAGCCCTCCATTTCCTGCAAGGCTAATTAATGACTAGAGCTGGAGCTTCTATTTTCAGAAATGAGGTAACTCAGGATGGCAACACAACCAGGACAAAGAAATTGGCATCTGTAATGACATGGGCCCCCCCCCACAATAACTGTAGACTGATTACCTCCAGAACCATTTTGGTTGAAAAAGAAGCAAGCTTTGAATCTTGTTTATGGCTTGATAAACAAAAGCTCACTGTCACATACAGCTAAGCCTATGTTGGCAAAAGCTCTGCATCCAGAGACTGCATATATATGACACTGGGGTATTTGCTTGGCTATGAGTAGCTGAAATAAGAGTGATCCTACCTGTACTGACTTTTTGTTGTTGGCTGAAAACAAAAATTCTTACTTATCCTAAGATGATACATAACTCACGGCTACGAAGTCATGTAACTCCGTAGTCCCTCCAAAGAATTGCTTGAGAGTCGCATGACACTTGCCAAAAAGAGATTGTGTACATTTATATGCAATTTGGACAATGTTTTCTTGCACAGAAAGCAAAGTTGATTCCAATCCTGCTCTTGGAATTTGCATTTTTAACTTTTTCTTTTCCATTGTGAATGGGTATTATAATAGCAACAGGAATACCCAATGAACCCTGGAAATCTGGACAACACAAAGGCTTTTTCCATTTCCTAATTTTTTCTTCTTCATTTTTCTCAGGAATACAGGGCAAAGCTTAGAAGCTGGCCAACATATAGAAGAAGTCTCAGGGAAGCCCAGGCAATGGAGTAGGGGCTAACAAAAGCCCTGTGCTCTTTCACTGCATAAACCAGCAGTTCAGGAGCAGTTGGCACGACTGCATTTTCAAAGCAAGTCTCACAGTAGCACCTACTTCTGTTGTCGTTTTTTCCGAAACTTTTCCAGCTCTTTCTTCTTATGTAAATATATAAGTCCTACACCCCATTTCATGCTTTATTATTCCCAAATAGCAAATGCATTAGGGCCTTTGATTCATCTGTGGAGAATGCATTTTGAAGCAAAGCTTAATACTCTAAAATGGTTAGTTCATGGGGTTTTAATTTTAGGAATATCAGAAAAGCATTAATTCATAGTCTTCAATTGGCACAAAAACTCACCGCATCTCCTCACGGAAGATACCCCCTCCCATCCTTTGTTCAAAAGTGTCCAGGGTCCTTAATGGAAATGGAAAGCCCTCAGAAAACCTGTGTGCTGTCCTGCTGGCTTCCTGGACCACAGCCTTGAAGAAAACTGCCTCCCTCCATTGAGGAAGCAAGTCCTTGAAGGCTTTTTTGGGGGGTGAAGGGATGGTCAGCCAAGAGAAAGCTCTTAACCTTTCAAAATCTCTTAATCATTCAACATCTTTCTTATCAGAGATCTAGTTTTAGACCCATGTACAAGGTCAAGGGTAATAGCCCTGAATTTCTTTGTCTTCTTCTCATTACTGATGAAAACCCCCTACTTAGCTGGACTATGTGAAAACAGGATTGTCAGATCCGCATCCTAAGAATATTAAAATAGACAATGGTTCATACAAACCGGGTAACGCTTAGGATAATTTTGTAACCATTTTTCTCCTATCTGCATTGGCATGAATTAATTATTGATCAAACAATCTTACCATGAAAAGTAATTCTGTAGTTAAGAAATAGTTGGAAAATAACCACCTGCACAATAAAAGCAACAATCAAACAAAAATGGTGTGTGTGGGGGGGGGGGGTGATGCAAGCTATTGCTCCTCTGAATGTTCTAGGTATAAAGCTAAGGTAAATTTCACTCAAAAAATTCCTCCTAAAAATTTGAAAAAGGAAAAGAACTCTCAGAGAGCCATTTTTAACATTAATGTTATGTTTTGTTACATTTTCAATTTTTTAAAAAATATCTTCTATATTAGCATGTTTTATCACTCAATATGGGCTTCTTCATATAGGGATCATCAGAGCTCATCCTGGGCAGGAGCAACTTTTAAATCTCATTTTAGTATTTTGAATATACACTGCTCTGACATTAGACTCCATTTTGAGTCTCCAGTCTTCTTTCTGGCTTCTATGACAAGGCCTTGAGCTTGTATCCTTGAACTGAGTCCTGACTCGTGCCCTGGACTGTATTCTCATTTTTGTGGCCATCTTGCTCTCCCCAGGCATCTGAGGCACTGGAGGTTTGTCCCTAAGTATCAGCTTGTTGACAGCACCCAGCCACCTGCTTCCACTCCTGCTTCATGTTACCCCCCAGAGCTGCCACAGCTACTGGCCTAGGACTCTGGGTCTCCGAGGTCATCTCACCTGTTGCTCTCTGCACACTGTGTTCACTTACTCAAACTTCTTCCTTAGTGCCTACACCTGTCCAAAAGGTCTACAGAATTCCTTCCTTCCTCCCTCCCCACTCTCTTCTTTCCTCTCTTCCTTCCTTCCTTCTTTCTTTCCTTTTCTCTGTCTCTGTCTGTCTCTCGGTCTCTGTGTGTCTCTCTCTGCCTCCCTGTCTCTGTCTCTGCCTCTCTGTCTGTCTCTCTGTCTCTGTCTCTCTCTGTCTCTCTCTCTGTCTCTCTCTCTCTCTCTGCCAGTCCTGGGAGTTGTAGGGCCTGGGTACTACCCCTGACACTCTTTGGACTACTGCTCTACCACTTGAGCCACACCACCACTTCTGCCTTTTCTGAGTAGTTTATTGGAGGTAAGAGTCTCTTGGACTTTCCTGCCGAGGCTGGCTTCAAATCGTGAAGATCATATCTCCATCTCCTGAGCAGCTAGGATTATAGGCGTGAGCCACCAGTTCCCAGTGGTCTACAGAATTTCTGGGTCCCCTCTGAGCTTTCTAGTAAGGCTTGAAGCTACCTACCAGGCATCAGTCGTAACATTGATGAGATTAGTATTTCTACATGAGAAAGAAAAGAAAGTGAAGGGATGAAGGGAAGGGAAGGAAAGGGAGGAAGAAAGACGGAAGGGAGGGAAGAGGGAAAGAGCGAAAAAGGAAAGGGAGGGAAGGAGAGAGAAAGGAAGGAAGGAAGGGAGAGAAAAAGAAAGAAAGGAAGGAAGGAGGGATGGAAAGAAGGAAATAAAAGAGAGAGAGAAAAGAAAAGAAAGAGAAATTAGTACTAGCTTTTCCTAACTGAAGGATTCAAGCATATAGTACAAAACAAAAATACTCAATATTTATTTTTAAATCCCCAAATCTTTCATAATCCAAAGAGAGATTTTTTTATTTTTTTTGTCAGTACTTTATACTTTAGGTTATTTTACAGATAAATTTTCAAGCTTTTTCCCTGGTGCTAGCCGTGGATTATGATCCTCTTAGCTATGCTAAATAATAGCTATGGACTAACATGACTGGCTTGTTGGCAGTTATGGGAACTTGCTAACTTTTTGTCACCCAGGCTTGCCTTGAACCACAGTCCTCCTTATTTCTACTTCCCAAGTAGCTGGGATTACAGGTGTGAGCCACTACATCCAGCCTCAAGAGAGATCTTTTCTAGATTCAAGTTCACTGCAGACATTTTTAATACTTTTTTATTGTAAAAATATTGTACAGAGGTGTTACAATTACATGAGCAAGGTAATGAGTACATTTCCTATCAAGCATTGCTACCTCCTCCTTTGTTTTTCCCCTACCATCCCTTCCCTCCAACCTTCACAACTACACTCCACCCCCTCCACCTAAATTGTTAAGTTCATTTTCAACATAGTATCTTGTGCATCTCATTGTTACAATGGGTCAACCTGTATCCCTATTTAAGCATTTTGTTTTTTCCCTTCCCCTCCCCAAGTTAGAGAAGTGTATATACAAGATTCAGGGCACCGACATCAAATACAGTGAAAACGTTATACCGTGAGGAAGGAATATACAAAGAAACAAAAAAAAATCACATGATACATTATAAATACGTTAGAAATAATAGCAAGAAAGAAAAAACTACTTGTGTCCCTATCTTGGGGTTCATTTTGCTTAAAATTATCTTATCTGGTCATATATACATAGCTTTTGACCTTTTCTGCTTGTCCCAGACATATACTAGTTATTGCAAATAAAGGAAACCACGGGACCTATGTTTCTTGGGCCTGGCTTACTTCACTTAATTTTTTCCAAGTCTTTCCATTTCCTAACAAATGGGGCGATATCATTCTTTCTGATGGAGGCATAGAATTCCATTGTATATACCACATTTTCTTGATCCATTCATCTACTGAGGGGCATCTGGGTTGGTTCCATATCTTAGCTATGGTAAATAATGCCACTGCAGATGTTTTTCATTTCTTTTTTTTTTGAGGGGGTCCAGTCGTGGGGCCTGAACTCTGGGCCTGGGGGCTGTCCTGCAGCTCTTTAGCTCAAAGCTAGAGTGCTCTACCACTTGAGCCACGGCGCCACTTCTGGCTTTTTTCTTTTTGCTTATGTGGTGCTGAGGAATCAAACCTAGAGCCTCAGGCACGCAAGGCAAGCACTCTACCACTGAGCCACCTTCCCAGCCCCTGCAAATATTTTTTTATAGATAATTCTTGCACTTTTCCAGAAAACCTATCCCATTGTTTCTTCTTTGGAAACAAAAAAAATTGAAATGTTGTAATCCTTCATTCATTCAAAAAACATTGATGGATGACTTAATATGTGGTAGGTGGTATATTAGGCTCTGGAAAAACAAAGTCATTCAAAACACATTTTGAGCCCTTTTGAGAGTGACTCACTAATACATTCAAAATAACCGTAGCATTTTAATATTTGAAGATTTTCTTGTATATCTCTGATAGTACTTCAAGGCTTTACCTGTTCTTGTTTTATAAATTATCACAGAAGATCGCTGTTGCAGAAAGTATCTTGATTGAACAGAAAGCCCTGAAAGTAAAAATAGTGACAGAGTGAACAGGAGAAGCTCAGATAGTCGCTGCAGGGAGAGAAGGTGACAGATTCATTCAGAGAATTCAGTTAAGGGAAAAGTGGAGATTGGAGCTCTACTGGGTCAGGACCGAGTACAGGCCTCACTTTCATTGTCCTAGGCTCCCTGTGACAACAGGACCATCCACATTTGAGGCCAGGCATTTCCTAGGGAACTGGGCAGAGCCACTGGAGAAGTGTGTTGATGGTCCCTCAATGCCAGTTTCCATCCCAAATTAGTTTTTCATTATAGGCAAAAGTAGGAGCATTGGACTGTAAGTCAAGAAATGGCAGTGCTTGAAGGAAATGTATGCATGTGACCTTCCATTTTTCAGCTTCTAAGAAAAAGTACTCTACCCCCTCAAAATAATGATCATTCAACCATCTAATCATGGATGTTGTATCAGCCATTTAACCATTTTGTACCTCAATTTTCCCTCTATAGGATATCAGAGTTAAAGTATACCTTACAGCATCCTGGGGCTGTTGTGACGCTGAAATGTGAGGCTACCAATGAGAAAATTCTGATTCTGGAAGAATTCCAGTCCTATGACTTGGGCTGGTTACCTCCGCAGATCTTACCACAGTCCTGTAAGATTAAAACCCATTTTGCAGATAGAAAAACTGAGCCTTCCAAAATCTTTGCCATTTGGAACTTCAATCCATTTTCTACCTGCAATGCTTTTGTACTGTAAATGAAGTGCTACTGTGTGGGAAGAGATTAGCAGTTGCAGCTCCTATGTCAGTACATGGGAAAAAAAATCAATATAAACCCATGAGAAAATGCTCAACACAACCCTGAACAACCTAAACAAAATGCAAATCAAAACACCACTGAGATTCCATCTCACTCCAGTAAAGAAAGGCCATCATCAAGGATATGAACATTAACAAATACTGATGAGAATGAGTGGGGCTAGGGAGAGAAACACTATCACACTTTTGGTGGGAATGCAAACAACCACTATGGAAATCAGTATGAAGATTTCTCAAAAAGCTAAATACAGAACTACCCTATGGTCCACTGATACAACTCTTGGGCATTTATCTGGAAGACTGCAAATCAGGATGCAGCAAAGGCTGCTGCACACTTACATTTTTCACAGCACAGTCTATCAAAACCAAGGAATAAAACCAGATGCCTCACAAGGGATGAACAGATGCAAAACATGT
This sequence comes from Dipodomys ordii, assembly GCF_000151885.1. NCBI lineage: Eukaryota > Metazoa > Chordata > Mammalia > Rodentia > Heteromyidae > Dipodomys > Dipodomys ordii. Next base: position 1,904,737 of record NW_012267391.1, read on the forward strand.
GTGTGTGTGTGTGTGTGTGTGTGTGTGTGTGTATAAAATGGAACTTTATTCAGCCATCAGGAAGAGTAACAATTTTGCCATTTTTCAGGGAATGGATAGGCCTGGAAAATATGACACTAATCAGAATAAGCCACATAGAGAAAGACGAAGGATTTGTGTTTTTCTTTAATATGTGGATCTTAGATCCAAAATGAAATTTCTCACATAAACACACACACAGACAAATGCTTATATACATGAATAATTTGCCTTATGTATAGTATATGCAGGAGCAAAACTCCAAGGAGTAAAACTTTGGAATAAATAGCAGATAGTTTAACAAAATAAAAATCAGGAAGCTAAAATGAGATTGTAAGGGGAGTGGAGGTAGTAGAAGAGAAGTGGATAAATGAAAAAGAGAACCAGGACAAATACAGCCAGAATATGCAATGTATATAGGTGATAAAGGAAGTAAGAAATGTGAAATGAGTCTAGGGGAAGGGAACAGACAGGGTGGGGGAGAATAGTGGAAGAAGTGACTCTGATGTGGAAGCACTGATGTTTAGATAAACATGTTAAATTGTTAACCCCTTGTACAACCTTTTGAACTTCCCATTTTTTAATATTAAAAAGAACTTTCTCTTCCCTGTTATTGATATTTTCCACTGCTAATTGTTTTTAAAAGGATACTGTTAAATTTTTCAAACAACTCAAAAGTACAAGTAAAAACCTCGCTGAGTGAATAGAAGCAGAGACTGTTGATGGATGTGTGATAATGTTAATAGATACAGTTTCAGCTAGAATGAGCAAGTTCCATGTACCCTACATCAGAACACCAGAATTCAAAACAATGTGTGAAAGCTTGCAAATTACCAAAAGAGTAGATCTTAAATGTTTTCACCACAAAAAAACAAGTATGTGAGGTAAAAGATACGTTAATTTGCTTGGTGTAATTATTTCCCAATGTTTACTATGAGACATCATGTTGTAACCCTTAAATAATACAGTTTTTGTTTTGTTAATTATACTTTAATAAAGCTGTGAGGGAGAAGCAAAAATGGCACACAGAGACACTTATAGACCTCTATCTATCAATCACAGTCTTGCTCCACCCCTTATTACTAAGAATTTGGGGGAAATATATCCTGTCAGAAGTTTTTATGAGGAGGAGAAAGAAGCTAAAGATTGAATCTGGAGCCTCATGCATGCTCTTCACAACTGACCAACAGCCCTAGATTCTTCCAGAACTTTCTATGCACTACACATATGTATACATTTTAAAAAATTAATATTTTTCCCTTTTTTCATTCATCCTTGAATTTCTTTCTACATGCAAACCTCTCTCTTTCTTATTAATGGCTGCTTGATATTCCATGTGTGTAGGTGCTATATTTATAATCCTAGCAAAGATGAGCTCTTAGGTTTCTAATGATCTATTATTACAAGAAATGCTGGGAAGGTTCATCATAGTAGCTCACATCTGCGATCCAAGCTGATCAGAAAAGAGAGATCTGGAAGATTAGTTTGAAGCCAGCCTGGGGGAAAGTTATTGAGATTCTTTCTCAACCAATAGCCTTGACGTGGTGATTTATGCCTATGCACCTCAGCGCTATTCCAGAGGCATGAGTAGACGGACTGTAGCCAGAAACTGGTCTTATTTGAAAAATGACTAAAGTAAAAATGACCTAGCGGCATAACTGAAGTGACAAAACATCCACCTCACAAGTACAAGGCCCTGACAAGTCCCACGTGCTTTTAAAAAAAAGCTATAATAATCACATTTATACATATATCTTTGAGCATACAAACAATGGTTTCTAAGCTATATTTTTAAAAGAGAATTGCTGGGTCCTATAGCTTGTGCACATTTAATTTGAATTGCCACGTAGCAATTCACATTCCACCAGAGCATCATCTTCATCAACATGAGGCTGTTCATGTTCTAGTAGTTTGATGGATATAGACTGGTAACTCTTCATTTGCATGTCTCTAAATACTGTGAGATGATGAATCTATATTTACTACAAAACTGTGTTTATCTTCCAAGAATGAATTGCCTTTCTGTATCCCTTTTTCTCTTTGTTGCTGGATTTACATGGGAATTTACATATCATGACTACCACTCCTTTGAATATTGTATGTATCACAGATTTTATTCCCTAATCAATTGTTTGTCTTTTACCTTTTCAAACGGATAGGAAAGATTTTAATTTTTGTGTAAATTTGTCAATTCCTAATTTATGACTTGGCAGTTTAACGTTTGGGTTCAAAACTTCTTCTCTGGCAAAAGACCAGGATAAACATTCTCCTTTGTTTTGTTGGCATTGTTTTATAAGCTTTCTGGACTTCTGAAGTAAACAGTGGGGACCGAATAGAACTTATCCCCAGACTGGGAACTCAATTGTCTTAATACATGGATTAAATAGTTCATCTACTGCACTTATATGAAATGTGTTTATATCATGCCTACGTCCCCCCAAAAACATCTTTTTCCAAACTCTGTATTCTTCCCCACTGATGGAATGAACACCTCTTTCTACGTTAGTATATCTTGATTAGCATAATAAGCTGTGCTGCTATAAGGCGAATCTCAAACACTGTTCTTCCCCCAAATTTTCTTGAATATTACAAGTATTAGCTCCAAAGGATTAACATAGGTCCTCCGTATCCAGCTTGTTCTTGAAACTTTGCCAAATTATTTTTTAAATAAAAATATCATGAATGTACCTCAGGCCAAAAAGGAGAAAAGGAAAACATTTCTGTTTGAAGCTACTTTAACTAGCAGCTCAACCACCACATCTTCATAGCAGTCATCCATGCCTCTGATTGAGTAATCTTGAGAAATCTAACCTTCTGCCTATTTTACCTCCTCTGAATCATGGTCAACAAATGCATGGCTCTCATATCTTCATCCTCTGGAGAGGAAGGAAACTATGTTTTCTGTTTTTAAAAAGTTGGTATTTTCATAAGTGATAATATAGCACCACAACCACATAATTGGTAGCTTTCACTGTTAGCATACATTTTTAGATAAAAATGATATACAATAGAGATATTTAAATAATCAGATCCAGAGTAGTCCAGCTTGGATTTAAATCCTAGATTATAATAATTTACTTAACTCCTCCGGAGACTTGATTTCCTCACCGACCAAAATATTAAATTACATACTCTGCTTCTGACAGAAAAATTTTTAAGTGAAGCATTTATATACTAAAGTACTTGGTAGGTACTCAATAAATAGTAATTTGTTTTCTTTTGTGTATCTTCTGTGCACTTAGCAGGGTTTGGAAGGGTTGGGTTTTTGTTTTGGGGGTTTTCTGTTTCTTTGTTTTTTGGTGCAAATCCTGGGGCTTGAACTCAGGGCCTGGGCAATGTCCTTGAGCTTTTTAATTCAAGGTCATTACTCTGTCACTTGATCAACAATTCCACTTCTGGCTTTTTGCTGGTTACTTGGAGTTAAGAGTCTCACAGACTTTCCTGCTTGGCCTGGCTTTAAACTTTGATCCTCAGATCTCAACCTCCTGAGTAGCTAGGATTACAGGTGAGAGCACTGTACCCAGAAAGCAGTTTTCTCAAAGTGCTTTGGACATCTTCTTCCTTTAAGGGACAGGCCACCAAGGAGGAGATCTGCTGGCAGCAGCTACAAATGATCATGGAAGCTCAGGGGAGCTTGGGAAATCATGTTACGCAGTGAAATCTCAAGATCTCAGATTCTTCCTGTTTCCCCAGGCAAGACCTGGAAGCATTTGAGTATAAGAAATTTATGAGGCATTTATAAAATGATCCACTTTGAATAGAGCACATTTAATCCCATCTAGGATCTGGCTTAGACGAGCTTTTCCAGATCAGCATTGTAAATGAAAAATACTATTAAACTTTCATCTTCCTTATATTTGTGCAAAATCAATGGGAAAATAAGGACACCTTTACATTTTGAATCATTTATTTGACCTTCATTTTAGTTCAATAAATTACAGGTTAAAATCCTCAGTGTGTCTAACTTGCTTAACCTGCTAAATTACCCACTGATTATGCTATGTACCCTTCCTTATAAATACTATTTAGAGGAAGTTTAAATGGTTGGCTGGGTGGCCATTTTAGGTTATGATTGTATTTACTCAACATTGTTTGAAAAATAATAGTTTTCTACCCATTTGCTAAGAATGACTTGCCTAAATATTTTCTTTGTACTTCAGTGCATTGATCAATATACTTTGGAATGTGTAAAATTTAATATCGAATAACTAGAACAATAAAGACACAACACTTTATTTGCTCATATGAGGTCATTCTGGGACCACATGTGAGGATGTGTATTTGAGAGGCATGGGGGAGAGTTCACAAAAATCATTTTGTAGGTGTTAATTATTGTGTATTTCAATGTCATGTATTATTTTCTGCCCAGTATGGATTCTTTCCTTTTGAGTCCTAAGATAATACAAAACTGACATTACATATTGAAGGAACAGTGAATAATACATATTTTTAAAGTTTTCAATATAGCATCTGAAATACATTTGAAATTATAGGTTATTTTCCTGGTGAATGGCAATGTAATAAAAATATAATATCAAACCAATTCTTAAGTGAACAAAGTAATAGCCACATTTAAATGTAAAAAAAGAACACTTTTTGAAATTAATTAAAGGGATACTTGGTACATATATGACCACTTTTTTTATTTTTTGCATTTGCAAATAATGAAGGCTTCTATGATTTATAATAATTGTTCCTGGCTTTTAATATTGGGAAAAGCACAAATACAGAATGTACTTGAAGCTCAGCTTTAAGTAGATTATGAACATTTAATATAGAATGTTATCATAATATTCAGAGCACCAAATTGCAGACTTCTGTCACCCACTTTCAAGCATGCTTCTGAAGATCATAGTTAATTCTGCTGATTTATGGTAATGCGGCAGCACTATCGTCCACGGCATCAGAAACCACTAACAAGCTTAGTATAAGCTTGGGCTGAAATGGTTTGAGGTTTAAATTTCTGTAACGATTATAAAGTAGAGGAGCAAATTCCCACTTCAGCAAAAAGAAAAAAAAAAAGTACTGCATTTCCACTCACTGTCACACCCATCCCCCACCTCCAAGCTGCTTCCTCCCTCTTCCCCTCCCCCCCACACTACATCAAGAAAAGTAACTTTTAATGGGTTGGCATGTTTAAATGTCCACATCGTCTTTTCAAATATGTAATGCTCACTGTTTTTCCTTGGCAAAGAAGACTGTTCTAAAAGAGATCTCTCTATCTTCTCCTTCTAAAATGACTGCTCGTTGAAAAAAGAAACTCCATTCTAGAAGTCCCTTTTTTTTGAACATTAATTTACATTACATTCAATCTTCTAGAAAATGGCTAGAAATCAGAACCTTTTAATGGCTATTATGCTCTTCAGGCCAAATGATTGTGTCACGTTAATGTGTGGCCCTTAAGCAGATGAGGCCCGCTTACTGTCTTCTGGGGATGTCAAAGGAAGCTCCTAGTTAGAAAAGAAAATTAGAGTAAGGGATTGTCTATCAAAATTCATATCCAAAAAGATGAGTACAGCCTTCTCAGGTAATCCAAGACTTAGGCACCAAGAGCAGCAAGAGATTTGTGGCGTTCTCAAGAGGAAAAACACAGTAACATCAACACTACCCCTGCTATAAAATAAAGAGCAGCTATGCTGGTCACAAACGGATTTTTAAGATAGCGTGCTAAAGGAAGACCCTGAGTTGTACACTTGTGGCTATATTCTCTTGCTTAGATTAAGAAAAACATTCAGCCGGGCGCCGGTGTCTCACGCAGGAGGCTGAGATCTGAGGTTCACGGTTCAAAGCCAGCCGGGGCAGGAAAGTGCGTGAGACTCTCATCTCCAATAAAACCCACTAGAAAACAGGAAGTGGTGCTGAGGCTCAAGCGGGAGAGCGCTCGCCTTGAGCTAAAGAGTACAGGGACAGTGCCCAGGTCCAGAGATCAAGCCCCACAACCGACCAAAAAAAGAAAAAGAAAAAGATTCAATAAGAACCAGCTTTGTGATTCCACAACAAAATTAATTCAAGCTACCATTAGATCTTTAGCAAGTGTCTATCCACGAAAAAGTCAAGCTTTGCTTTTGTTTCTTGGGAAATAGGCTTATTCGAAAGACAGGGAGCGAGGGCTTCAGAAGCACGTGTTCCACTGGGGTTGCTAATGGTCTGAGATAGAGAGGGTTTGGGCACTGGTCCACCATGAATCTTTCCTGAAAGAAATTAATTCTAGTTTTAAAATCTACTCTAGAACAGGGTGACATTTAGGACACAGGGAGAACATGGGAGAAAAGAAAAACAGAAAAATATATGATGATCTAAACTGCTCATCTCTGCATCAAAATCCATGTGAACGCTCCTGCCCCACAAATTCCAGGCCCTGATTCCAAGCCCCCTGAGGAAAAAAGTAAGAAGGATTATCTCATCATATGCATTCTTACTCAAGAAATAAATCTGATCAAATTTTAATACTCCTTACAGCAAAACTTGGTTTGGGAATGGGAAGACTGGCTCGAATGCATTGTCGATGGGCATGGAAATGTCACAATGAAAAGAGGGAGTTATGAAATCAAGAATCAATGTATATCCTACAAAATTAAGAAGAGTAAGAGAAGGAGCGGAGAGGGGAGCCATGCGTGACATAAAAGGGGTGAAGTCGATCAAGATGCATTGTGTTCATAAACTGCTGTTAAATGGCAACCTCTTTGTACAATTACTTAAAGGTAATTTCAATTAATGAAAAAAGGCTAAAAGGTCTTTGTTAAGGTTTAAAAACATCTTTGCAATTTCTCAAATATTTGCCTCATATAGAAAGAGGAGTGTGTCTTCAGTCTGAGCCTATGGCATTACACTGGTGTACTGGTGTAGAAGAACCACTGTGGATGGATTGATGAGGACAAGAGAATACAAGGTTCAAACAAGCTAGCAGAGTGGGGAGGAAAGAGGTGAGGGAGGAAATGGCCGGGTCTGGAAGGAATTGAAGGCTTGGGTTGCAACCCTGGCCAAGGCATCCAAGGCACAGAGCCTTTGTGACTTCCACAGGGGCCTTCCCAAGCCCCAGCAGCAAAGTCTCTAATGAATGAATTTTCAACGTAAAGTGGGTGACGTGAAAACAAACCCCCAAAGGCAAATCCACCAAGCAAGCAAGCAAGCAAGGAAAGTAACTCAGAATCTCACGCCTTTTGGAGCCCAGAGCTAAGAGGGTCTCGCCAGGGGTCTGCCTAAGACTGGGCATGGCTCATCTTCTGAAGTTCAAACACCGCTCCTCACTCCGGCTTTCTTTTCAAGATGTCACTCTCCCGCCTCCACACTCACTACCAAACAAACATAGAAATCTACTACTGTTCTCCCCATGCACTCCATTTTCTTCCAATCTGAGAGCCATTTGTGTGTATAATTGAAAATTAGCAGTGCAGCTGTTTGAAGAGAGTAATTTATCACAGCGCATTGTTCCCGCATGACACTTTAGACCTGGCTCTAACAAGCCAGTGGTTGCTGGGGGCTGAGCTGCAGAAAGTGATTCGGCTGTAATGCTGCGTTTCCCCTGCTTTGTTGCTAATTGTAGCCTCTTTTTCTCCATTGAATTGGGAGTTGAGTAAAAGAGCTTGTTTGCTCTGTGCGGTGAGCCTGCCAGGGCCGCTTGGGCTATTATCACAAGATACTCTTGATCTTTTGAAAAGCAGGAAATAGAATTTTTTCTCCAACAGGGAAAGTAATTTGCGATGCGTCCATTAGTTCTTCATTAAAGCAAGATTAAATTGCACGGCAAATCACATCTGTGTTTGGATGATTAAAGGGTGGCATTTTAGAGGCCAAAACTAATTACTAGTCAAAATGAATGGGAGTGAAAAAACAGTCATGTTTTTACATTAGATAGTGTGGCTTGTAATTAGATTCAAGCTAATTCCACTATTTCTTCTCTTTTAATGAGATGAGCCTGTCCTCATCTTTTTCTAGGCCATGCTAACAGCCCCAAATGTATAATTTTGATAATACTAAGAGTTTACTTTATTGAAATTTCTTTGCTACCTGCCACAAGTGACTGTTCTCTCAGTGGTACTTCATTATGTAGAAACACAAGCTACTTGGCAATGTAGTTTACAATAAAAGTCATTCCTAGAGAGAGAAAAAATAGGAGTCATTCTAAATGAATCAGTATAAATGTATGTATGTAAAAGGTGTGTATGTGTTCAAATGTTACTGAAATAGCTACCACTGGAAATGGTAGAAAGCAAATCCTTAGCAGTTGGGCAACCACTAGTATCTTCAGTGGCGAGGAGCAGGTTGAAAGGCATTTGCATAAGATAAAGCACTGAAGGGCTCCAGTGTGTTTTGGGAGTGTTGTTTATTCCTGTCTTGAGATCTAATGTTTTCACCTTTTCCTTTGATGAACTCCTCTCTGAAGCCACTTTGTATTTTTATTAAAACCAATTTTAGAAATAAGAATTACACTAATAAAAAGAAAACATTTAACATTTAAAACTCTATAAGCATCTCTCCTGATATTGGTCAAAAGAGAGTTAAATTGGCTCCAAGAGGTCAATTTTAGTTTCTGATGATGGGAAATGTAATAAAAAACACTCACAGATGATATTTAAACAGATCAAGGAGAGTTATGGAAGGGAAATGTGAGTTAGGTATTCTGGTCTCAGTAAAGGCATCTACAGAGATTCAAATCCACTGGCTTTCTTTGAGACACAGATTTGAGCAAACTGGCTTAAGAGGCCTTAGTCAGACAGGATCCAGCCTATTAAACAGGATTCTTCTTTCTGGAAATTAACAAAGACTTTCTCATCAGGATTTCCAAATCAGTCATAATTAAGACATTATTTTAACAAAACTTTGTAGCCCCCATTTCTTCTTCAGATGAAAGTCTGTATTTCTTTCTCAGTATTTCCCAGAGACCTGTCCCCTGTGTGGCAACAGGATAGATGAATAATTTACTCCCAAAAAAGTGATGAGAAAAATGAAATAACTTTTGCAAATCAAACTTTCCTCAATATTTTTTCAAGGAAGTTTATGAAACACTGGCTGTTCTGCCTATAATAATATCATAAGATGTAAAGAAATATAAAAGACAAAAATACAGACAGCATTTTCAACATGTAGAAATGTGGCCCGAATGTGCCAAAATAGAGATAAAAATAGGAGTTAGGCTAGGTGTGGTGGTGCCTGCCTGCCTGCCTGTAATAGGAAGCTGAGGCAGGAGGATCGTGAGTTACAGACCAGGTTGGGCTATAAAGCAATGTCCAATCTCAAACCAAAAGCAAAACATGAAAACAAGAAAAAAAGGAACATGATTTCTAACATCCTGTAACAGTACCAGACACATGGATTAGATATTTATCATTTATTTACTCACTTATTCAGTTATTCCATTTTGTGGCTGAAGTTTCATTAGGTAACTTTTCATGCTATACTTTTCATATAGCCATCCCTTTACACATGATGTTTCCTGAAACAATGATAATTCTCGTTCCAGTTTTTCTGTTTCTCATCCTCTGTCTCTCATCATAGGAAGGCCACCCTAGTACAGACAGGCATCTGAAAGGCTGTTAATGCTACAAAACAGGAGAAATGCAAAACAATGAATGGGGGAGCTCCCAAGGGGGTGGTTTGTGTCCTGCTCATTCCTGTGTATGATACTCTGTCTCACAGGGCAAGACATAGACTTGCCTTCATTTTATAGCAGCTCAAGAACATGACTAAACCAAAGTTTGTGCTCCCTAGCTCTGTGTTAACATCTCAGGAGAGAGTTCAGAGTTTGAAAGGCACCTCACCGTGGGCCACTAGCAAGAAGTGTGCAGTCGCCGTCTCCATGAGAGGCTACATAGCTTATTTCCTCTCCTTGATGTGGGAAACATGTTTCTTTTTCCTAAAGAATCTGATCTGAGGATTTCTGTTGATGCTTTTTAAAAGAATATAGCAATGACTATACTTAATATTAGAATCTCTTTCTTTGTTTGATGTTCCTATTGTTATTTTAAAGGTGATGTACAGAGGGGTTACAGTTACATAAACCAGGTAAAGAGCACATTTGTTTTTGGACAATGTCACCCCTTCCCTCACTCTCTCCCAGTTTTTCCCTTCCCATCCTAGAATTTCTTTCTTATACTTACCCTTGCAAGATGAAAAAAAAATGGCAATATCACTGTCATTCTTATCAAAAGCTCACTGTGTGTCCAGGCACTGTTCTAAGTACTTGGGGGATAGTAAATAAAACAAAGTTCTGCCTTCATGGAGTCTATAAAACAGAAACAATAAAAAGAGAGACCTTTAACACACAGAACACTACAGCCTAGCAGAACATTATGGTATTGTTGGTCACTGAACAATGTAATTTTTTAAATAAATGTAGATACAAAAATACACTGTACTTCTGTTTTCATAGCTGCTGCTCTCCTGAAATGTAGGGACAGAGTAACCTTGGGGAGAGGAAAAGAGACAGGAAGAAGTGGGGAGAGCCATGGTGCTCTTGAGGGCAACCAAGAGAAAGGGGAAAAGCACTAGGTGTACAAAACACCCTACTCCTGACTGCCGTTAGCTCTTTTCTCAGAACTTATTTCCATTTTGGAAATAAGAGTAACTCAACCTGAAATATATATATATGTATATGTGTATATTATGTGTGTGTGTGTATATATATCTATATCTATATCTATATATATATATAGATAGATATCTCCCCCAACAAGTTGTTCTGAGGCCAAATAGTATAGCAGAACACCAGAACTTAATTATTTGTTCTAAGGCTAAATTACTGGTTACTGGTTCTTCTAGGCAGCTTCTCTTGGTAGACACAAGATAGCTTCTGAGAAAACCTATCTTGAAGCTTTTGGTGTAGTTTTCTTCCCACTACCTGCCTCAGAGGAGTGAAATATTTTGTTATCTCCCAACAAGTACAAGTACAAGTACCACTCAAGAACCTGAAGCTCATTCGGATATGGTTATTTTCCAATTACCAGCTTAATCAGAAGAAATGTGAGCACAAATAGCTGTTCTATATATCCTCACAGAACAAGAGGACATAAACCCTAAATTGCAGCCTGAGCAACTCATTTGAGAAAAAAATTAAAAATAGTTATTACAATGCCTTATCTTGGGTGGGAGGAATAGAATTGAATTAACACTATGACACAGATTATATACCTCTACTTGAGCCCTGGGTTGTTTGACTAGACACAAAATCATCAGACTAAGATAAAAAATTTTTAAAAACAAATAAATTACTTCTCTGGTGGGAGAGGTAGAGGTTGAGATAGGGTGTCTCTCTATAGCCCAGGTTGACTAGGCACTTTCCTGCCCCTGTCTTCTGCTGGCATACAGGCATACACTACCATGCTCAGCTCAAATTACTTCTTTTCTTAATAATTTTTTTCCTTACAGATATTAATCTTTCAAGGAGTGGAGGAAGCAGAAAAGAAAATAACAAAGATAATACCTAGGCAAATCAAAGCATTTTCCTGAATTAACTGTAGTCTAGGGATCATTTAGTCACTGATAAAAATACTGATAAATCTAGGGAAAGGTTTTAAAGCTTGTGTGATGGGGATAGGCTGAGAGAGGAGAGTGGAGGAAGCTTACATGTGTAACATTACTGTTTTAAAGCAGAGAAAGTCAATTATGCCCTACAGTGTTAATCCTGCTACCCTAGAGTGAATTATACTACCTTATATATGTATGACATACCACCATGGGTAAAAAAAAAAAAAAACAATTAGATACACTTACAACATAATGTTTGTGTGTACATACAAATTAAGGTTTTATATAGAAGGATGTGTATATGCATGTATAAAACATACACATATATAAAATATATACATAAAGTAAGGTTAGTATAGCTATATATATTATATAGTGAACAATACTTTAATCATGCCAAGAACAATATGAAAGTAATTCTAATTGTTAACACTTTGGACTTGTATTAATAACATGAAATGTCTGTGTGGTATCTGTTTCTTTTAAGAGTAAAAAGTGAAGAGTTTGTCTGGAATTCATCCTGTGTGCCAAGCAGGGATGGAGCTGTAAATAATCTGTCACCATGTTATTTTCTAGTTCTATACAGAATTCAAGAGCAGAATCTTCAGACCTTGGCCTTCTACATGCCAAGTCAGAGATTAGGGACACTAATAACCAAAGCCTTGGGCAGAAACCCAACAGCTTCCATGAGCAAAACTTTTCCACACAAAAGAGACTATGGAGACCCCTAGCAATGCCACAGAAGTCACCATCCTTCTAAATCTGACTTTTTTGTGAAAACACTCTAGAATTAGCAATATTCCTTTTCTCAAAGTAATTATAAAATGCCTGCAGAAAAGGAAAAGGGAAAATATGTGCAGAATAAAAACAAGTCCACTGTGTGAATTGGTAACAGAAAGACAACTCGAACCTATTTCACAGACTCATGGAAGGCTTAGGAGAACATTGGCAGACCATGCAGGCAAGGAAGAAGGGGAGGGAACAGCATTGCTGTCCATGAATGTACCAAAGATCTCTTTATTCTTTTCTTATTGAAGTCTACAAACTCTCTAGTTAAGGAAATTGTGTTAAGAAAAAAACAAACCTTTACAAATCATATAGCTCAGCTAGGTTTAAAAATCTAAATCTACCCCACAAAGATGGCACATGTCTGTAATCCTAGCACTTAGGAGAGTGAGGCAGGAAGATTGTGAAATCAAGGCCAGCCTAGGCTACATAGCAAGATAGTGACTCAAAATCAAAACAAAGTCTATCAAGCACAAATCCTCCAAACAAATTTCTCCATGAAAGAATCTATGTCTTGTACAAGAAGTAACAGCAGTGACAATGATGACGATGATGCAACTACATGAAATGTGGCTATTGTTTACACTTAAACTTAATAAGTCACTCCCATATTAGCTGAAGTTCTGTCTTTATTGTAGATGAATTACAGATCACAGCTCTGCAAAATTCTGACACAAGACAACACATAAATACATGCACGACAATACAATATAGCAAGAGTTTGTGCTTTTTGTTTTTTGAGGTCTTTTTTGTTGTTGTTGTTGCTGTCAGTCATGAGGCTTGAATTTAGGGACCTAGGCACTGTCCCTAAGCTTTTTTGCTGAAGGCTAGCACTCTTTCACTTGAGCCACAGCTCTACTTTCAGTTTTCTGGTGGTTAATTGGAGATAAGAGTCTCATGGAGGGCTGGGAAGGTGGCTCAGTGGTAGAGCACTTGCCTTGCATGTCTAAGGTCCTGAGTTCGATTCCTCAGCACCACATAAGAAAAAAGAAAAAAGCTGGAAGTGATGCTGTGGCTCAAGTGGTAGAGCGCTAGCCTTGAGCTGAAGAGCTGAGG
>NW_012267391.1:1919319-1957753 GCF_000151885.1 Dipodomys ordii
GAATCGAACCCAGGGCCTCATGCATGCAAGGCAAGCGCTCTACCACTGAGCCACCTTCCCAGCCCCAAAATTTAAATTTTTTTAATTTTTTTTATTTTATAGTAAGACACACAAAAGAAAAAGAAAAAGCCAGTGACCAGTGCTTAAGCCTTTAATCCTAATATGAGGATCATGGTTTGAAGCCAGCCCCAACAGGGAAGACTTACTTAGAGCTGTGACTCTGGTGGTAAGCAAGGACAGTACCCAGGTCTTCAGTTCAAGCCCTAAAACCAGCATAAGAGAGAAAGGAGAGAGAGGGTTGTTGTAAAAATTTTGAGGAAAAAAGGAAAAATTTACTTTTGTAGCAACTATATTATTAACATACACAAGCCATTTTAAAATTATTTTTAAATTTTATTTTTAAAAGTATTTTTAAGTAGTTGTACAAAGGAGGTGTCATATAATACAGCAGTTCAAGATCCAAGGCATCTTCATCATGCCGCCCCTTTAACATTCTCACCTCTCTTTAACAAACTCTTTCCCTACAGTTCTTAGTTTTTTGTGGTAGCTACAAAGATTTTTTTTACTGTATTCTCCACATAACATCTTTTAACCTTTTTTATATGATTGCAAATTTTTACCACTATGAAAGCACATTTTTCCTATTGTTTTTAAACTTTCTATTTAACAAATACATTATCATAACTCTCCATCCTTTAAATATTCTAATTTAATGTTTTTCTTTACTAGATACAGAGAAGCATGAAGAGAGGCTGAACCATTGCTTACCTTTAAATGAGAAGACACGATGTCACTGGTCAGGAGAGTTCTCGCTTCCCACTTCTGTAACCTTTCCACACCCCACCCCCATTTCCCTCCTTTGGAAGCACAAAGTTCACAATTTAACCTTTATAGTTTCCCTAATCATATCAGCCAACCAAATTTCAGACAACGCTATTAACAAGATATACTTCATTCGAATTGGCTAGAATGTTGTATAGAGTAGTTGACATGTTAAGTTGAAGCTGTCATTTACTTCTACAGATAAATATGTAGAATATTTCTTCCAGGAGAACGATCCAGGACTAATAATTCAAACCTGACAGGGTCAGTCGAGATTGTGGTGCTTCATATGTAGAAGATGTATTAAACAATCACATGAAAAGAAACAAGGAAACTCACAGAGTACTTGACCAATAGCACTGCATACAAAAGCTAGAGTGCTTTACTGAGATAGTGAAAAGATAGACTTACAGTCAGAATATAGCAATGCACTCAACCCTCATTATAGTGCCGACTATACACACTGTTGGAGTTTATTTGAACTCTGTTTCTATTATAATAAAGCTCCACTTTTGAGGACTTATAATTCAGCCAAAATAATTTGCTACAAGAGTATTTCAAAGGACCTTTCTTATAACCCTTTGAATAAATTCAAACATCAGATATTCTAAACAATAAAGACCCTACCACTACTAAAGCTGTTCTTGTTGGATAAGTGTTAAATTTTTGGTCACATGGGCCTTTATTTCTATTATATGAAGTTCTTCTAAATCACATCTTACTTTGGTTAATGGGCACTAATAGGAATTGAAGGGCTTCAAAACAGATTTCTTTCATGCACTTTTCATTAAGAGAATGAACAGAAAACACATTTGAATATGAAAAAAATTAATTCATGTTTGCTAAGAAGTCACTTAGTCCAGCCCTGAAATTTTAAATTTACAAAATATGAATATTTTTGTCTAAGCTAAACAGTAAAAGTCATGTGTCCAGAGAAGTTCATAAAGTTTTCAATGTATTAAGGGAATAATAGAAACACTATAATAAAAAGCTGATTTATCTCAGGACTTAATCCTAGCTACTTAAGAGGCTGAGATATAAAGATCACTGTTCAAAGCCAGCCCTGCTAGAGAAGTCCATGAAATTCATCTCAAATTAACCATCAAAAAGCCAGAAGTGCAACTGTAGCTTAAGTGGTAGAGTATTAGCCTTGAGCAAAATAGCTCAGAGTCAGTGCCCAAGTCCTAAGTTCAAATCCCAGGAATATCTTACACATACACACACATACACACATACACATACACACACACACACACACACACACACACACACACACACACACACCCCTCTCTGGGAAATGCAGTTAAATCTGTCATATGCTTAGTCCAAGGGGACATTTGTTTTTACTCTTTGACTCCTTGTTTGCAGTCAAACGCTGATAATCACAAAACAAAGACCAGAAACAGGATTTGATCCAATGAACAATTTCTCATCACAGAATCCCTTGTTAAAAATATAGAGCACAGGCTGGGAAGGTGGCTCAGTGGTAGAGCGCTTGCCTTGCATGCCTGAGGCCCTGGGTTCGATTCCTCAGCACCACATAAGAAAAAAGAAAAAAAGCCGGAAGTGGCGCTGTGGCTCAGGTGGTAGAGCGCTAGCCTTGAGCTGAAGAGCTGAGGTATAGTGCCCAGGCCCAGAGTTCAGGCCCCACGACCGGACCCCCCCCCAAAAAAAATAGAGAGAGCACATGCTTGGTACCAATGACTCACATTTGTAACCCTAGCTACTACTACAGAGAACAGAGACCAAGAGCTAAGGATTGCAAGCCCCAGGATAAGCACCAAAAAAAAGAAAAAGAAAAAAAAAAGTACAGATTCCAGAGACCCACATCCAGATTTACTGCCTTACTGGAGTAGAGGCCTATCCTACATGTTGGAAACACACACACACACACACACACACACACACACACACCTGAGTTTATTATGCACATTTAAGCTAACACTCTGAGATATCAGATCCCAATAGGTCAGCCCAAACCTTTAAAATTGGTAAGTGCTGCTCTCTGTGATAAAAATGAACAGATTTTTTTATAAGACTAAACTGTCTTTTTATTCAGAGTCAAATTGTAGAGGACATGTAATTAAATTAGTGTAACTAAAAAGGCACTTCTGTGTAAATGACTTCAAAGTAAGTAACACAGAAAGATCCTTCATTGAAAATGTCCTGTCATCATTGTATTCAAACTTCTCGAAAGTATAAACTGACAATAACATTTTTCAAAAGCAATTTTATATTAAATATCAAGAGACTCAAAGCTGTGAGTTGTCTTTAACTCAGTGATTTCATTTCTGAAAAATTTTAAACATTTTTGTGCAAACTCTTTACAAGTTTACAACAAGGAAATACTGGAAATGACCAAAAGTCCTGTCAGTATCTAAGTAAATTAGTGTACAATCATATAGTACTATATTAGGTGTTTTGCTGAAATTTATAACATAGCAAACATACTATAACACTAAATTGAGAAGCAAAGATAGTGTCCAGAAATTGAAATAAATGAGGAAACGAAAGGAAGCAAATTACCTTTTAACTTAGAGACTATTTGATTCTTTTTTTTTTTTTTTAAGGAACTGGTTCCAGTAGCTCACACCTGTAATCTGCTACTCAGGAGGCTGAAATTTGTGAATCCAAGTTCAAAGCTAGCTGGGGTAGGAGATTTCACAAGACTCTTCTCTCCAATTAACCAACAGCAAGCTGGAATGTTGCCGAGGCTTACGAGGCAGAGTACCAGCCTTGAGAAAAAAAGCAACAGCATAGTGTCCAGGCCCTGAATTCAATCCCCAGCGCCACACACACACACACACACACACACACACACACACACACACACACACACACAAACACCACAAAAAGATTTTTTTTCACTGTAGCAGGGGAGTTTTGCTATGACATTTCCATGCATGCATGCATTCAATATATTCCTATGAAACTCACCCTCTCTATCACTCTTTTTAACCTCTCCCCCTTCAAAAACAATTTCAATACATTTCATTGTTCTCCAGTCAGGTATGCAAATGCGGTCCTTTCACCTTGCTCACTGGCTGTGCTGCCCCCTGCTTCCCACTGACATGTACTCCTGTACGCCTGTACCACAGCCTGCTTTAATTTTAATTGAAATTAAAAAGGGGCTGATTTTGAGTTTTGCTTTCTTCTTCGGTCTTGCATTTTTTCCAAAGCCTATCTATGAGTACACATTCCTTGTATAATCATAATCTGAACATTTTTTAATTCCATCAGTTTAAGAGAGGCACCCTTATATAATCAAAATGGAAATATAAACTAAGACAGTTTACATTCTTGTATTTCATACACATTGAAAAATATTGATTTTAAAAATATTGATGTCTTTGCTACAATTTACCTTAAGTTTGAAATCAGGGCCTAACACCCAAAGTTCTGTTTTGGCTGTTATTTTGGAGATAGTCTTCTGGACTTTTCTTCCCAAGCTGGCCTCACACTGTGATTCTTCAGATCTGTCCTTTGAGTATCTAGGATTATAGGCATGAGCTACCATCACCCAGCCTTTAGTGAGTTTGATTTTTCACTTCCCTTATTGTTAAGGATGTTAAATATTTCTTCATATTTCTACTAGCTATTTGTATGTCTTCTTCTGAAAACTATCTGTTCAACTCATTTGTCCATCAATTCACTGTTGTTCTTATACTTTTTTTTTTTTTAGCTTTTTGTATACTCTGTATACTAACATTGTATCTACTGAGTAGCTGGCAAAGATTTTTCTCCCATTCTTTGGCTTGGAGAGCCAAGACCCATAATATTCACTGTTAATTATTGAAAGATATATCATATTGACTGTTGTTTTGTTATTTGTGTATTTACTTCTTATTTATTTCTCTTTTGCTACTTTGCTTATTTAGTGCTTATTTCCTGTACTTTCCTGGGTTTTTTTTGCCTCTCTCTTCTGTGTAGGATTCCTTTAAGTATCTTCTGCAGTGCAGGTTTTGCCAAGATGAATTCCTTTACTTCTTCCTTATCATGGAAAATTTTTATTTTTTCCCTTCAATTATGAAGAATAGCTTTGCTAAGTACACTAATCTGGGTGAACTCTTATCTTTACTGCCTAGATTATGCCCTTCAGTTCCCTCCTTCCCTTTAGAGTTGGGTTGAGAAATCCACTGTTATTCTAGTGGGCTTCTGTTGTGTGTGATATTTTGCTTATCTTTTAGCTTTCAATATTCTTTCTTTGTTCTGTATATTTGATGTTTTAATTGTAAAATGTCCAGGAGAATGTCTCCTCTGATCCTGCCTGGGCTATGCTCTCCAAGCCTCTTTCACCTGGATGGCTATCTCTTTATCAACATTGGAGATATTTTTTACTATTATTATATACATTATTTATACCTTAATTTGTGTCTCTTCTACTTCTATGCATATGTTTTGTAGGTTTCCTCTTTTGATGGTGTTCCAGAGGTCTTGCAATTTCTATTTATAATTTCTTGGTGTTTTATTTCAATATCTTTGACAAGTTGATCTAATTTCTTTACTTTATCCTCAAGCCCTGATAACCTATTTTCAACATCTTTTGCTCTATTAACTAAGCTTTTGGTTGAAGTTTATTTTGGGTTTTATTTCTCTTCATTTCCAAGATTTCAATTTGAGTGTGTGTGTGTGTGAGTGTGTGTGTGTGTTTGTGTGTTCAAATATTGGACCTTAACCTCAGAGGCTCATGCTCTTGCTTAGCTTTTTCACTCAAGGCCAGCATTCTATCATTTGAACCACTGCTTCACTTCTGGATTTTTTTCTGGTTAACTGGAGATAAGTGTATCATGAATTTGTGTCGCTGAGTTAACTTTGAACTGCAATCCTAAAATCTTAGTACCTGGCTTTAGTTTGATTTATTGATTTTTTTTACACACAAAATGAACAGGTATCTCTCTGAAAATAAAAGCTTGAATGGATACATATTTTATAAACAAAAAATTATATAGCACAAATGATTATAAATATTACATTAGGATTATATCACTCATGTGAATAAATGTAAGAAGACTGAATTCACCTACTTAAAGAAAGCCTTAGATCCACATCAAATGCAAGAATAAAGCCCATGAATTATGAAACATGAATGTTTTAAATGGAATTATGGAGAAGAAATGAGCTTCTTTAGAAGAAAAAAAATGTATGAATTTCTCTTTAAATCTTATTGTGGAGAGAGTCTTCCTAAATCAATTTTAAGAATTGAGCTGAGCATGTTGGTGTATGTCTATAATCCCATCACTAAGGAGTCTGAGGCAGGACAATTGAGTAAGTCTGGGCTATATTCTGAGACCTTGTCTCAAAAAAAACTCTACATTTGAATATATATAATATATTTTCATGGCAGAAACACCACCAATAACTGTAAAAGATAATAGAAATATTGACATATTGTAAGAACACCATCTTAACATATAAAATAACTTAAAAGCTGAGAACACCCAGAATATAAGAGTCTTTACAACTCAATAATAAGAATACAAACAACCTACTTTAATATGTATTTGAATAATATTTCAATAAATAATGCATAACAAGGGCAAATAAGCCCAGGACAAGAAGTCTGTCGTTGGTAATTGTTAAGGAAATGTGAATTAAAACCACAATAAGATGCTATACAATTACTAGACTAAATAAAATTCAGGCTAACAATAGCAAAGAACAAAATGAGGAACTGGAAACTGCAAATTTTCTTGGTAGAAATGAAAAAATATTACAGATCACTTGGAAATACTATAGCAATACCAATAACATCAAACATATCCTAGGACCCAAAACCTTATTCCTAAATATTTATCCAATATAAGTAAAAATAACTTCCTACAAAAAAGTTTGGATGAAAATGATTATAACTAGACAACAGTGACTCACTCCTGTAATCCTAGCTACTTCGGAAACTGAGACCTAGAGCATTGAGATTGAAGGCCAGTCTGTGAGGCTTCATCTGCAATTAGCCAGCAAAAAGCTTGACTCAAGGCATGGATCAAGTGGTAGAGTACCAGTGCCATGAGAAAGCAAGCCTCATGAGATTTCAAGGCCCTGAGTTCAAGCCCTTGTGTGTGTACAACTTAACAATACCTATAGCTTGGGTGCTGGTGGCTCATGCCTGAAATCTTAGCTACTCAGAAAGCTGAGATTTGAGAATTGAGGTTCAAAGCCAGCCTGGGCAGAAAAGTTCCTGTGAGACTCTTATTTCCAATTACCATTCAAAAACCATGGAGCTGTGGCTCAAAGCGGTAGGGTGCTAGCCTTGAGTAAAAGATCTCGGGGACAGCACCCAGGCCTTGAGGTCAAGGCCCACAGCTGACAAAAACAAAAACAAAAACAATCTTATGAGCTAGAACTCAGGGTTTGGATGCTATCCCTGAATTTTTTTGCTCTACCACTTGAGCCACAGGTGCACTTTCTACTTTCAGCTTTTTTTTATTGCTAATTGGAGATGAGTCTCATGGTCTTTTCTGCCCAGGCTGGCTTTGAACTACTATCCTCAGATCTTGGTCTTCTGACCTTCTAAGTAGCTATGATTAAAGCATGAGCCACCAACATGCAGTGGAGGGTGTTGTTTTTTAATAGGGGGAAAGAAGTGCTAGAAGAATACAGCTGGGAAGGAAAGAGAAAAGAAGCCACATTACAGCTGGCTCAGAGTGAATCAGGAAAAGTGAATGAAGCAGTAACATATGGTGACCAGTAGCTGAGAGGAGATTCCTTAAAGAAGAAATTATTCCTAAGGAACTTTTATAGAGAAATTTTGAGTGTTTTGTCTGAGACCACAGAGCTTAAAAGATATGAAAATTTCATTAGGCTTGACTTGACAGGATTTCTTTTAAATGCATCAAGTTTACCTACTGGTAACTAGAACATCCCACTTATGCAGGTGAAAACAGTCCTTGGCTTTGTTTGAAGTATTAGGTTGAATCATTTTGCTTTACTTATTAAAGGGCAGATACCTGTGCCTGATCTCAGGGCCTCATTCTCTTGCTTGGCTTTAGGCTTTGTCACTCAAGGCTGTCACTCTACCACCTGACTTTCGGTGAACTGAGATAAGCAGTAGCAGAGTGGGTAGCCTGGCATTTTTACCATACATGAGTCAGCAGTCCCCACATCTGCCGTGAGGATAAAAACAAAGAATTTGAAACAGAATTACAGGAATGCCATTACTGTATACAAGACTGTTAGGACAAAGTTTACATTCAACAAATTTCATCTTCGATTGTATGTGAGGGTTCTTCTTTTCCGGGAAGCAAGCCCATTTCTTACCTGCTTGACACCAAGTCCTGAACACAAAATTATTTCTTCTATTTTACTAAAGTAATTCCAATGCCATTAATTCTCAAGTTTCTCTTACCTCATTTGTAAAAATGTAATGCAAAACTTTAATTAGTGAACTTGCAATTACTATTTAAAAAAACCATATTTTCAATATATCAAAACAAACACTTTTTAATGAAATTAAGTTTTGAACAAAAGAGCATTATGTTGTAAAGTCTTTGGGTAGATTCCTTTGAAGTGTGTGTTGGCTCTTTCTTCCCCTTTCTTCTTTCCTTCCTTCCTTCCTTCTTTTTCTGTGTGGTGGTACTGGGACTTGAATTCAGGGTTCTCAGCACTGTCCCTTAGCTGTTTTTGCTCAAGACTAGTGCTCTACCACTTGAGCTACAGCTCCACTTCCAGCTCTTGTGGTGTTTAGTAATGAGTTTCATGAACTCTCCTACCTGGAATAGCTTCAAACCAGGATTCTTAGGCTGAGTAGCTAGGATTACAGGCCTGAGCCATAGTACCTGCCTTTTCTTTTGGTAAGGGAAATTTTTTTTTCCGGTCATGGGGCTTGAACTCTGGACCTATGTGTTATCCCTCAGTTCTTCAGCTCAATGCTAGCAACTCTACCACTTGAGCCACAGCACCACTTCCAGTTTTCTGGTGGTTTATTGGAGATCGTCTCACGGAATCCGAGCACCGGTGGCTCACGCCTGTAATGCTAGCTACTCAGGAGGCTGAGATTTGAGGATCACGGTTCAAAGCCAGCCTGGGCAAGAAAGTCTGTGAGACTGTCATCTCCAGTAAACCACCAAAAACCTGGAAGTGAAATTGTGGCTCAAGCGGAAGAGCACTCACCTTGAGCTGAAGAGCTGAGGGATAGCACCCAAGCCCAGAGTTCAAGCCCCATGACCAACCAAAAAAAAAAAAAGAGTCTCATGGAGTTTCCTGCCCGGGCTGGCTTTGAACCATGAGCCTCAGATCTCAGCCTCCTGAGTATCTAGGAGTATAGGCATGAGCCACCAGCGCCTGGCTGGGAAATCATTTTTTAAGGATCCAAATATCTACAATATCTTACCTCACTCTCCTTACTTTTTATCTGAAGACATTCACATGATATTCTAGAGGAACATTTGAAGTAAGGATAGGAAGCAGGTTCCTGTCTGAGGGAAAAAATGCAAAACTCCAGTCACATGGCACGACAGTCGTGTGCAGACACTGCTGACTCTCTAAGAGCTCTTTCTAAATAAAGATTTCTATGACAGAGCTGCGCATTGGTAGCTCACACCTGGAGCCCTAGTTAGTATTTAGAAAGCTGAGATCTGAGGATCAGATTGAAGCCAGCTAAAATAGACAAATCCAAGAGCCTCTTATTTCCAATAAACCAGCAAAAAGCTGAAAGTGGAAATGTTGCCCAAGTGGTAGAGCATCAGCCTTGACTGAAAAAGCTAAGCAAGAACATGAATCCCTGAGTTCAAATTTCACCACTGGCATATACAAAAAAACAAGATTTCATTCACAATATAGCCTATTATAACAGATTGTATCAAAAAGCCATCTAAATTAGGACTTCGTTTTTATTCAAAAATTGAGAGCTTATCATAAAAATACTTCCATATGGAAGTGGTTGTAAATATTTTAATTTAGGGATGAAAAAGGAAAAGAAAAGGTACAGAAGAGTGACTTAAAATGGCCTAACATTCACAGCTTTGCATTCTGTCTTTGTAAATTTTAAACATTCCATAAACATCTGCTAGTGCCCTCTGGTGACAACATTCATAAGAACAAATTAATGTGGCACAGCCGTGTCCCTCTTCTCACAACCTCTCTGCTTTAAAAAATGGAAATTGAGACTATTTAGATAGGCCACAGTACAGCCTTCACTCTTCCTGCCCTGGTCTTGCTAAGTGAATCCATGGGAATTGATACTGTTTTCTTTTTTTCATTTATCTCTATAACTCGCAAATCCAAATAATGAAAACGCATGCTGAAAATGATGAAGAAATACCACAGGTATGGCCTTGTACATCATCTACCATCAGCTGTGGGTTTGTTTTCTGCTTTTTCCTGAGTCCACTTTTATCACTTTATTTCATTCATGCAAAGACAGGGACAAGTCACATGCCTCTGTATAATCTACTTTCTTTCATGCTTCAGACATTCAACTAACCTCAGTTCCCCTCATTGGAAAAAACAACAACAACAAAAAAAAAAACAGTCTGTCCACAGCACTCTCCAGCTTCAAGCCCTGTTGTTCTATCTGAACAGTGTCTGACAACAGCTAAGAAAATGCCCAAGATGCCCTTTTCCTTTTCAGCCATGCCTCTTCACCATGCATGGCAAGGGCAGCAGTTTGGTTTCAAACACAATTCAAGAAAGAGAATGAGAATATTCCCATACATTTTTTCTTCCCAGCATGATTCAAATACTGAGCAATAGATTTCATTCTGACTGGTTTTCTAGAGTCTTCAGACTTTGTGCATATGATGTAAGAAAGACATGAAGACCAAACACAGCAAGGAATGAGAACATCTTCAAGTGAATGCACATGTTGGACCTTGTCATCAGCCTGAGAAATGTCTCTTCATCTTCCCACTATTCTTTCACCTCCCAACAATTAATTAATTAAATAGCCTCTTCTACCAAAAATAGGCCCTTAAATTTTAGGGAATTGGATAAGATTATCTTAAGAGTTAAGTCCTCTAACTCTGTGTGGTAGAATTAAATGCTAATATTTGGAAGATGACCCAAAACTTCCTATACTGATAGTTCACAAAATATGACTTTTTTGTGGGGGGAGAATTAGGGGCACTACTGGTGTTTGACCTCAGGACACTGAGTCAGTGAGCTAGCCTATGGTCTTCCTTACTGCTTAGGAATGTCCCTGTGCCTGGACCATGACCTGTCCATTTTAGGCATTTGATTGTTATTAAGAAAATAGGCATCCATCAATGCATACAGTTTTCCATGTAGAGGGATGTTTCAAAAACTTTTCTGTGTGGGCTGTCCTTGAATGATGCTCTTTGAGATTCAGCCTCCCAAGTACTTTGGATTATAGGAATGAGCCACCAATACCCACCTAGAATTGCTTGTAAACATAACTAATTTTACAACAAAAGAAAATTTGAATTTTTTCCTCTGCATTTTCCTCATTGCTTTGCAACAGAGCTTTACATCTGTGTTTTGGATTGTGTGCATTTTCCTGTGACAACTTTCCATAACTTCTCTGCAAAAATCAAACACTGTTAGTGAGGGCTATTTTTAAACAACCATCCCAGAAGACAGTGTCTCAGCAAAATTGTTAGACCTGTGATGAAATGATATCCATGATTCAATAAGGTTTGTAGGTCAGGGAGTTGGCATCACAGTTTCAGGCAGGAAAGAAAACAGTTCTTTTAACAGCTAAGAGCAGAAAACCAATTTATGAGAATTAAAACAAGAACAACAAAAAAACCCAACATGAGACTATAACCATTTTGTTTTGTTGAAAACAAAATGGAGCATTATATGTGATCACACACAAGAGCTTTCGAAGAAAATCTGAAGTGACACTAAGGATGTATTTTATATTAATCATAGAGCATTTTGGCTGCCACTCGTTGACACATTTGTTTCTACATTTTCACACAAAAAATATCTATAATTTTGTGTATTTGGTCTTAATGTAATATTTCTATGTTTATACGTGCTAAATTCAGGGGAAAAAATAAAGACAGCTTTTAAAATGGTGTTTGATATATTTATGAAGAAATTTCAGAAAGTATGACAGAACTATTTAATATAAAATAACTCAATAAAACTAGCCTCCACATGTTATACATTAGATTGTTTAATTGTATTGGTGAAAAAATTAAGAAGTAAGATAAGAACACTAATATCAACCAATGTACAAAGAAGTAGGCATTTGTGCAGCAAAAATGATCATAAAACCTAGTTTTGCTATGTGGGTTTTGAGCAACTTCAACCTAACTTGTAATTGTATTTTTTATTAGTATTATTTCTAAAGTTCCCAAAGCCCACTGAAACTCTATCATCTGATACTGTCCTTCTCACTAGTAATGCTCTTAATGGTGTCCTGGCTTGAAGTGTGATGATTATGTTACCTGAATGGAGAAAGTTTTCTAACATTGGGCACCCACATATTAAAATATTTATTTCCCCTAAAAAAAAAAGAAGAAAATGCCCAAGACTTGTCTCTTGGGAGCTTCAACTACCAATCTGAAGGAAATGCTATAAGGTATTTTTCTTTGTCTTCCCAGAATAAAAATTTTGGTTTAAGATTAAAAGACCCCAGTAAATGATTAGAAAGCCAATGAGGGTTTAGAAATAAAAGACCTCTCTTGTGCCCTTATGACCTTGGTGATGAAAACTTCATTCACCCATTCCAAAGTAAAACCAAGAATGAGTCATTGGCCTGGGATTTTGAGCAGTGCGAGGTAGAGGAAAATGTCATGAGCCCTCATGACAAGTGTCTCCCAAAGTCGTTTTGGTCCTTTTATTCTTTAGCAACAGCTTGTGTAGTCCATAAATAACTGGCCCATTTGTGAAGTAGTCGCATAGCTTTTCTGTACCAACTGGCACTACCAATCTGTCCGTTTGTGTCTGGTTCATCTGACAAACTTTTCTCAGAGTCTGAGTGTCCTCCAGTGGGCTGAGATATAGTGGAAAGATGGGAAAACACTGGGAACAGAAAAGAGGTTTTGGAGTTTGGTTTTTTTCTTTTTATTAGTGAGTTGTAAATTTGTCTAAATCTGCCATAGTACTGGATTTTTTTTGTTTTGTTAGTTTTATTATATCAACTTTTTTTGTTTAGAACCTACCATAGGTAATCGACTAGATGCTCAATGTACTTGGACTAAATATTAGTTCCAGGAACTATACCACTAAATAAAAATTCTGCAGTCATACAAATGTGGAAAATGGTACAATTATATCTTTCTCTTGGAAGTGATAAAAAGCAGACCAAGAAAAAGGCAGAAAACAAACCCACAACTGATGGAAAATGTAGAAGGTCATACTTGTGCTATTTCTTCATCATTTTCAGCAAGAGTATTCATTATGCGGGTTAATGAGTTATAGAGATAAATAAAAAAAAAGAAAACAGTATCAATTCCCATGGATTCACTTAGCAAGACCAGGGCAGAAAAATCTCTTGGAAGTTCACAATGCACAAAAAAATGTGAAATTTTAGCAATTTCAGTTGTTTTAAAGAAAAATTAGTTGTATTCAGGAAGTTTATTCAAATGTAATTGAACACAGAACAGAGTAGCTTTTCATGCAACATTCTTAGCATCGAACTAAGGTCCAAAGACTATAATTGAGGAAACAATAACTTTTCAAGTTTGTAGCCAGTAGGTTTTATCATTTGTTATTTCAGGATAATGAATGTGCATGTGTACTCATGTGCATTAATTCATATAGTCGTAAAACTAAATTTGCACAAGTGGTTCCCAAGCATGGATAACCTTGTCTCCCCAAGGAACAGCTGGCAATGTCTGAAGACATGTTTGTCTTGATTTGATACTTGCTTTTTGCATTTAAAAAGAGGAGGACAGGTGTGATGCTAAGCATTGACTAATTATTAGATAGCTCTCACACAAAGAATTATCTGGCCTATATATGCCACTGGAACAGAGTTGTTGTTGTTGTTTGTGCTGGTACTGGAGCTTGAACTCAAGCCCTAGGCAGTGTCCTTTAGCTTTTGTTGGTCATGGGCTTGAACTCAGGGCCTGGGCACTGTTGCTGAGCTCTTTTGCTCAAGGCTAGCGTGCTACCACTTTGAACCACAGCTCCACTTCCAGTTTTCTAGTGGTTAATTGGAGATAAGATCTTGTATGTACATTTTTCTAATTTGGGGACATTTTCTAATTTGGTCATAGTCCAGTGCCTTTCCAGGAAGAAAAGTCCACACTCTATCTTGAATTAACCAGTAAAGAATTAGACTGGAGGCATGGCCCAGAAGTAGCATGCCAGCTGTGAGCAAGAAAGCTGGGTAAGAGCACCAGGACCTGAGTTCAAGCCCCAGTACAGGCAAAAGAAAAAAAAATTCACAATAGCCTAGGATAACAATACAGAATGGTCTTGTTGATCCAGAAGGTATATAAAATTACCAGAACATGTAAGACAAGGAAGATTCTTCAGGAGAAAATCATAGTCCCAAATGAGTTGAACAATATTACATTAGCAGCCTGAAGGGTGCTTCAAGTCCAAGGTAACATACCTGGGCAGCTGGAGGAGGGAATCCACAGAATGAGTAGCAAGTAGGCCTAACTTTCGTTACCATCCTCCTGTTTATCTGATGTGAAACAGAAATGGACTCAAGCCCCAGACAAGCACAATGAATGTGGAACTTTTATTCCAAAGGGGCAGATTAAATCCCAGTGCAGACAGCAACGCTTGGAAAATATAAAGAGCTCCCATATCTAGAATACAGTATTTTATCCACATCCCATCCCATTGCTCTCCTGCAATCACTAGAGGCAAGTGACAGCTAGAAAAGAAGATACCCAGCATTCACATATATATACGACATATGCAATTCATATATATAATTCATATGTATATATATATATAACTTGAGAAGAACTAATTCTAGCTAATTCTCAATGAAAGAAACAAAAGAAAATTCACTTTGAAGGGCTATATCTCCACCTTAATTACAGGAGCCTTCAATCCGATGAAATAAAATACTTGTCACTGATAAGTGCTGTGAAAACATTTTAGGAGTATCTTAACCAATTTTTCTTTGTTACATATTTTTGGTGTATAGAGTAATGAAATAAAAATCTATCACTAAATAAGCCAAAAAGTTATATTTTAAATTTTATTTTGTTGTAAAGGTGCTGTACAGAGGAGTCACAGTTCCATAAGTAAGGTAATGAGTACATTTCGTGCCAAACATTGTAACCCACTCCTTTGTCCAAAAGGTTATTTGAATAATTATAAGATAAAAGTGTTGTGTTATAATTGAGTTGACAGGCTTTTTACTTTTATAGTGACATAAATAATGTCTTCTTATATCCTATAATATATGATAGATACAAAATTCCTAAAGTAAATTTATCAATATATTTATAACATGTCTAAGTTGGGTTTATCCCAAAAAAGATCAATGACTATGACTCATCATATTAACAGATTAAGAAAAAGTGTCTTTTTTTCTTTTTTCATTTATTTTTATTGTCAAGGTAATGTACAGAGAAGTTACACTTACATACATAAGTGCATTTCTTGTAAAACTTGTTACCCTTTCCCTCATTTTTCTCCCACTTTCCTTCCCCTCCAATCCCCACCCCAAGTTGTACAGATCATTTCCAGCATACTGTCTTGTGAATATCGCTGTTGCATTGGTTCCCTCCTTGTCCTTTGTCTCACCATTCTGTTGTTCCCCTTCCCTTCCCTAATTCAGATAAATGTATATACAATACTAGGGTACCAAAATCAATGCTACTGCACTGTTGGTGGGAATGTAAACTTGTTCAACCACTCTGGAAAGCAGTATGGAGGTTCCTCAAAAGACTCCACATAGAGCTCCCTTATCACCCACTTCTGGCCATTTAACTGAATGTTCACAAACAAGGCCATACTAAAGCTACCAGCAGAACTATGTTTATCACAACATTATTCACCATAGCTAAGATATGGAACCAACCTAGATGCCCCTCAGTAGATTAATGGATCAAGAAAATGTGAGATATATATATATATATATATATATATATATATATTGGAATTCTATGCTTCCATCAGAAATAATGACACCACCCCATTTGTAAGGAAATGGAAAGATTTGAAAAATTATATGAAGTGAAGTAAGCCAGACCCAAAGAAACATAGGTCCCATGCTTTACCTTATTTGCAATAAATAGTAGGTCTAGGATAACCTTAGCAGATGAGCAGAATAGCTCAATAGCTATATACATTTGACCACATAAGATGATACTAAGTGAAATGAACTCCAAGACATGACAAAGAGGTTTTTCTTTGTTGTTGTTGTTGTTTAATGTACTATATGATTTCTTTTTCTTTTGTATGTTCTTCTTGTTATGGTATATCTTTTTTCTTTTCTTTATGGTGCTAGAGATTGAACTCAGTTCTTAACTCATTCCAAGCAGGTACTCTACAACTGAGCAATATTCTCAGTCTAAGAGAAATAGCATTCAACCTTCTACCTAAATGCAGAAAAAGAGGTTTGTTTTGTTTTAATAAGTTCAGCATGTAGATATGATAAAATTACAAACAAAAATGGAAGAAAACCTCCTGAACCTAGTAAAGTCTTGACAAACAAGCTACTGCAAACATCTTTGCATAGGAGTCTTGAAAACTTTCCCTTTGAAATCAAAAGCAAAACAAAGTTGTTTACTCTCACAACTTCAGCAGCGAATGAGGATCCTAGCTAGCAAAGCAAAGTTCAAATAAAGAATTAAAAAACAAAGACTGAACAAATGCAGCAGTGATGCTCGACACTGTGTTGAAAATGGACTATGCAACTTGTCGATGGGATGGGAGGAAAAAATGGAGAGAGCAAGAGAAGCGGTGACATTGTCCAGAAAGAAATGTTCTTTTTGCCTATAACTATAACCTCTCTGTTTTTAGAATTTTTATATAAAAATAATGTTTAAAAGAATTAAAAATCATTTAGAAAGGAAAAAGCAAAAACATTTTTATTTATGCATGATAGAATTATAAGGAAGAAAATCCAACACTAACTGGAGACAGTTTTATATTAGAAGATTTTAGGGGCTGGGAAGGTGGCTCAGTGGTAGAGTGCTTGCCTTGTATGCATGAGGCCCTGGATTTGATTCCTCAGCATCACATAAACAGAAAATGCAAAAAATGGCTCTGTAGCTCAAGTAGTAGAGTGCTAGCCTTGAGCTGAAGAGCTGAGGGACAGTGCCCAGGCCCAGAGTTCAGGCCCCACGACCAACAAAAAAAAAAGACTTTAGCAGAATTACTGGAAATGAATTCAATTTATAGAAAGAAACTACAGTGTTCCTGCATGTCTTTAACAAATATTTATGATACTTCAACAAAACAAGAATCTAACTCCAAATTTTAACATTTTCATGGAGAAAATTCCAAAACTTTATTAATGGATTTAAAAGAAGACCTAAATAAATGGAGAAATACTCATTCACTCAGTTTTCAGTATTTAAATATGTAAAGCTTCCACCATTAGCTCATAGGGTAAAAATATTTTTATGTTAAAGTTTCAACTTGCTTTTGGACATCTTGACAGGATGCATCCCAGTCAGGAGTCAGATTTACAATCCTCCTCCCTCAGCCTCCTGATCACAGGCATGCCTAGCAAATCATTCTCTAAAAAGAAGAGAAAAGTAGATTTGCTTTACTTAAGTACAAGACTTATTGCAAAATGTTAAAATCATATAAGTATTGCACAGAAATATATAAGAATAATGACTAAAGTTCAGATACACTAGGCACATATTTGAACAACTGAAATGTATCACTCCAGAACCTTGTAATAGATTTTCAATAAGTGATACTTAATCTCATTGAGTAGACATATAGAAAAAATAAATTGCATCCTTACCTCACACCATACAAAAACCAACTCCACTAGCACCATCAACCTTATTACTCTAGTAATAATAAAGACTTATAAAGAAAAAGTAGTAATAAATTAGATTGTGTTAAAATTAAGGACTGCAGTTCTTCAAATGTCACCACAAAAGAGTAAAAAGCAATAAGTCACAAAGTAGACTAAGACATTTACAACACATATAACTAAAAAGCTTTTATATTCAGAAATATAAATAATTTGTAAAAATCCAATGATGCAGGGTAATTGAATCTTCATGAAGGGTCTCCCCCAAATTATTACATGTATTTACAAAGATGAAAGCAATAAGTATATAGTGGAGAAACTAGAAAATATCCCAATTGCATGCTGGAAATTTAGACATCAGAAAAATGACATATGACACTGTATGTCTCCAGGCATAGCAACCCATGTAATAATCCAGATCTTGAAGCATAACCTGAGCCGTCAAAAGGGAATAGCCAAACTTTCTCTAGAGTTTCATGACAGAATTTTTTTTTAAAAGGTGATTAATTTCTCAATGCTTCATTATAAATGCATAAAAAATAGTCCACTGGATAGAATTCAAGTTTACAGGCTTAACTCTCTTGTGGAGCCCCAGTGGAGAAAGGATGTCTCTCTCAGACAAGTCCAGACTCAGGCATTTTATTTATTTTTTAAAATAATTTCAAGATGTCGTTTTGTTGTTGAAGGAATTTGATTAGTAGATCTAAATTTCCATTAGTTTAAGCTAGAACATCTTTTTGTTGTGGGGCTTGAACTCTTGGGCCTGAGTGCTGTCCCTAAGTTCTTCAGCTCCAGGTGAGCGCTCTACTGCTTAAGCCACAGCGCCGCTTCCGGTTTTCTGAGTGGTTTATTGGAGAGGAGTCTCAAGGACTTTCCTGCCTGGGCTGGCTTTGAACTGTGATCCTACGATCTCAACCTCCTGAATTATAGGAGTGAGCCACAAGCGCACAGCAAACCATCAGAAAACCAGAAGTGGCACCGTGGCTCAAGTGGTACAGTGCTCGCCTTGAGCTGAATAGCTGAGGAATAGCGCCCAGACCCAGAGTTAATGCCCCTCAACTGACAAAAAAAAGAAAAAAAAGAAGGGAGAGAGGGAGGGAGGGAGGGGAGAGAGAGAGAGAGAGAGAGAGAGAGAGAGAGAGAGAGAGAGAGAGAGAGAGAGAGAGAGGAAAGAACTGTCCGATTAATAAATGGGCTAAAGACTTAAATAGAGACGTCTCCGAAGAGGAAATAAGAATGGCCAATAGACACATGAAGAAATGCTCAACTTCTCTAGCCATAAAAGAAATGCAAATCAATGTTGAGATTCCAGTTCACCCCCAGTTAGAATGGCTAGAATCAAGAAATCTAATAGCAACAGATGCTAGAGGGGGTATGGCCAGAAGGGAGCCCTACTGCATTGTTGGTGGGAATGTAAACTTGTTCACCCTCTCTGGAAAGCAGTATGGAGGTTCCTCAAAAGACATAGAGCTCCCTTATAACCCAGCAATCCCACTTTGGGGCATTTACCCAAACAATCACAAACAAGGTCATACCAAAGCTACTAGCACAACCATGTTTATCGCAGTAATATTTACCATAGCTAAGATATGGAACCAACCCTGATCCCACTCAGCAGATGAATAGATCAAGAAAATGTGATATATGTATATATATAGATATAGATATAGGTATGTAGATACACACATGCAATGGAATTCTATGCCTCCATCAGAAAGAATGACATTGCCTCATTTGTTAGGAAATAGAAAGACTTGAAAAAAATTATATTAAGTGAAGTAAGCCAGACCCAAAGAAACATAGGTCCCATGGTTTCCCATTTTTGCAATGACTAGTACATGTCTAGGACAAACAGAGAAGGTCAAAGGCTATGTACATATGACCACATGAGATAATGTTAAGCAAAATGTACCCCAAGACAAGGACACGTGTTTTTTTTCTTGCTTGCTAGTGTTTTTACTGTACTTACAATTCACTACATAATTCTTTTATTTCTTTTGTATGTTCTTCCCCCATGGTATAATCCCTGTCTTTACTGGATTTGACGCTGGTGTTCTGCATCTTGTATATACATTTTTGTAATGTGGGGAAGGAAAGGGATATTGCAGAACACTTAAATGAGAATGTAGGCTGACCCATTGTGACGATGAGATGTACAGCACACTATGTTGAAAATGAACTTTACAATGTCAGGGGTGGGGGTGGGGGGTGGGAGTGGAGGAAGGAGTGGGAGATGTGGGGAGGGAAGTGATGGTAGGGAGAAAACTAAGGAAGAGGTAACAATGCTCGCTACAAAATGTACTCATTACCCTACTCATGTAACTGTAAACCCTCTGTACAACATTTTTACAATAAATATATATAATAAATAAAGATGAATAAGATGTTCTATCTTATTATACCTATGTTTAGGACTGTGCTTCTTTTTTTTCAATAAGGCTATTTTCTATTATAAGTTAGTTTGGCAGCCTTTATGATGTTCTTGATGGTTCTTTACATCTAAAGGTATATTGTTTTGTGCATATATCTGTATCGTAATTCTCTAAGATCAGAAATTATCTTTTATTAATTCAATAAATGTGACATACAGGTAATATATTAAAAGACATATATCATAATTATTGGAACTCAAAACAGAATGAAGCATTTTATTATAAATAATCCATATTCTTTAAATGTGTTAATTACCAAGAAAGACAGCTAAAGCTGTGGATATGATTTGGCATGCTTGTGTAGGAGACAAAACAAATAAACAGGTACACTAAAAATAAAAGAGAAAAGTTCAAGTGCCAAAGGAATAATATTAAGAGAGTAAGAGTGGGATACTGCCTTATCTAAAATGGTGAGAAAAGGCCTCTCAGTATTTGCATTTTTATTGCACCAAATATCATATAAAGATCATAGAGAAGTCGTCCCAGTTAAAAGGAATAAAGGACTAGGGCAGTAACGTCGTATGCCTATACTAGTAGCTACTTAGAGGCTGAGATCTGAGGATCAAGATTAGAAGGCAACTAGGGCAAACAAATCCAAGAACCTCTTATCTCCAAATAACCAGCAAAAAATTGAAAGTGTATATGTGGTTCAAGTGGTAGAGCCCCAGCCTTCAGGGGAAAATGCTAAACAAAATTAAATATTTTAAAATTATTTTTAATATATCAAAAGAATAAAGGAGACAGATCTTGAACAGAATGTGCATAGAATTTTGGGAAACAAAATGGAAGGCAATGTGACCAGAGATACTAATCTTATGGGAAAAATGGGGGAAGGAAATGAAGAGAGGATGTCTTGGGAAAGAAAAGTGCCAGATCAAAAACAAAGGAAGGGGTAACAATGTACTCATTATGTTACTCATGTAACTGTAACCCTTTGTACAGTATCCTTAAAATAAAAATATATATTAAAAATGAGAAAAAACAGGCTATATTACAGCAATTACTTACAACCTAGAGGAAACAATATTATATTGTATGTTTTCTTAAAGATACTTAAACAAAATTGTCTCTCACTTAATTTCTATTTATGTCATCCCTTATTCCTGTAGAGTTAACTACTACTCTGAAATTAATATATAGTGAATGTAAACTTTTTATTAAACATATGTGTTTAATACAATTAATGAAAACAAACGTGTTATAAAAACGAAAAGAAAAGATCCAGATCATGTAAGCCCATGATTACAAGTTCGAATTCTTCTCCAGTTGCAGAGGGAAACAATGAATATGTTACATTAGTGAATGAGGATAATATTTATGCTTTGGAAACACCTTCCATTTGCTTTCTGGAGGATGTTAAATAACACTGGAAGGAATGGAGGCATCAATTAGATCTCAAGCTTACGGAAGAGTTGGTGGTTGGGGTTAGAGCTGTTGCCAAGATGATGGTAGAAGTGGGTGGATTTATATGTAGAAGCTCCCGCTGTTAGGAAGATGAAGAAAGAGATGGACTAAGAATGAGTACCTAGAACTGGGGCTCAAGCAATTGGTAGATGATTGGACCATTTCTGGTAATGGCAAAGCCACTCATGGCAAGTAGAAATGATAGCTCTTTTTTTTGTATGCTATGGGTTAGATACCCATTGAAATCCCAGAGGAAATGCATTGGCTATATGAGCCTGAAGCAGAGTGAAACCCTGGCTAGAGGCATACAATTTGAGCATTGTCAGAGTACTGGTATTATTTAAAGCCACTGATTGATGGGCTGGGAAGGTGGCTCAGTGGTAGAGCGCTTGCCTTGCATGCTCGAGGCCCTGGGTTCGATTCCTCAGCACCACATAAGCAAAAAGAAAAAAGCCGGAAGTGGTGCTGTGGCTCAAGTGGTAGAGTGCTAGCCTTGAGCTGAAGAGCTGAAGGGACAGCGCCCAGGCCCAGAGTTCAGTCCCCACGCCCGGACCCAAAAAAAAAAAAAAAAAAGCCACTGATTGGGTAGAATTACTTAAGGATATAGTAGTCAGAGTCATGGAACTGCCCAGTGGTTGGAATAATAATTAAGAAGAACAAGCCACTAAATAAAGTAGAAGTACAATTCCAAAAAACTTGGAAAGGAGCTCTTTTTCAGAAACATGGGAAAGCAGTTTCAAATAGGAAGTCAAGAAAAGTAAGAATAAGGGTTGGAGGTGTAGCTCAGTAGGTAGAATGCTAGCCAGTGAGCAAAAGTGTCAGGTACAGAGTTCAAATCCCAGTCTCAGACCTGAAAAAAAAAAGAATAAAAAAGATAAATTGGAATAAACAATAGTATGATACATATAATTGTCATCTTTTAACATCATGATGGAAATATAAAATAAAGTAAAATAAAATATAAAAATAATGGTAGAGCCGGGCGCTGGTGGCTCACGCCTGTAATCCTAGCTACTCAGGAGGCTGAGATCTGAGGATCGCGGTTCAAAGCCAGCCCGGGCAGAAAAGACCGTGAGACTCCTATCTCCAATAAACCACCAGAAAACCGGAAGTGGCGCTGTAGCTCAAGTGGTAGAGCGCTCGCCTTGAGCTGAAGAGCTGAGGGACAGCGCCCAGGCCCAGAGTTCAAGCCCCACGACCGACAAAAAAAAATAATGGTAGATTCCTTATTGGAATGTCTTAAGAGGAGGTAAGGAAGTAGATGCTGAAAATCAGAGTATAGCTGAATTCTCCGGGGTGGGGTCTGGGGAGGGGGCTGGAGGGCAATGGGGGTAAGAGGCATTCTGCCTCCCCAGGGTCTTGCACTCAGTGCCTGGGTGCTCTCCTTGAGTTTTTTGCTCAGAGCTAATGCTCTACCACTTGAACCACAGCTCCACTTAGAGCTTTTGGGGGGGGGTTAATTGGAGATGAGTCTCATAGACTTTCTTGCCTAGGTTGGCTTCAAACCAGGATGCTCAAATTTCAGCCTCTGAGTAATTAGGATTACAGTCATGTGCCACCTGTATTGGGCCTGAGTTGTATATTTTTAAAGATATGGGATAGGCTACCAAGATCATTTACATCACATTCATAGCTACTTGAAAGAAAAGAAAAGAAGGAAGAGGGAAGGAAAGAGGAAGGAAAGAAAATATTTTCTGGTGCTTGTCCAACAGGTATAATGTTAAGTGTTATTTAGGTATAATTGAGTCTAGATCAGTTGAATTGTTCCTTCAAATGGTATCATGTTGTCAAAAAAATTTGTTATTGGTGAATATTACTATGGTTAGTAAGAAATTCTGAAATCCAGGTGCTGATGGCTTATGCATAAAATTCTAGCTACTTGAGAGGTTAAGAATGAGAGGGTTGAGGTGTGAGGTCAATACAAGAAGAAAAGTTCATAAGACTCTTTCTCAGTCCTGTAGTTGGGTGCGGTGACACATGCCCGTCATCTCAACTCATGTGGGAGGCTGAGATCAGGAGGATCACCAGTGTGCAGGCCTGTCCAGGCAGAAAGGTCTGCAAGACTCCAACTCCACTGAGGAAAGATGGACATATTATCAAGTACCTATGATTCCAGCTGGAACATGAAGCCTCCAAATATGATCAAGGGCTTAGGATCATGGCTGACTAGGAAGTGAGACCCTATGCTAAAATTCAATCAGTGAAAAGCAGGGCTAGAGCCATGATTCAACAGCATCACACCAGCCTAGCAAGCATGCAGCCAAGTACCACCCCAAAAAGAAGAAAAAAGAAAGAAATTCTGGCCACATGAATTTTATTTTTACTTAACTGCTCTGTAGCTGTTCCTTGGGAATCCCATGGTATGTAGCAGTTGTTTGATTCAAAGGTCATTTGAAAGTGCATTATCAGTAATAATATTAATAATACTGGATTGGGTTGTTTTGTTTTAAGTGATGAGGAATGAACTCAGGACCTCACACAAGCTAGACACTCTACCAAAGAGTTACCCACTCTTACTCCTGCTTTTGGTTTGGTTGAGTTCTGCTTTGTTTTCTTCTTTTTTTTTGGCGGGGGGAGCGGGGGGGAGTCTGGTCGTGGGGCCTGAACTCTGGGCCTGGGCGCTGTCCCTTAGCTCTTCAGCTCAAGGCTAGCACTCTACCACTTGAGCCACAGCACCACTTCCGGCTTTTTTCTTTTTGCTTATGTGGTGCTGAGGAATCGAACCCAGGGCCTCATGCATGCAAGGCAAGCACTCTACCACTGAGCCACCTTCCCAGTCCGAGTTCTGCTTTGTTTTCTAAGATTTAGACTTGTCCTGATTTTTCTTGACTTTTCTCACTTTGTTGCTTCAGTTTTCTTGGCAGGACTCAAAGCTTGAATTCAGGCTTCATGCTGTCATTTTTCTTGCTTGCCCACAACTAATGCTCTACCACTTGAGCCATGCCTCCACTCCAGCATTTAGCTGGTTACTTGGATAAAGTCTTAAAGACTTCTCTGACAAGCTGGCTTTAAACTCTATCCTTCAGGTTTCAGCCTCCTGAGTAGCTAGAATTACAAATATGAGCTATAGGAACCCAGCTGTTTTTTGTTTGGTTTGGTTTGGTTGAGACAGGTTTCATGTATCACAGACTGGTCTCAACCTCACAATTCTCCCCCCTCAGCCTTCTGAGTTCTGGGATTACAGGCTTGTGCTGTCTTGCCTGGTTTGGCTTAGCTTGACTTAACTCCTCTTTTTGTTCATTGTTATTCTATTTTCTCTATTTAGAATGATTATTTAGCTACTGTTCATCTAACCAGCCATATATTTAACCACTCCATGCTGAGAATAAAGATATTAGAGCTTCAATGCTGGTGCCATGCCTACACTTAAGAAATTCATTATGGTTTGTTCACCCAT
The DNA here is from genome assembly GCF_000151885.1 of Dipodomys ordii. Classification (NCBI taxonomy): domain Eukaryota; kingdom Metazoa; phylum Chordata; class Mammalia; order Rodentia; family Heteromyidae; genus Dipodomys; species Dipodomys ordii. Next base: position 1,944,191 of record NW_012267391.1, read on the forward strand.
GCTGTATAATAATAGGTATGCTTTAAGTGGTGTTGATGGCAGTAGTAATAGCGTATTAAAGTCTTAGAACTATGTAACACTCTGAACTGTAGGCTGCTCTGCCTGCTCAAATTTATTACAATAATATGTACAATAATATTCCACATTAAGTCATTGTGAATACAAGGAAAAACTCAGTAAAGTTTTCAAATAGAATACTTTAAATTTATTCTTTAAAAAACATTTAGGGAATGTCTACGCTGTATAAAAGCTACAGCATAACATCCCTGCTTTCAGAGTGCTGATATCCTTGTAAGAATAGACAGAAAAGCATATTTTCTGTAAAAGTGAGATAGATATTCTGGTAAGACAAGTCATGGGTTCAACTCATTCTGGATCAACAGAGATCATTCTTGCTGTCAGCATTCCATGTATTTATATTGAGATCTAACATGATGTCTCACTGGTGGCATAAAAGACAGTCTTTGTGGATGTAAGATATGAAGGCACTGAACTAGACAAATCCTCAAAGCCTTGTAATTCTACTTGGATAGAATGAATTCAGCCTGACCAAATGAGGTGACTACTGGCAGGTCCATGGTCTTAATCTATTTTCTATTGTTAGAACAAAATTCCCAAGCCTGGATACTTTAAGAGAGAAAGAGGTTTGTTTTGGCTCAGTTTGGAAAGTAGAAACGTTCCAGAAGATGGCAGCAGAGTTTGCCCAGCTTCTGATAAGGCCTGGGTGACAGTTCAACTTAACCATTGAAAAACAGAGACCAGAAGTGAGCAGGAACAGAAAAACCCAGCTGTGAGAGAGGTGGAGAGGTTCTACTTTGTAGCAGGCTATGCTTGAGGTAACCAGCCCAGTCTCTCATAAGGGACAACTCACTCCCACAAGGAAATATTAATCCCTCACAAAGGCTTCAGTAACTCTCAGCATAATTACACTGGGGACCAAGCTTTGACTTAGATTTGGGTGGGGGGAAACTATATTCACATATAACACTCCCCACACTGAATATGAGCATGTGTTAGGTCCTGTCCAGAGAGCACATTTTGATGGGAAGAAAAAGAATACACCTGCAGGTTCAAGAAAAGGGAACAGAAGGAGAGGAAAGCCAGGCACTGGTGGCTCATGCTCTAATACTAGCTACTCAAGTGGCTGAGCTCTGAGGATCCAAGTTTGAAGCTTGCCCATAAGAAAAGTCTGTGAGACTCATGTCCAATTAACCACAAAAAGGAGGAAATGGAGCTGTGTGGTTCAAATGACAGAATGCTGGCTTAAAAAGAGAAAGAAAACACACACACACACACACACACACACACACACACAAGCGAAGAACGAATGCAAGGCCCTGAGTTCAAACCCAAGTACCAACACAAAATGGAGGAGGAAGGGAATGAGGAGGAAGCAGAAACAGTCAATATAAACACCTAACTCCTCACAGCTGGCCTGAAACTGATGGTGATAGATGGTTGGGGATATGCCCTGTGCCCCTTAGAGAGCTCCCTCATTGCCTTCTCCACCAGTGTTGACAACAGCTTCCATGCTTCATATTTCCCCTAGATGGCAGCAGCAGAACAAAATAGAAAGGAAAAATCTGCTTTTAGACATGTATTCCACGTCTTTGCTAAGTAAAGCTCTTAGGATGTTATTTGAAACAAAATATACTTTTGAAATAAAATTCTTCTTTCAATATAGAAATACTTCAACAGTATGCCAATAATTAAAATCAATGTACAGATATCCTCACAATTGTTCAACTTGTCAGGGCCCCAATAACCCATTTATAGTGTTATAATAGGAATGCCTTTGTAAAGATTGACTGCTTATATTCACAAGTTTACATCTGGGAGATAAGATGGTGAAGTTGAATACCAAATGGGCTTTGGAAATTGGTAGAAAGTCATCCTATAAAGAGCCAAATAATCAGATGAATAGTACATCAAAATTCTCTAACGATTTATTGTTCTCTAACTGAAATAAGAAATATTTTATTTCTCTAATAACTTTTTGCATTTTAAGTTTTTTCAAATAAAATGTGTGTAATAATTGCTTTTACATGTATTAAACTTATACACAAACTGACATGGTGAATTGAAACTCTTTGTATAATTACAGATAATAAAAATAATTAAAATTATAGTTATATATATTCAAGGAAGAATTCATTTTATTATAATATGATATTTCCCACCACCATTCTTGGGGGATAGAATTTACAATCCTAGAGAATAAACTGTAAAGGAGATTGTGAAACAATAGAAATATTATTTTTAAAACAGTGTCATGAAAGATGCCAAGAGCTTAAAAGGATAAAAATCATCAATATTTTTTAAGCCTGAGTTTGTTGTTTTATCCCAACACAGTTCTCAGCTGGATTAAACAAAGGATTCCTGAAGGTTTGGAAAATAGTTGTCTAGGCTTGTGTCTTATGAATCTAGAAAAGACAATTCACATCTCTATCTTCATAAATGTATTTATAAGATAATTGTCCTACCAAGGACCCTGAAAAATCTTGCAAAGGGTCACCTGTTTCTATTTCATATAAAGGTGCCCTTTGAACTGATGCAGCTTTCTTAACCTGAGTCAGAATGGCTTTTTTTAGGTTAAAGCCCTACCAAACTAACCCTTTTTCTTCTTGAATACTATACTGACTTGATAACTCTGTTAATCAATCAGCATCTTTGCACTAAATCAATTGCTTAACCAGGTTGATGGAGAAGCAGCACAAAACAAGATTAGAGTTTAGTTGGATTTGTAGCTCTATTCTTCATTCATAAACACTGCAGATATTTGAAAAGCTGTTAGGCAACATGCAATTCGAATCTCAATATTTCTTACTTTGACCTAATGTGTCATTCAAAAAATCTAATAGGAGAAGAAAAAAATCAGAGAGATGATGAAAACTTTATATGACTTACATGAATGGAAAAACTAGAAATGACATACAAGACATAGAATGACATTTTATAAGAAATAGTAAGATTCCATAACTGACACAGTACTTGCAAAGAGTTTACTTCACATAGAATATTCTGTGAGGCACTGGAGATTCCACAGTGATCATGAGAGACATGGAAACAGACATCTAGAATAACAACATGAAGTCCAATTAAAAAAGTAAGAGGAGCCGGGCGCTGGTGGCTCACGCCTGTAATCCTAGCTGCTCAGGAGGCTGAGATCTGAGGATCGCGGTTCAAAGCCAGCCCGGGCAGGAGAGACCGTGAGACTCCTATCTCCAATAAACCAGAAAACCGGAAGTGGCGCTGTAGCTCAAGTGGTAGAGCGCTCGCCTTGAGCTGAAGAGCTGAGGGACAGCGCCCAGGCCCAGAGTTCAAGCCTCACGACCGACAAAAAAAAAAAAAAAAAGTAAGAGGATTTGGAGGCATGGGTTAGTTGGTAGAACAAAAGCCTATGAGTAAAAGCATCAGGTGTTGAGTTTGAGGTCCAATTCCAGACCAAAAAAAAAAAGAAAGAAAGAAAGAAAGGGAGCTGAGAAGGTGGCTCAGTGGTAGAGCACTTGCCTTGCGTGCTTGAGGCCCTGGGTTCGATTCCTCAGCACCACATAAGCAGAAGAATAAAAAAGCTGGAAGTGGTGCTGTGGCTCAAGTAGTAGAGTGATAGCCTTGAGCTGAAGATCTGAGGGACAGCGCCCAGGCCCAGAGTTCAGGCCCCACGACTGGACTCCCCCTGCCAAAAAAAAAGAAAGAAAAAGAAAAGGCAAGAAGACAGCTCTTAACATAGTGGACTATTTACTGTGTATATGCAAATATTTTGTTTATATTATGTATTCATATATATACATATTGTATATTTTTATACACACACATGTATTTGTGAGCCAGTCTCACACCTAAAATCCTAGCTATTTGGAGGCTGAGATATGAGGATTTTGGTTTAAAGCCAGCCCAGGCAGGAAAATCTGAGAGACTCTCTTCTCCAATAAATTACTCAGAAAAGGCCAGAAGTGGCACTGTGGCTGAAGTGGTAGAGAGATAGACGAGCTGAAGAGCTCAGGGACAGTGCCCAGTCCCTAAATTCCAGCCCCAAGACGGGCAAAAAAAAGTATGTATGTATATATATATATATATATATATATATATATGTATGTATACACACACATATACATGTATATATACACATTATATACTATATATAGTATATATTCACTACATACATTTTATACACAAATAAATATATACTATATATACAAACATATTTGTATATATGGACTTATGTATATGTATATATAAATATATGTGTGTATGTATACACACACAAATAAATCTCAGCTTCTTTTTTTTTGGGGGGGGTCCAGTCGTGGGGCCTGAACTCTGGGCCTGGGCGCTGTCCCTCAGCTCTTCAGCTCAAGGCTAACGCTCTACCACTTGAGCCACAGCGCCACTTCCGGCTTTTTTCATTTTGCTTATGTGGTGCTGAGGAATCGAACCCAGGGCCTCAGGCATGCAAGGCAAGCACTCTACCACTGAGCCACCTTCCCAGCCCTAAATCTCAGCTTCTTGAACAGGTTAAGGATTAAAGTAGTGAGCCATCAAAGCTGGGCTAACATCATGGATTTTTCTATAACATTATTGTATATTTTAGATTATTATAAACAACACTGATACAAACATCCTTAAAGTTACAACTTTGCCTAATTTTTCAAATTATTTCCTTTCCAAAAATGCCCAGGGTGAATTTTTTACATATTGACATTGTCTTCCAGAATTTGTACATCTGGCACAGTGTGTCTGAGTTCTGTTTCCCCATATACACATGAAGATAATGTTTTCAGTTCCCTATTGGCACTTACTGAAGTTACTACATGCTTATAGTTCTAAACTTTTGCAAAACTTGTATTCTAAATCACTAACCTTACAATACATGTGGGTCATGGAGTGACAGGTAGACCAGCAAAATGTTTTAAATAAAATAATCCATAGGTGGGAAGGATGTTATAGTCACCATTTTTTGTTGTTAATTTAACTTTGAATCTTCCTCTTCATCAGGAAAAGTCTTCTTCCAGCAGACAAATGGAATATAATCTCCTTTTGATGTCTTTAGATTTTTTTTCCAAAAATGATTCAAACTCCTCTTTATCTTTTTTCTTTTCTTTTTTCCAGTTCTATTGCTTGAACTCAGCGCCTGGAACTCTCATTTAGCTTTTTGCTCAGGACTGGCACTCTATCATTTGAGCCACAGCTCCACTTTCAGCTTTTTGCTGATTAATTGAGCTGGCTTTAAACCTTTACCCTGAGACCTCTCTCAACCTCCTGAGCAGTTGAGAAATTACACTCAGTATACTTTATTAGTACTTCTGTTGTAGGTCATATTATAAAGTGATATATTTTATCTCTGACTCTCTCAAATCATTGTGTATGCTTGTAAATAAAGACATCTCATGGACAGCACTACACACAGGTCCTAACATATAGTGGCAGTGAAATAAATGTTTGTTACATGAGTAGATAGATTTTTAAAAATCAAAAGAATAGATTGTGCTTTTTATTTCTGTGATCTGTGAATTTTTCATGATTCTTAGGATTAAGGCATAGAAGAAAACACATCAGGTCTATGGTCCTAGTTCTCTTGGAAGTTTGAAACCAGCTGAAGAAAACATGAGGCACCTACAGAGAAAGGATTGGGGTATATTAGAAGCTTTATCTCAATACATGTGATCTATGGGCAAGAATACCTGCTTTCCTGCCTGCATGGTCAGAATATCACTAAAGAAGTAGCACTTGCTAAGTTCTCTGAAGAAGGTATACTAGCAGATTCCTATACTGTTTGTCTAGGCTGGCTTTCTACCAAGATCCTCAGATTTCAGCCTCCTGAGTAGAAAGGATTACACACATGAGCCAGTGGAACCCAGTTTAATTCAAGGAATTTCAACAAAACATGTGTCGTTAGTTTTACATGAATAGCAGGGCTTTAAAAACTTACTCTCCTAGTAAAGACAGGGCTCTATTTCTAAATACGTATTAGAAGGCATGAAGGTGTCATATCACTGTTCTGATGCACATGAGGAAGTCAACCTTAAGGAAAGGTTAGTAAAGAGATTAAACATTTTCTATGTTTCTGTTTGTTTGTTTTTATATATAGTGACACTGGGATGTGAATTCAGGGCCTCAGGCTTGGCTTCTTTGCTCATGGCTGGCTCCAGTTTCAACTTCCTGTCTTGACATCATCACATTGGGTCTTGTGTTTACCCTCCACATGGACTCTGATGCACTCCAAGAAATCTGAGGATTTCTGTACCAGTCACACATTTGAGCATATTGTAGGGACAAGATCGAGACCCTTTGTATTGGAGCAGAGCCACTGATGTAAAACAATGAAACTGCTACTTTCAGAAGAACAATTTAAAAATACACCTGGAGAGTGACATGTTATTCTTACTGATGCTCTTCAATTTGAGCTACGCCTCCACCTGTAGTTTTTCAGTGGTTAATGGAGGCAAGAACCACAAAGACTTTCCTGCTTGAGCTCGCTTCAAACTTTGGTCCTCAGATCTCAGTCTCCTAAGTAGCGAAGGTTTCATGCATGAGCCACTGGAGCCCAGTGACACTATGTAATTATACCAGAACAGATACAATGAAACTGTCACTGGCAAATAGTGTTGTATTGTCACATCTAATTAGCAAACTGGTGCTGATTTTAAAAATTTTGTTATTATAAAGGTGATGTACAGAGCAGTTACAGTTACGTAAGTCAGGTAGAGGGTACATTTCTTTTTGAACGATGTCACTCTTTCCCTTGCTCTCTCCCAATTTTTGTCTCCCATCCCCACCCACAGTTGCATAGCTAATTTTCAACATATTATCTAGTGAGTACCACTGCTGTATTTGTTCACCCTTTGTCCCCCCATTTCTGTGCCCCTCCTTACATTCCCAAAGAGAGAAAAATGAACAAAAAAGACAAAAGGAAAAGAAAACAACAACAGAAAGAAAAATCCTCAGTTCCACTTCCTGGAACTCATTTTGATAAATATTATTTTATATGATCAGAGGCATATAAGCATTGCACCTTTGTGTTTCTTTCCTAAGAGTATCCTTCTTTGGTTGCACTGGGTATGAATGCCTAGAGTCCTATATAATCAATGAATGCCTAGAGTCCTATATAATCATGTCTCAGTATGTTTAAGATCTAGCTTCTGAATATGAGAGGAAACATTGGTATTGATTTTTATGTCAGAAAACTGTGTTGTTCTTAAAATATCGCTGGTGGGTGCTAGTGGCTCACATCTACAAACCTAGTCACCCAGGAGTCTGAGATTAGAGAATCTATGTTCAGCTTTATACCAGGCAGACAACTAGTTGGCAGTCTTTTGTTGTTGTTGTTGTTGTTGCTATTGTTTGTAGGGGTTGAACTCAGGGCCTGGAAGCTGTCACTGACTTTTGTATTCAAGGCTAGTTAGTGCTCTACCACTATGAGCCACAGTGCCACTCTGATTCTCATGGACTTTCCTTCCTGGGCTGGCTTCCAATAGCTATCCTCAGATCTCAGCCTCCTGAATAGCTAAGATTACAGGAATGAGCCAGTGCCGGGTCCTTGATACTCTTGTCTCTAAATAACTAACAAAAATCTATAAGCAGAAAGGCATAGGAATAATGCTAGTTGAGAGTCATAAAGCTTATCTAAAGCAGGAGACCCTGCGTTCAAGTCTCAGCATTGGAAAAATAAAATAATAAAATACATCCCTACTCCTTTAGACAAAAAGATGAAATATAAATGTGTAGAAAAGTCTATAAAAATTCCTGTTTCTATATTTTAACCATAATGATTATTAATATAGTGCATGTTTGTGTACCACAAACATATGCTGGTCCTAGGGCTTGAATTCAAGGCCTGCATATTGTCCCTAAGCTTTTTTATTTCAAAGCTAGCACCCTACCACTTGTCCTACAGCTCCAATTCCAGCTTTTTTGTCATTAATTCATAATTTGAATCTCACTGACAAGTCTCAGCCTTGAAGCCCAAGCAGACTTCAAACCATGATCCTTAGATTCAGCCTCCTGAGCCTGTTTATTAATTTGTAGTAGTATCTCTTTTCCTAGCCATGTATATATTTAAATAAAAATTAAACTACATTATAATATTGTATAAATTGCTTGTTAATGTCTTTGTATGTCAATATCATTTTTTTTCATGCCAGTCCTGGGGCTTGAACTCAGGGCCTGGGTGCTGTCCCTTAGCTTCATTTGCTCAAGGCTGGCATTCTACTACTTATTCCACAGAGCCACTTCTGACTTTATCATGATGAAGTGGAGATAAGAGTCTCATAGACTTTCTTTCCCCAGGCTAGCTTCAAACATCAATCCTCAGATCTCACCCTCTGAGTAGCTAAGATTACAGGCATGAGCCACCAGTGGCCAGCTATGTCAATATCACTTATAATCATTATTTCCTAATTTGTTTATGAGCTGTAATTTAATAATCCCTATTTATGGAGATTTAGACTGTTTCCACTTTTGTTAATTGTCTTTAAAAGACCATGGTCTTTCCTGCAATATTTTTTCTTGTGAAATAAATGTAGGGAAGTAGAGAAGATTTGTACCTAAGATCATACTCTCAGAAACCTCTAAAGGCCAGGCACCCATGGTTCACTCCTGTAATCCTAGCTACTCAGAGGCTGAGATCTGAGAATGACAGTTTGAAGTCAGCTGAAGCAGAAATGTCTGTGAGACTCTTATCTCCAATTAACCACAAAAACCTGGAACTAATGCTATGGCTCAAGTGATTCAGTGTTAGCCTTGAACACAAAAGCTCAGGAGCAGTACCCAGGCCCAGAGTTCAAGCCCCAGGACCCGGAGGAGGGGGAAGAGGAGGGGAGAAGCTCTGGCTTTGCAAACACAATGTAAACTACATACTTCTTGCTTTTCTCTGATTGTGGAGTTTCCTGCTTGGGCTGTCTTTAAGAGTACTGAGGATTATAGACATAAACCACTGGCACCCAGCTTTAAGAACATTTTGAAAAAAATTCTTATAGAATGCTTCACAAATGTGTATAATCCTTGCTAAGGGGCCATGTTAATCTTCTTTAAATTGTTCCAATTTTAGTATGTGTACTACCAAAGTGAGTACTTGAAAAAAACTTTTTCCCAGTCCTAGGGCCTGGGTGCTGTACCTAAGACTCTGCTCAAGGCTAGTGCTCTACCACTCGAGCCACACCACCATTTCCAGATTTTTCTGTATAGTTTATTGGAGATAAGGATTTCACAGACTTTTCTCCTGGGGCTAGGTTCATACCACTATCTTCAAATCTCAGCCTCCTGAGTAGCTAGGATTACAGGTGTGAGCCACAGGCACCTGGCCAAACTTTTTAAATTAACAGTATCATATTAACTGTAGAAATTCAGAAAATTGTTTTAAGGATTACAACAAAGAAGCTAACAATGAACATTTTATGTCTTTTATAGAATTTTCTATACACATACACATTTTCTATATATATATACATTCTATACATATATTTGCATACATACAAATATGTGTATGTGTATATACACATATATGTATCTATATATAGATATATGTATCTATGTATATCTCTATCTATATATGTGTATAGATGCATATATGTATGAATCTATGTGTGTGTATATATATATATATATATACATACATACATATACATACATCAGTTTGAAACCAACCCTAGTCAGAAAAGTCTGAGACTCTTATCTCCAATTAACCATCAAGGAAATCTGGAAGTGGACGTGTGGCCTAAGTGATAGAGTGCCAGGCTTGAGTGAAAAAAGTCAAGCAAGAGTGAGTCCCACTGTTACCAGAATGTTGGAAAAATTTATTGCATTACCTTTTAGATTTCATAAAGTGCAGTGTATATAATGCCTACCGAAAGACTGTAAGATAATTGAAATTTTCTTTCAAGCAAAGTGTAAAAAATATATTGAGCCTGTAAATTGCTCTGTGAAAAAAAAAAGAGTGAGTCCCAATACCTATTGGAAATAATGAACAAACAAAAACCATGATGTTTTAGAAATCTATTTATGGAATAGAAGCATGTCCATGATGAGTTCTTAAAAGTCAATATGTAAGTTGAATGTTTGGAAGTCTCAATTATTTTCTTTTATATTTATATACACAAATAAATTTATTTGTATTTCAGTCAAATGCTTACATACTTTAATTTTCTAATATATAAAATACATTCCAATGTGCTTATACAGTGTCAGCTTGTAGATATGAATTTCTGCTTTTGTATATAGTTTAGTTTATATATGTTTTTATATACTCTTCTATGATTATATAAATATATGCTCCTAGATTTAAGATAGGATTATGTTCCAGTAAATTCATCATGAGTTGAAAATGCATCACAAGTGGAAAATGCATTTCTTACACAAAGCTATTGTACATCATGGCTGACCAGCACTGTACATAGCAATCTGGCTCTGGCTTTGTTTCTGTGAGGTTCTGACTGACCAGGGCTAAGCTTACTGCTACTGCCCAGCATTACACATGACAGCCACACCACACATTACTAGTCTGGAAAAAGATAAAAATTCAAAATAGAATCTCTACTAATTATATATTGAATTTCTACCACCTGAAAGATGAAAAATGCTGACTCAAACTCATGTTAGACAGATGTCTGTACATACTTACGTAAACTTAGAAAGACTAACATTTATCAGTGATTTCTCTGGCCAAAAGGCAGTCAGGGAAAAATATTATGTCTTCTCTAAGCAAAAACAAAACACACATACACGCACACGCACACACACACACACACAAGCCAAGCCCATTCCCTTTCTGTAACAGCATTAATTTGCTCATGATGGCAGTGTTCACAACTAGACACCTTCTGCTAGGGTCCATCTCCCAACACATTGTGGGTTAAGTTTTTAACACAGATACAGCTGTGCAGTAAATAGGAAAAATCTTTCTGGTTTTGTTTTTTGTGTTTGTTCTTGTTTTTTGGTGCCAGTACTGGGGTTTGAACTTAAGGCCTTATACACGGACTCACATGGCTTTATAATAGCTCAAGGTTGATGCTCTATCACTTGAACCACACTTCCTCTTTTAGGAACATACCATACCATAAAAAAAAAATTCTGTTAAGATTACCGCAAAAAAATCTAGGGGTTGGATCATCTTTTACAAGAGGATGTATTATACTAGTAAATAAAAAAATAAAAGTTTACAGCCCATTTGTTGATAGGAACTAACAATCTAATCATTTGTTTAAATTTGGTTAAACAGAAAAGATCTCAGAGTGTGACCAATACTTAACATAAAAATTTGATTACTTCTTTATATAGGAGCAGTATCACTAACAGCTGGGGTAAACTTTTGCAGTTTTACACAATATATCTTTGGGAGGAGTATTGTTAATTTGTTTGTTGTTGTTGTTTGTTGTTGTTTTGAGCAGTGTCTTGCGCTGTAGCCCAGACTGGCCTCACACTCATCATCCTCCTGCCTCAGCCCCCAGAGGGCTATGAATAAAGGTATGAGCCACTATACCCAGTTGAATAACATTTTATAGATGTTATTAAATATATGACATCCTCAGTTCTCCTTTGAGGAATCTTCTTATTTTTTAATAATATCAATAGCTTTAGGCTATAGAGTTATTTTCTGTTATTCAGTCCTACACACTCCACAAGGAAAACCATGTTCGTATTAATGGATTTAACCATTGCTTTTAGAGCTTTGGAGATTCACCATAAAGAATTTCATATTGATATATGAAACTTTCCATGAAACTCATTACATCTTAATACATTTAATTATCACTATACAGCAAGTTGCTAAGTCTTACAAATAGTGAATAATTAATAATAATAATTTTAATTCTTTGGTCTTTCTATAATCATTTACCCAAGAATCCTAACCTAGTCTTTGTTCCCTTTAGTATAGTCCAATAAGTCAGTCATATTCAAGTTTAACATTCCTTTTTAGTCAGGCTCCTTCTGCCCTAATCTCGAAACCATGTTTAAACATGCTGAGCATGAAATTTTATCTAATCCCCATTTCATCTGTGGAGTTCTATCTCTGTCTCTTATGGTTTCCCAACATACCTGTTTTCTGTACATTATTGGATGCTACACAAACAACTTAGAGTCTTTTAGTTATAAAATAGTTTTCTTACAATGAAATCCTTTGCTATTTTTATAAGCACAGGCCTTTTCCTGCAGGTCAGCTTCAAACAAATACTATAAAATCATCAGCAAAGCTGGTAAGCATGTTTACTTGGAAAGACTAATAAGATCCTAATTTTGGAATCCTGATCTTTTGGCATCTCTGAATATGGAAGATGACGTGAGAAATGAGCTCATAACAGTGTGCTCAAATCTTCTCTGGGTCTAGCACACTGTTGTGAATGTACTAGGACTCAACAAAGGTGTCTACCATCCCCACCCTGATCATCATCCACTAGCCAGCCAACTGTTTTGATATTTCTGGTCTCTATACCTGGCACTTACTAGAGTAAACAGGAATAGTAACTGCTAAGGAAGGCTGAATTCAAAGTCTTCTGTGTCTACTGAATTATACTTTAGCAGTTATAGAATTTAATGCCTTGATTATAATGAATGAATTAATTGATTAATTCAATTAAACCAGAACTTTAAACCAGAACTTCTGATGCTCTTTACCCATTATGTAAGAGTGCTTATTACTAATGATAGTTTATTAAATGAATGAATCTTCTCTTTCACTCTCAATCCTGGTTTCCATTTTCATCACCAAAATGAATCAAAAGGAAGTTGTGAAGAGGGTGGACATAAAAGTCAGTTTCAGAAAATATAGTCTATTGCTGGGCAAAATTTTGCCTCAAGACTCAATGTAATCCACAATAACGATGCTTTCACAGTGACAACTGAGGGATATTTCGGTAAAATGTTACATTGAGCTACACTGGACCTTTATTTTTTTTAGGTGTTGGTACTGGGACTTGAACTCAGGGCCTGGAAGCTATCCACTAGCTTTTTCACTGAATGAATAGTGTTCTACCACTTGAGCTATAGCTCTGCTCCTGGCTTTTTGATGGCCAAGTAGAGACAAGAATCTCATGGACTTTCCTATCTGAGCTGGCTTTGAACTGTGTTCCTCAGATGTTGGCTTCTTGAGTATCTAGGATTAGGTTTGAGCCACCTACGTATGTATGGCTCCTTCACACTTTTTGTCATTTTAACATAAATATCTACTGCTATATATTTTTATCAAAATTCTTACCTAAATAATTAGTATACATGTAGGAAAATCTTATCAGATGAGCTGAAAAGCTCAAAAGCTATGTACATATGTCCATATCAGATGATGCTAAGTGAAATGAACCCCGAGATATGGACACAAGAGGACTGTCTTTGTTGTTATTGTTTTAAATGTTCTATGTGATTTTTTTTGTTTCCTTGTATGTTATCCTTCCTATGGTATATCCTCTGTTGTCACTGTATTTGATTTTGGTACCCTACATCTTGTATATACATTTGTCTAATCTGGGGAAGGGAAGGGGAATAACAAAACACTGAAAGAAGGACACAGGATGACCCATAGCAACAATGATATCCACAGGACAGTATATTGGAAACAAACTTTACAACTTTTGGGGG